>NC_089594.1:33099716-33469652 GCF_019320115.1 Miscanthus floridulus
GGCGGTGTCAGTGGGGAACGGGCAGCCACGGCCGCGGGAACCGACGGTTCCTGCCCATGCTGCGCCGCGTCGCAGGGCGCCGTTCGCCGTGGGTCTGCCGCCGCCGCCGCCCTGCTCGGCCGCAGCGCTAGGGTTTCACGGAGCACAGCAGCAGGCGCGAAACGGTGGGAGGAGGCAGCGCCGGGGGGCAGCAACGTCGGCGGCCACCGGCGGGGCCCGCTCGCTCGGCACAGTGGCCGGTGGCGGCCACCGGCGGGGCACGCGCGCGGCGCCGCGCCGCAGCCCGGGGGCGCCGTCGCTCCCCGCCAGCACCTGTCGCGGTGAGCCAGCAGTGGGGGCCGGCCGGGATGACGCGAGGGGGGGGGGGGGGGAGGAGGAGGGCGGTCGCAGCCACCGTCGTCGTGGCAGCGGGAGAAGAGGCGGACGCGACAGAGGTGACGCCTGCGGGAGAAGGGGCGTCGGGGTCGGGAAGAAACGTTGGGGGAGGGGAAGAAGCGTCTGGAAGGAGAATTAGAAGTTGGGTATATATTTGGCTGTCTAGATTCGGGCGAGAAGCCGTGGAAGCCGGAGAAGCTACGGAGAATGAGGAGAATCCGCTCCTAGCAATATCCGGCGGAAGCAATCTGAGCCACTCGTTGCGGGAATCGGACGGACGAAACAATTTTGGGTGACGTGGACGGTGGTTCCTTCGCGAAACCACCTCCGGCTTGTTTGGGTAAAAATGGGAGAAGTTTTTACAATTGGAAAAAACAATTAGGAAGCTGTTTTTTCAATCTCCTTTCTCAATAAGTTGTTCCTTTTTTATAGGAAGAGTTGAAATTCCTTTGTTTAAGATAAAAGTGGTAAGTTTCGCAAAAAAAAAAAAAGAAAGAAAAAAGAAAAAAGAAAAAAAAAGAAAAAGAAGAAGATAGAAGTGGTAACCGAGCTGAATGGTGGTGAAGGGCCTAATCCGCGGCCTCTTCATTTGGGCCGGGCCGAGTTATCCGAACGGCCCCATCTCGTGCCGTCGTCGACTCGCTGTGGCCACGTCCTCTACGTCTGCTCCACGGCGGCCCCGCCGCCGCACCGCCGTCGAGAGGTCCCAACTCCCAAGTAACCAAATGGCCGCCGCAATCCACTCACACGGCCGCAGCTCTCTTAGGGTGCCGACGAGGAGATCAGGTCGAGGGGCTCGGAGGCGCGGCGGTGGGCGAGGTCCGCGCCCTCTCACTCACACTGACGAGCCACAACGCGACGCCGCCCTCGCCCCCCGCGCGACCCCAACCTCCTCCCCCGCCGCACTTGTAGAGATTGGTGCTCAATTAACGTCCGACTGATCAAGTAAGCGCACATCAGTCATCAGCATATTTCTATTCCGAACAAATTGCAGTTCGGTTCACATTGCGTCCCGTTGGTTCCGTCTTCTTCATAGATGTTTCTTTCGTTTTCATCATTCCATTTGACTGCTCGGTTGGTTGAATTCCTGAAGCAAGTTGCAGCGATAAAGCACACGTGGAGGTTCAGAATTTTGCCCTGTAAACAGTAAACTCTCTTTGTGCAGGTCAGAGTCAGACGTTTGAATTCAACGTATCTAGATATCTCCACTTTGTTAATTCCACGCTGAGTCAACATCGTCACTGTTATCCTGTGCTTGCGTGCGGTTGTCTGTAGTCTGCAGTCTGCACCCATGTTGGTCTTTCATGTTGCACTCATACTACCTTCAAAACTATTCTAACTTATCTCAAGCTATTGCTGTCCATCAAGAATTTTTCACGGATCTTGCGTCAGCATTTGACGTGTCTTTTAGGGTGTCTAAAATATGGTTTCCTTTTTGTGTTGTTGCCATGTTTACAGAGAGTTCATGGTTTCTTTCCGGTCAAAAAAAAAATGTTTCTTTTTCTTTCACCTTGCAGGAATGTCTTCATTTGAAGAAGCGTCATTGTAGCTGCATATAATGATTAACGAGGTGCAATGGCTTTGCCTTGAGATTTACCGTGAGTGTCCACCAAAGGCTCCTCAAAGGGAACTGCCCAAAGGGATGCAAGGTTTCCAGGTGAATAATAATCCTTATACTTGCATCTGAAACACAACCTCATAAAATCCTACATGAAATGTACAGGACTTTTGACTTAGCGTATCAACTAATAGGTGCAAAATCTATTCATCGGTGCAAATATATTTATTTCCTAAATGAATGAAGGAGGTTATGCTTGTGTAGGATACAACTCTGTATTCTATTGCTCTTACCTTTTTTGTCTCTTACCTTCAGATATAAATGTATTTTAACTGTTGGCTAAAAATGGTGTGTGGGCTATATGACCCCTCCAGTTCTCGCCTAAAAAACTGAAAAGTTGACCACCGTACCATGCATGGAAATGTCAAGTCAAACAATGTTAATTGATTGCTAAAGATAAGCTAAATGAAACAAACTCTGATAGGAGTATGTCAAATCAAGGAACATTATCTATGTTGAAGAAAAACTCTACTTTTCTTGAACCGTGTTTGAACTTTCAACCAATGTCAGCCAAGTCAGTTATCATCTTTGATTAAACTACCAATTCTCATGGCCACGGCTTTGTATTGTTAAACTGCAACACGTTAGACATAATAACACAGCTGCTGGACCTCTAACACCACATATATCTGCGATCCCTCTCCTCCAATGATGCTAATGCCTCTCATGGCTGCTTCTTGCTTAATGCTAATCCTTGCACTCCTTGTTACCTTTTCCATTACAGCTAATACCGCAGGCGGGTTAGCTCATACTAGTTACCTGAAGAAAGGCTCCTACCTCTCTGTTAATCGTGCTTCTGATACCATACAATCTCCTGATGGCACCTTCTCGTTTGGTTTCTACAATCTTTCCTCCACTGCCTTCACCATATCCATCTGGTTTACCACTTCAGCCGATAGAACCATTGCTTGGAGTGCAAATCGCGATCACCCTGTGCACGGGAGTGGATCAGAGGTCAGACTGAACAAGGATGGTACCATGGTTTTAACGGATTACGACGGCACAGTTGTATGGCAAACCAACACAAGCTCCAAAGGAGCTGATTATGCTGAGCTCATGGATTCTGGGAACCTTGTTATGAAGGATCAAGGTGGCAATATCCTCTGGCAAAGCTTTGACCATCCAACTGACACGCTGCTGCCGACACAACCAGTGACAGCCTCTGCAAAGCTGGTATCAACAGATCTCTCACACCCTTCAAGCTACTATACTTTGCTCTTCGACGACCGTTACATTCTTTCACTTGCTTATGATGGACCAGATATTTCCAATCTTTATTGGCCTAACCCTGACTTCAGTAGCTGGCTGAATTACAGGATTAGTTACAACAGCAGTAGGAGAGGTGTTCTTGATAACCTGGGGCAGTTTACAGCAAGTGACAACACAAGCTTTGTTTCAGCAGATTGGGGTCCAGGTGTCATGAGGAGATTAACACTGGATTACGATGGAAATCTGAGGCTTTATAGCTTGAATGACAGCGACGGGAGGTGGTTGATTTCTTGGATGGCTTTCTCTCAGCCTTGTGAAATACATGGTATATGTGGTTGGAATGGTATTTGTGTTTACACACCAGTTCCAGCCTGCTCCTGCCCTCCTGGCTATGTGGTTAGGGATCCAACTGACTGGAGCAAAGGCTGCATACCAAAATTCAACCTCTCCTGCAGTGGTGATCAGCAAATGGGCTTTGTGAGCCTTCCTCAAACTGACTTCTGGGGTTCTGATCTTGACTACATCCCAATGACGTCACTGGATGCTTGCACCACTCTGTGCTTGGATACCTGCTCCTGCCTAGCTTTTGAGTACAAATCAGATAGCAATGGCTGTTTCTTGAAGTCTGTTCTCTTAAATGGAAAGACTGTCCCAGGCTATCCTGGCACAGCACACTTGAAGGTTCCTCAGAGCTTTTTGTCTGAAACAATCTCATATGTTCCTCAAAATAGTGAAATCCTAGATTGCAACGCATCAAGTGCAAAACTAGAAGTTCTAGTTTTCAATCCTGATGCACATAGTAATGGAAACAGTACGATGTGGCACTACTACTATGGGTTCCTTGCAGCATTGTTTCTTATAGAAGTCTGCTTCATTGCATTTGGTTGGTGGTTCATGGCAAGAAAACAATCAACACAATTGAAGATTTGCGAGGAAGGTTACAGGATGGTAACAGACCATTTCCGTAACTTTACCTACAAGGAGCTGAGGGAGGCTACTAAGAATTTCAAGGATGGGCTTGGTCATGGGAGGTATGGCTCTGTGTACAAGGGTATTCTACATGATAAACGTGTGGTTGCTGTCAAGAAACTCGGAGATGTGAAGCAAGGAGAAGATGAGTTCCAGACAGAGGTCAGTGTGATTGGGCGAATTTACCATATGAATCTGGTGAGAGTAAGGGGTGTATGTTCAGAACGGAAGCACCGGTTGCTGGTCATAGAGTATGTTGATAATGGATCACTGGCAATGTTCTTGTTTGGCAACCACAGACTATTGCAATGGGATCAGAGGTACAAGATTGCAGTTGGCGTGGCCAAAGGGTTAGCCTACCTTCACCATGAGTGCTTGGATTGGATCATTCACTGTGACCTTAAACCTGAGAACATACTCTTGGACCAGGATTTTGAGCCCAAGATCAGTGACTTTGGGGTTGCAAAGCTGCTACAGAGAGATCAAACTGATCCAAACATGTCAAAGGTTCGTGGGACCAGAGGCTATGCTGCTCCAGAATGGGCCTCCAGCATTCCCATTAATGAAAAGGTGGATGTGTATAGCTACGGAGTGGTGCTTATCGAATTAGTCATAGGGCGAAGAGCATCTGAGTTGGCAGCGACTGGTACTGGTGATGCAGAGGTTGGTATGAGACAGTTAGTGTGGACAATCAGAGAGAAGCTGAAATCCGGTGACCTGTCGTGGATTATTCACTTTGTGGATCCTAAATTGAATGGCAATATTGTGCACTCAGAAGTTTTGTTGATGCTGGAGGTAGCTGCCATGTGCTTGGAGAAAGAGAGGAGCCAGAGACCAAGCATGAACGATATAGTGGAGAAGCTCCAGTTCCGTTCTTGTAATAAATAATAAATTTGGCAACTTATGTGCATTTATGTTCTTTCATATGTCAAACTTCTGATTTGGTAATTTAGAATGCATTCCTTACTCCTTAGTACCTCCATAGCTTGCTCATTTCAACATTCTAAGATGCTGCTATTGCTGTTTTCAGTAATTATGGCGAGCATGAGCTCCTTATTATGTTACCTTGTCTTGTGAATTATTTTATTTATTTTCTAATTTGGCGGTCCCCTCTTTAGCCTCTCGTATAGGGCATCCTAAGTGCCTCTCTAATTCAGCCTTTTTTTATAACATCTAATTCAGCCTTGTATGCTTGTTACCTGTGGGCTTCAGAGCTTTTTTTTTTTAAATCAAAGGCAGGAGCTGCTCAATGAAGACGAAAGAATTTGTCTACAAGAAGGTTAGTCAAAGGAGATGCCCGCAGGGCACCCGAATGGCTAACTTACCCCATGTGACACGGTTGGGCTTCAGAGCATCTCCATGTCCTCTGTCCAGTCAACATATATACCAGGGAAGAGTTAAATACATATCGTGTTTATTTGCAGCAATATTAAATTCCTAAAGAGGGATTACCTCTGGTTGTTCTTCTGCCCTAGGACGCTATGACACTGATGCGACTTGACAGTCCCGATGGACGATTGTAGTTTCTATCCCTCTTAATTATACTTATTTTTGCTGATGTGGCAAAGAAATTAATGAGGAGAGAGAGAGCCAAAACAAAGAAACGATTTCTACTTTACGAAACGAAGTCGACTCTGGTACGAGACAGGAAGAAACCGCCCAAATCGCGTTGGGGAGACGCTGCTCGTTTCCATCCTGTTGACGTCGAACGCGGTCCGAGCCAACACACTAGCGGGATTTAGACGCCCAAAGAGGTTAATCCTACAACCTGCAACGCAGAAAAAACCAAGCGTAATCGACCAAACCAATCTAAAGACCGAAAAGAAAGGCCGATGTAGAGCTCGTTCAAGGCTGAAAACACTCTCGAACCACCTCCGGAAAGATCCGTCAGGAGGAAGCACGTGGAGGATCTCCTAGGACCAGCAAGGCCGCCTAGGAAGCCAACAAATCTCGTGGAGAAACTTGCTGGACAGCAGGTAGAGGTGGAGAGAAGAATTAGGGCAAAGGAAAATAGAGTTTTTGGTGTATTTTGACGATTGATAGGATGGGATCAATCAGCCGTGATCCTCTCGTTTATATAGAGGGGGTGGTCTTATCCCAGTACGAAACAATCCCAACACGATCTCCAAGTTCCCCACGCTTAAAACCTTTCAAAACACGGTTTTAGATAAAATCGGTTCAGAATCCGGCGACGCCCGGCTAAGCCGGCTTGGGGACCTGGCTTAGCCGGTTTTTGCGGGGCTCGGCAAGGCGCTGGCCTGGCCATGGTCGAGCCGGCTTAGCCGGCCTAGGGACCCGGCTAAGCCGGGTATGAGATGGGAGCCGGCCTAGCCGGCTACCAACCCAGCTAGGCCGAGGGCAAAGAGGAGCCGGCTCAGCCAGCTAGGTGACCCGGCTAAGCCAACTGGTCCTAGCTCGCCGTCTATTGTTGCTCCGTTTGCGACACCGTTCAACTTCAACCATGTCGAGGACCTTCAAAACTTATTCACCTTGCCAAAATACTGCCGGACATCTTTGAGTGTCAACACATCCGATCCGCTGCGCCATGCCTTGGCCGCCGCCGCGCAGAATCCTGGCGCGCGCTCGCTCTCGCCGTCCGCACTGGCTCGCTCGCCCACATGCGCCTGGTCCGCCGGCAGGGAGCTCGCAGCACAGATCCTGACGGCCACCCATGGACGCCGCCGCCGGTGGCCACTGGCCAGCACCTGCGCGATGCCAGGCACGCAAGGCGGCGCGGTGGAGAGGTACATGCAGGGGAGCTCCCTAGACAGGTGCGTGCGGTCTGCTCCTTTCCGCTCGGCGGGCGACGACGCCGATGATAGCTGCGCGCGGGGCCGGCGCGCGCAGTCGCGGTGTCCGTGGAGGAGTTCTGACCGTGGGCGACGGGGCCACGCCCAACACTGCGGTGTTCTGGCATGCCATCGCGAAGCTGGAGGCGAGGACTGGGCGTGGCGGGGCCAAGCTCGATGTGCCCCGGGGAGGCGAGGTGCCCGTGCACGTAGATGAGCAGAATCGCCCTATCAAAGGCACTAAGAAGATGAGCAGAATTCCCGGTGATTACCCAAGCAGCGATGAGCAGAATCGTCCTAAGCCACACGCCGGCAAGATTCTTCCTCCGCTCTTCACCTCAGTCCAATTAAAATCATCGACTGGAGATTCCCGGAGGATATTGGCGAGTTCCATCGTACAAAGAGAAGCAAGCAAAACTTGAGAAGATGCGGAGAGAAGCTAGCAAGACCGGCGGCTGGACACAGGCGATAGAGGACGGGCGTGAAAAGGAAGAAGTGCCTAATGCTCTCTGAGCCGCAGAGGATCTAGAGACGGGACAGAGAAATCCGGTAAATGATTGGGCAAATTTTTATCTGAAACTTGGTAGAAAATCTTGCATTGTGAAGGAGTGGTTTCTTGGTACGATATCCTATGTTATAGAAACTACTATGATTTCTACCATTGGGACTGCCCTAAGGTGACACGAGTTCTGTTTGGTCTTTCTTTTCTTTCTCTTTCGACTTGACTATGTGCAAGCTTGCATTGTAGTAGAGAGAATGAGGGGCAGAGCTCCTGCTGTTCGTTTTTTTAAAGCACTGTAGTAGAGAGAATAAGCTATATTGCAGAATTGTTGAAAATTTGATTAAAAACTTCATTTACCCAGAAGTAAAGTGTTCGTTTTAAGGTGGCAGTATAGCCTGACATATTGTAGTTAGATCCCTAAATGGGAAGAAAACGTCTGAAGCAATTTTGATGTTACTGATATAGTTTTATAGATTGTTAACTTTATGATAAAGAAAATCTGCAATGACATAATTGTATTATTTTCATATATTAATCATATAGTTTCATTTGATTAGTGATGCTGGTAATAAGTTTGGGTTCCAGTTCAAACTTTCTTTTTTCTATCCTTAATAACACCACAAAATATTGTAGTGTGTATTTTTATTCACCTGCAGTGTTCCAATTTTCCAGGACTTGTTATTGACCAAAGCTTTGAATGAACTTCTGTCAAGAGAATACAAAACTATGCCACAATAATTCCCATGTTGGGTTGATCATTTTATTCATGGAACTGTTTAATCTTACTTGCATTGAGATTACAGTATGAGCTTACGAAGTTTCCAGCAATATTATATTCCTAGAGAGAGATCATATGTTCCAGGTATGTGATTCTAAATGAATAAAGTTCCTCATTGTTTGACATTAGAGGCCATACAACTGAATGCAAAAGTCTTCCAATCAGACAAGTCGGGGAAAAAATCAGTCTCATATCGCCAAGTAAATGAAAAAACAAGTGAGGGGATAAACCTTTGGAACCTTTGCCCCCTCCTCTCATGTACTCCCTCCATTCCAAATTATAAGACGTTTTGGCTTTTCAGGTATATAGTTTTTTGCTTTGTACTTAGATATACACTATGTTTAGATACATAGTAACAGTAATATATGTAGAAAAGTCAAAACGTCTTATAGTTTGGAACATAGGGAGTAGAGGGCTAATGAAGGCGCGCACGTCGACGTGGAGGACGGTAGGGCAAACACCTTCATGAAGGCCAAAGGTGCCAAGCTCACAGCAGAGACACAGGTGGGACCATTTTTGACAGCAGGATGTAGTGGTTTGGTCAAGGAAATGCTGTAACTTGTACCCTGCCTATTTGTCTCCCATATAAATTTTTTAGGACAAAGGCTTGACAGCCCAGCTTATAGTGAAAGCTTAACAGAGTATTGCTGGGGTTACCAGCTTATAGAGACAACACGCCTAAACCCTCCACAAAAACCATCTAACCCACCACCAGAAGAGTTCTATCTATCAAACCAAAGATTTGGCTACACAACGAAAGAAACAGAAAACCAACGCCAGCAGCCACTCCAACAGAAAGCAAAAGATAGGTCTTCGAAGGCGCATTTCACCAGGTTGAAGACCCCTCCTTCAAATTCATCTCCACATTTTCCATCTTGCTCCAGTCGTCCTCCTTCGAGAGTTTGGTCCACTGCTTTAGGAAACCAAGGGATTTATAAGCTACCTGATGAGGAGACTAATCAATAACATTTGAAAACAAAAGATCGTTTCTAGTTTTCAAAGATCCCATCCTACACCCACTATTACCCACACCACGGCATGTTATTTCTACCCATTCCATCAGAAACTAAGAAATCCTCTTGAAAGGACTTGATTGATGTTGGAGACTTCGGCCAACCCAGAGAGTCCCTCACCCAACACCATGTAACCCTTGCTATTGGGCATTGGAACTAATACCTCATGCTGTACATGCATGAGGTGTAATTGTGTTTCCATATACTAAGAAGTAAACATTATAGAATACCTTCGGAGCTCCCAGTGGAGATCCGCAAGGTCTTGTCTCACTTTCATTCATTTTGTGTTGATTTTCATTTAATTTGATTGAGTTCATTCATGTTCTCATTGAATCCCTTGAACCATTGAGACTTACCTTTTGCTGGTTTACGTTCAAGTCTAAGATTTCAAAAAAGAGTCCCAAATAAAAGAAACTGATGAATGTCTTTCCTGCGTGCTGCCTCGTCTCTTGGCATGCCTCCTGGGAATCCCCCCCCCCCCCCCCCCCCCCCCCCACCCCACCCCCACCCCGGACATGATGCCTCTCTATTACTTAACCTTTTTTAGCACAATTTTTTAATCTGATGTATAAGATGTTTCCTGTAACCAATCTGATGTATAAGATGTTTCCTGTAACCAATCTCTCCATCAAGAAATTAATATAGATGCATATCATCTACTTTCAGAAACCAAAGGAAAAAAAATCATGTCACTGTCAATATAGATAACCCAAAAATGTACTCTTATTTTTTTTTCTCTATATGTGTGTAATATTCCCCATCAAATCAAAACATTTTACTATCAGAACGTGTTTGTGCTGTAATAATGAATTTTATTAGATTCTTAAACAATAGATGTAGAACTGACAACCCTTACATGAAACTTCAGTACCTCGTTGGATTGACAGGCTGTTTGAATTAAAAAATAGTTACAATGTAGATTTGTAAAATCAATCGTATGGAGATTGAGGTAGTTGAATAGGAGAAATACAGTTTGGAGTGTCGGCCACGTATAGAAAACTGTTTCTCACCAACTTCCAAGTCAGTATGTCATAGTTTTAAATTAGGAACACAAACCACTTCCATGTGCTTGATGAATTGTTTAACTGCAAGTCTGCAACATGGTCAATATACTGGCACAACCATGGGAGCACCAAGAACCAGCATACATCTAAGCTACTCCTCTCCTTCCTCTATCTGACCAGTAGCAGCAGTGGTCCTCTTTACCCTGGTATCGTTTGTGCATACTGTGTATGATGGTGAATCCGTTTTTCATACTACACCTTACATTCCTTTTGATCTGTTCCCTTTTAGATGAAAGAGTAGCAGAGATTGCTCATGCCACTTACCTTCATAGAGGATCTTCCCTCTCCGTGAAGCAAGCCTCAGATGTCATAAGATCACCGGATGGCTCCTTCTCATTTGGCTTATACAATCTCTCATCCACTGCCTTCACCTTGTCAATCTGGTTCACCAATGCAGCTGACAGGACCATCGCCTGGACTGCGAACCGAGACCGCCCCGTGCACGGGAGTGGATCGAAGGTTACACTGAACAAGGATGGCAGCATGGTTCTCAGAGACTATGATGGTACGGTTGTGTGGGAAGTCAGCAAAATATCTGCCAAGGTTGATCGTGTGGAGCTCATGGACACCGGGAACCTTGTGATGGTGGATCAAGGAGGCAACATCCTGTGGCAAAGCTTCGACCATCCGACCGACACTCTGCTACCAGGTCAGTCGCTAACAGCCACGACAAAGCTGGTATCAACCAATCCCTCTCACCAGTCAAGTTACTACACATTGCGCTTTGATGAACGGTACATTCTGTCACTTTCTTATGATGGGCCAGACATTTCCAACCTCTACTGGCCTAACCCTGACCAAAATAGCTGGTCGAACTACAGGATCTTGTATAAGAGCGGTAGGAGAGGTGTGCTTGATAAGCTTGGGCAATTTGAGGCTAGTGACAACACAAGCTTTATTGCTTCTGATTGGGGTTTGGAGATTAAGAGGAGGCTGACGCTAGACTACGATGGAAATCTTAGGCTTTACAGCCTAAACGAGTCAGATGGAAGCTGGTACAGCTCTTGGATGGCTTTCTCCCAGCTCTGTGACATCCATGGCCTATGTGGTTGGAATGCACTATGTGTTTACACACCTGCAGCGGCCTGCACTTGTCCTCGCGGTTATGTAGTCGTTGATCCAAATGATTGGAGCAAAGGCTGCAAGCCACAGTTCAACATCACCTGTGGAAAAGGTGTTCAGCAGATGGGCTTCGTGGGCATTCCTTGGACAGACTTCTGGGGCTCTGATATGGACTTTGTCATGTCTGCATCCCTGGACACTTGCAGGGAATTGTGCTTGGCACGTTGCTCCTGTGTAGCATTCGTGTACAAAGTTTATCCACATCCACATGGGTGCTTCTTGAAATCTGGTCTCTTCAATGGCAAGACAACTCCAGGGTACCCTGGTGTCACATATGTCAAGGTTCCTGAGAGCTTTCTGTCTCACTCACAGGCAAATTCCTCCGACTCTGCTCATGGTCATGTTTGCAATGAATTAAGAACACATACATTCAATTATGCTGCCAACAGAGTTGATGAAAAGGGTACGGCATGGTACTACTACTATTCGTTCCTAGCTGCATTCTTTCTTGTTGAGCTCTGTTTCATTGCTGTTGGTTGGTGGTTCATGACAAGAAAGCAGTCAGTATGTTCGGTAATATGGGCAGCGGAGGATGAGGAAGGCTTCCGGGTGGTAGCAGATCATTTCCGTAGTTTCACCCACAAGGAATTGCAGAAGGCAACTAACAATTTCATGGATGAGCTTGGCCACGGCCGACATGGGTCTGTGTACAAAGGCATTCTACACGACAATCGTGTAGTTGCCGTCAAGAAGCTCAAAGACATGAAGGGAGGCGAAGCAGAATTTGAGACAGAGGTTAGTGTGATTGGTAGGATCTACCATATGAATCTGGTGAGAGTAATGGGTGTATGTTCAGAGGGTACGCACCGGCTGCTGGTCTATGAATTTGTGGAGAACGGTTCACTGGACATGTTCTTGTTCGGTAGCAAGGGACTACTACTGCAATGGCATCATAGGTACAAAATTGCAGTCGGAGTGGCTAAGGGATTGGCCTACCTTCACCATGAGTGTATGGACTGGATCATTCACTGCGACGTGAAGCCTGAGAACATACTTCTGGATGAGGAGTTTGAGCCCAAGATCAGCGACTTTGGGTTCGCAAAGCTGCTGCAAAGAGATGAGTCTGATTCTGACGTGTCCAAGGTTCGAGGAACTAGAGGCTACATGGCTCCAGAATGGGTATCAAGCGCTCCTGTGACTGAGAAGGTGGATGTCTACAGCTTCGGAGTTGTGCTTCTGGAGCTGGTGATGGGCCATCGGATGTTCGAGTTACCAACAAATGGCTCCGGGGATGCAGAGTCTGCATTGAGGCAACTGCTATTGATGATTGGAGAAAACAAGAAAATTAGCGATGGAAATTGGATTGATGACCTTGTGGATCCTAGATTGAATGGCGATTTCGTGCGGCCAGAAGTGTTGCTGATGCTTGAGGTGGCTGCTCTGTGTTTGGAACAGGACAAAAACCAAAGACCGAGCATGAGTGATGTAGTGCAGAAGTTCCTCTGCAGATAATGAATCTGGCAATTCGCTAACTATTCTCTTCCCCTTAAGTAAGTTGTGTAGTTTTGCATTCCACTTCTGTTTTTCCGACGAGGGTATAAAGTTGATTTGTTTTGTGGATGACTATTGACTAATTTGATGTAAAGAATACCCCTTTAAACTTTGAGGCATCACTTTGGCACTGAATTGCATGTTCTTTGAACTTTGAAGATGCTGCTGCCTCCTGCAGTTGTTTTTGTAGTGAGTTACTTGATCTGTTAGCATCGTTGTCTTGGATTGACTAAATATTATCTTGTCATTCTGTTCAGAGTTGGTTTTGGTTGGGTGATTGTTCTGCTACTTTTGTCCTCTCTCTTCTTGAGTGAAGTATTGACCAAACAAAAACCTTGAAGCCTTTTGTTGATGACCTCTAAGCCCTGTTCTTCACAATACTCAGTTGTCAAATACTAGTTCTCGGAGCTGGAGCAAACACATGTTAGTACTTTAAGCACTTTAGAATTGCATTCTTTTCGGACAAGGTAGTACTGCAGAAATGTAGGTGTCTGACACGATATGTATCAGCCTGGACGATCGTAAATTTCCAGCTGGGAACAGTGTTTTTTTCTCACACCAAACCAGCCAGTACGATACGGCCTCCCGAACAGGCTGTATGTGCATGCATGTGATGGGTTTATCGTCAGCTTGTACTTGTACGCGTGGTGTGCGTACTCAATTGGTTATTGTACGTGTAGCTTTAATTTGCTGGCGAAAATGTTCATATATAGTCCAAAAATAAACTACTGTATTTTTTTTTAGATCAACAACCATTATTAGAGGAGGAGGTTACGCTTTGGTGCACGGCTGGGTTTAGGCAGCTAGGAGCGCTTGACGAGCGGCGCCGTTCCGCGTGAATACGTTTTTTTTCTCGAATACGTATCATTGTAATTAAGAAGAAGAAGAGTTTAACCATACACACGATGCGCTTTAAATGAGTGCCCTAGGAGGTCTTACAGTTTGGCTGGACCTTTCTAGTAGACTGTTTCAAACTTCGATATTACATAAAAGTAAACAACCGAACTACGAGCAGCGCAGTAACCTACGGAGCTTAGGGTCTCCGCTAATGGCCGTGCGACTCTGCTCCGTCATCCGAGAAGAGCCTTGTACCAATCGTAGCAGCGGTCGCCGGGAACAGCTTGTCCAGTGCTTCCACTTCGCTCGACGTCCAGTTCCTTGCGAAAAAGTCGTCGTAAGCTCTCTTGGACGCGGATGAGATTGGACCTGCCGGCGGTGCAAAGCCCATCCTCCGCATGAGGAACACCTCGCCCCGCGTGAATACATAGCTCCTAGAGTCGTAGAATTAGTGCACTGTAATCACAATCACGTGCGAGATTACGAAGGGATAGGACAAGGGCTTTGGTAATCTTAGGTTTACCATATCTCGCACTTTTGTAAGAAAACTTCTTAATCCTGCTTAATGAAAAACGTGCCAATGCATGCTCTCGAAAAAAAAACATTATTAGAGATGTCCAGAAATTTAATTAGCTACGGGTATACATGTTCATCCAAACACTGAAACACAAATATTGTTTGTTCTTCGATCTCCTAGAGACGTCAAAGTGAATCCTGCTAGTCCAGTCTCAATGCTTGAAACCATAGGTAATTTCTATGTCCGTTTATACACATAAAGCCAGTCTCAATGCTTGAAACCATAGGTAATTTCTATGTCCGTTTATACACATAAAAACATAAAAACTATATTTTCAATGGATAGTTTCTACATATTGATCTTTTGTTTAACTATATGTTTCTCTCTCACTTATTTACCTATCACGTCTCTTCATGTCTTGGTTTCACGTAGACATGGTTTCTTAAATTGCAGTGTCATATTACCTTTTCTGCTTAACTGACATTCTAATTAATAAGCACAGAAACCATGCGTAGGTTGGGAATGCCATGAGGCAAAGGAGATACGCGTTCATTCTCTCATACAAAAACAACCTCCTTCGTCCATTATTGTAGGCCATATTTTGGTACGAAATGACGAGAACACCTTCAAAATATAGTAATATTTTGCCATTTTAATTTCTCTCGTGGTGTGCCAGCAGCTGCAAAATCAACGTCATATATTAAATAAAGGCATTTTGAAATTTAAATATACTGATGATACAAGTCCTGAACTAAAAACAAGTACGATTTGACTATTTTCTGGTTAAGACTACTATGCATTGTAAACCAACTAACTAGTTGTGTGGGGACGTTGCAGAGCTGTATAGTGCGGATGATAGTGACCTATAGCTCTTCGAAAAAGGCTTTATTAGGTACTTGAGTTCATAGAAATAAGAAGTCGAGTTCTTGTAAAAAAAGGAAGGAAGGTAGCGAGAGCTCAAAACAAAAGAATTACAAAGTGAAAATGAAAGTCGTGTTTTAGAATTATAATGGTTTGAGAGATTAAAAAAATATGAGTTCTCTAACCTTACCTTTAGTAAAGGATGGGTTTCATGCATGAGAGACCGGTCGACCAGTATAGTTTTTTTTTCCACCTTCATTTTTTAAGAATCTGTGAGGCGGTAACGATTTTTCGTACCATTGCAAGAACCGGTTTTTTTTTTAAATTTTAATATTTTTTGAAAACTAATTTTAAATCTAACACGGTTGGGTTTTTTTTAAACTAACACTTTTGACCGCGCCTATTGCCCTGGCACGGCCAAATGTCTATGCCGCGCCATACATGGTGGCGCGGCAGAGGGCTGACGTGGCGGCGACCGGAATCGCTGACCGCTGACGGGGCAGGGCCTGCCGCGCCACCATTTTTTAAGAATCTGTGAGGCGGTAACGATTTTTCGTACCATTGCAAGCACCTAGGTGGAATTTTAGTGGTCTTTGATATAGGTGGAATTGAGGAGGGCAAATATTTTGGTAAAGTTCAAAATTTATAAAGAAACCAATTGAAACAATATGAAGGAATGATAACAAGTGGTGATGAAGAATTAAAGTTTCATTACTAAGTATTGCAAAGGATTTGTTTGGACCCTTGTCCACTTAATTATAGGTCCCCTGCACGACCAAGGAGGCATGAGAAATTTGAGGTCGGGCCCCCTCAATGAGTGGGTCATTTCGCGCCCCTACGACCACATGGACTTCATTTATTCCCAGCCTAAGCGGGCAAGCATGATTTGAGCAGTTGAAGAGCATCTCCAACAATTTCCCTACCTCACCTTCTAGTAGTCTTCCAATACTATTTTTTTGTCCATCAATATTTCTCTCATCTCCCCTCAAATAAAGGGGGAGTTGCATCTTCCCGATAACATAGACTATCCTAACCATCATTTTTCAGCCATCTCTTTCCCTACACACCCGTAGACCTCATCTTTTATATGTGTGTGTGTATATATATATAGAACTACTACTCTGTAGCTAATTATAAAATAACTTATTCTGTAGCCACTTTAAGTTACGATAATTACTATATTAATTTACGAGATTATAGTAACTTTTTACTAAGTGGTTTACTATAACGTTACGGTAAATATCCCTATGTGTTATAGTAACCCAACTATCGTAAATATGTATTGACATTATCGTAAATTAGTATATAAAATTATCGTAAATGGAGGTGGCTACAGAATAACTTATTTACGATAGTTGGGTTACTATAACACATGAGGATATTTACCATAACGTTATAGTAAACCACTTAGTAAGGAGTTACTATAATATCGTAAATTAGCATAGTAATTATCGTAACTCAAAGTGGCTATAAAATAAGTTATTTTGTAGCCAGCTACGGGGTAGTAGTTCTATATATATATATATATATATATATATATATATATATATTAGGGTGCTGTTGTAGAGGACTATTAGAGATGCTCAAATTTATGAAAATGTTCCCAAGCAACTATTCAGAATAAAAAAGGTTCAGTCACTTTTTTTTCAAGAGAAGAGAGCCTATATTGTTTACTCAAAAATAGAGTTACATTCTTGAACAACCATTTGCTCTAGACACCTTACCACAAAGCTGAATGTACGCCCCCCTCTTCACCATTTGTGGAAGCTCATCATGTGCGACACCGTTCTTCTCTCTTCTTGTATGGACGATCTCCAAGGCCAGTAGCTGCACCTTCCCATCTCTAGGGTAATCCCAGCCCCATCCTTCATGGCAAGCCCTGCACCATTGCTGATGGTGGGATGAAACCTGCAACCGTGTAATTTTTGAAATATGAATTCCCTTTCTGTCCGATATTGGCCAATACTTTAGGTACTGTACCACTAAACGTCTCCTTTCGAAGGGCTTTGGTGGGTAACAGATTGCTAGAACGATGTCACTTAGTTTCTAGGTTTATGAATACAAACTTACATAAGGGAAGAGACACATTTATTTGGGGATTGCACAAAATGACCGACTTTTGTCAAATCTATGTTCAAATTCCTTGTCAATAACAATCCTCGGTGACTAATAAAGAAAATTGGAATACGAAAACACTTTTGAAAATAAGGTATTTTTGTGGTACTTGAAAAAGGGACTTATTATCACAAAAGAAAATTTAGCAATAGAAAACATGCTACTTTTTCTAGACAAGAGAAAATGGTAACATCTCTTCTTCGATTGTCATTATGAAAATTCTTATAGTGTGCTGTTTTATATACTTTCATACTTAGAGCACCTAATCTCTAGACTTTGAAAGGGGGTGAAAGTAACATTTCCAAGCTGTTGACAGAAGCTTTAGCAATTTGTTGGGCCTTATGGCTCACAAGAAACGAAATGATATGTAAGGTATGCAGACCAAAATAACCTTTTTTTATGTACTGTTGAAGAGGACACATTGGCTACGTCACCATTGTAGCATCTCGAAGAACATTGCAAGCTGCTAATTTTTTCGTGCTGGAATTTGGAGTCCATGGGTAAACTTTTTTTTGCCTCTTATAGATGGCATTTTATTTCTAGAATTGGATGACAATATTAAACATTTTTTTTCTTTTGTTAGAACTTTCAAGAATGTATTGTAGCAGTGGCTAAATGTTAAAGTAGTTTTGGCATATTTTTTAGAACTATCAATCAAGAATGTATCCCGCCTTGTTTCCCGTAACCTCCTCCCCTTTTCCTGTCCATTATTTTGGCACCAAATTAAATACCTTCAAAATAATCATGTTTTGTCATTTCATTTCTCTCGTGATATATATGCTAGTAGCTGCAAAACCGACGTCATATTCACTAGCAGAGAACAGACTTTCGGTTCTAAGCTTTAGTCCCGGTCATTTTTGGGCCCAGGACTCAAGACAGGATTAGTCTCGGTTGGAGCAACCAACCGGGACTAAAGTCCCTTGCCCAATGGCTGGAGGCACAGCTTTTGCAGGAGGGGACCTTTAGTCCCGGTTCATGGTTCAAATAGGGACTAAAGGTCACCCTTCAGTCCTGGTTGGAGCTACCAGCCGTGACTAAACCTTTAATCCCGATTGGTGACTCCAACCGGGACTAGAACTCTACCTGTAGTCCAGGTTTATACCACAAACCGAGACTACATGTTCCGGGCTATATACTTTCTCCCTTCTTCCTCCCCTAGCCCGAGCCATTTCAAGCTCTCTGCCTGCTCTCTATTCTTGCTTCATCACTAGCATGGCTCATTTCTTGGTGTAGAAATAGAGAAATTTATGGTTTTTTAGATTGGGAATGATGGTGGATTTTTTTTATTTATATACCATTTGAGCTCAAAATCACTTGATAGTTTGAATATGAAGATGAAGGAAGCTTATAGTAGTTCATCAAAACTAGTATGAACCTTTCATTGCCTCATTTCATGGTCTAGAAATAGAGAAATTTTTGGTTTTCTAGATTGGGAATAATGGTGGATATTTTTTATTTATATGACATTTGAGCTCAAAATCACTTGATAGTTTGCATATGTAGATAAAGGAATCTTATAGTAGCTCATCAAAACTAGTATGCACCTTTCATTGCTTCATTTCATGCATGGTTTAGAAATTCAAAAATAAAAGGTTTTTTAGTATATAGCTCATTTAATTTCATGGTTCACAAAATGAGAAACTTATAGTAGTTGATAAAAATGAGCATAGAGAGTCATAGATGGTGACTGCTTCCAGAGTCCTTGGCCTCGCATGGGGTCCCTAAGTGTCGGGGACCAACACTAGGTTACTCGAAGAGGAGAAGCTAATGGTCATCAACATTGGTTCATCCGAGCAGTCAAGAGCGCGACTACAGCTCGAACCGACCCCTAGGTGCGTGGGCTCCGCCTCGCCCGGCCTCTGGGGAAGGGCTTCGCCTCGCCCGACCCCGAGGCCATGGGCTCCGCCTCGCCCGACCCCTTGGGTGCAGACTCTGCCTTGCCCGGCGGGGACCCATATCGCAGCCAACTACTCCAGGTCTAAACGTATGGGCCTGGGTCAAAGCTCTGACACCAGGGAAGAGACTAGCATGCCTTGATGTAACCCGTGGCCATGACGGGCCATACCTAAGGGTTCACATCAAGAACAGCATCGGGTGTGCCGGTGTTGTTCTGCTTAACGATGATAGGCGTGTCAGTTCAACGCGACGTTTGTCGGGACGGGATGAAACGCCATGACCGGCAGACGATGCCTACGCATGGCACTAGTGACAGACAGGGCCACGACGTGGAGCTATCCCTATTGACTTCTATAGGGTCGGCAGGACCCGCGTGAAGGAGAAGAAGGACCCGACGATCCTGAAGGCCTTCCTCTTCTCCCTCTCATTCTTCTCTTTTCCTCCGCTGTAATCCATGCTTTCCCTTGGCCTATAAAAGAGAAAGCAGGGTGTCCCATGAAGGGGAACCGATCCGACCCCGAACGGATCGACCCATCGAGACTGAACCACGAGATAAGCACGGCACGAACACACAGCTGAGCAGCAAATGATCTCTCAGCACCTATTCACTCCTTCTATCAGAGACTTAGGATCCTTTCCCTCTCTCGCCAGTTTGTAACCCCTACTACAAACTTTCAGTGCTAGTAACATGAGCAGCAGCGATGAACTGGATGTAGAACTTTCTACCTGAACTAGTATAAACTTTGTGTCCTCTTAGCACACCATCCGAGCCAGATGCGCAAATACAAATTTACTCGTCGGTGGTAACTTAAAACACCGACAGTTAGCGTGCCAGGTAGGGGCCTTTTACGCATCTCAACGTCCACACCAGGTCTTAGATGGCTAGTCACAGTGTCAGCTAGGTCCCTTGCGTGCACGTGCGCTTCGGGAACCTAGACTTCTTCATCACGACGGAGGGAGAGTTGGTGCATGCTCCCGTCACCGTGCAACCTCTCCACTCTACTGGCCTCGACACGATCACCGAGGCGCTTGAGGAGCTACAGCTGCACACACCAGAGGCCCGCGCCCCTAGGAGCGACTAGCTCCTCGGCTTCGACTACAGGAGGTTAGAGCGCCAGCTTGGTGCCTTCCTAGGACCTCGACCATCCCGAGAGGACCTGGGCCGCCTCACCTTCTCGTTCACCAACGTCATGACATAGCTTGCCGGGGGAGAGCCGCTCTCCGTGGAATACCTTGTCCGAAGCACCCCGACAACGCTCCCGTCCAGTCTGTGACACGCCACAGAGACCGTTGGCCACCTTATGGTGCAGCGCATGCCCCCATTGTAGGGTCGAGATGGCGACTAGAGGGGATGAATAGTCGTTTCTAAATTTAATCGTGTCGGCTAACCAAAACAAATGCGGAATTAAAACAATCGGTATAGCCAAGACTATATCCCTCTATAGAAGTTCACAAGCACCTTATAAAGATCCTAATTAGACAACAAAGGTGTCAGGCTAGCTAGAGCTCACCTATTTAATTCTAGGAGCAAGGTCACTCAAACCTATGCCACTAGTATTTTGTACACCGAGGAGCTCCTACACAATTCTAGTAAGCAAAAGCACAAAGCTCCTAAGCTCACTAGCAATGCTCAATAACAAGGCAACAAATGCCAAATTAGATAGCACAAATACTTAGCTATACAAACTAGGCAATATAACTAACAAGGTTACATAAACCAAATTAGCCACGCAAGGGAGGTACTTCTATGCTACACAAGCAAGAAGGTAACTAGTGAACTTGTCACTAGCAATGCTCAATAACAAGGCAACCAATGCCAAATTAGAAAGCACAAATACTTAGCTACACAAACTAAGCAATGTGACTAACAAGGTTACACAAACCAAATTAGCCACGTAAGGGAGCTACTTCTATGCTACACAAGCAAGAAGGTAACTAGTGAGCTACACAAGCTAACTAATTACAAGAGCAACTACACAAGCACAATGTATGTGTAAGTAAGTACAAGCTTGTGTAAGGGGATTGCAAACCAACGGGAAGAACAATGTTGACACAGTGAATTTTCTTCTGAGGTTCACATGCTTGCCAACACGCTATGTCCCCGTTGAGACAAGATCCAAGGTTGTCACGCGGTCCTCTTGCTAGTGGTGACCCACAAGTCACACTCTCCCACGTGGAGTGCTTACCACAAGCTCTAGCACTTGACCCGACCGGACCACTTGTCGCCCTTCGCGTCTCGCTCTACTAGAGTTGCTATTCATGGCTCCCGTGGGGAGAGCACAATGCCCCTCACAAAGCTCTTCTCCGGAGCACCTCACAAGCTTCTTGTGGGCTTCGACGAAGACCACCACCAAGCCATCTAGGAGGTGGCAACGTTCAAGAGTAACAAGCACCACCGTCTTGCAACTCGATCACCACTTGAATTGACATGACTAGCTCTCTTTTGGGTTTGCTTGCTTTTCTTGATCAACCCTTTTAATTGCTTCAACTAAGCATCCCAAATGTTTCTCGGATCACCACTTCCATGTTGGCCTTCTAAGTACTACACTTGGTTTACCTATAGTTACTGAATATGCATCTTTGTCTTCCAAAATAATATTACGTCCCTTAATTTGCATCCTGAACAGACACTGTTGCAGGAACAGCGTGCCACCTAATTTCCCTTAGTATCACAGTTACATTCATGGTTCTGAACTGTTTACTTAGATCTCCTTAGTTGCTCTGCTACCTATTTGATTTCCATGTATGCTTCTCAAAGATAGTGCAAATTTAACGATCACTACCATTTCAATTTTCATCCGTATGTTCCAGTTCATTTAATATTTTGTTGCGTCATAGTTTCATTTGCAGAAACTGCATTATTAATTCAGTTTTTCCCTCATTTGTATTCTGACTTCTGAGTTAATGATTCGGCATATTTCTAATATATTAACATGATATCCATAGGTTCTATAGTATGCCATGCCAAGAAATATAACATTCAATACAAGATTTGTTTCCATTTTTTTAGGTTTCCCTTCCTGAGTCATGAAATTGGAATGATGATCTGCTCATTGCTAAGTAGCTGCTGCTCTATAGCAACATGGCAAAAAAAGGTACCCTCCATAGGTTAATGAGAAACCAACGAACCTTTATCTTTGCTTTACATGGCTATATTCAACATTCTTATCCGTTTGTTCAAATGACAAAAAGGATACCCCACCCAGTAGGCTATGGAATGAAATCTTGAGCACCAAATCATCAATGCATCATCTGCCAGTAAGCTCACACTGAATATGTAGTTGATCTGTACTCATTGTAGCTTTCTGGTACATTTCATATTTACTTTTCGTTAATAATTTGTTGATTTACACACCTTTTTGCCGATCCGCATGTCCTACAATAACTTCTTCGGGAAATGGACGGTGGGCGCACTGCCATGGCCAGGACCCGGCGGTGGGCGCTGCCACAGGCCAGCGGCCGCTATCCACTCACCTCTCCCCCAGCCGCACGTGCATCTCTCTCTCTCTCTCTCTCTCTCTCTCTCTCTCTCTCTCTCTCTCTGTGCCACGTGCGCTGATCGGCTCACGTCCGTGGCTACCCCTGCCGGCGGCGGCGCACCTTGGCGGTCAACTCTGTGGCCAGCTCATCCTCTTCTCCACTTCGTCTGCCTCGTGCCTCCTCCCCTACATCCTCCTTTATACCTTTGTTTCCCCCCTGATGTTTGATGCAAGTGATGCAAATTTTTCTTTACTCCATAGCCTGTAATCAAAATGAATTCTTATATAAGTTGGGAATATAGCCTGATGCTGTTCACATGGAAATGTTTTGTGCTCCATATCTTGTGATCAGATTGAACTCTCATATAAGTTGAGAATATAGGCTGATGATCTCCCAGTGCATTCCTCTCTTCTTTTGGGAACACAACGTTCCCGACCAGCCAGCCTAGCCACGTCTGCAACAATTTTCATATAAGTTGGGAATATATGCTGATGATCTCCTAGGGCATGTTCATGCACATATATGTATTGCTATCTGTTTATTTATCGTACCTCATCAATTCTCTAGGGTCGATCTATTGCAGCTTCCTTTCGGGGCTTGCAAACGATTGTATTATCGGTGCTTGCCGTTCTGCCTAACCACAAGAGATCAAATGATGCCATTTTTTCCCATTTCTGAACCTACCTTTATTTGATATATTATTTCTGTTTTTCTTATTGTAATGGATTCATTGTAGTGAATTGCTGACTCAGTTGACCATTCAGTTCTCTTGGTGCCATGTTTGTACCTTTCAGAATCTAGCCTGTAGTACTATCGATCTTTTTACAAATTAGTTGTCATCTGTCCAGGGGCATAGGCTGGAATGATTCTCAATCAGAGATCAAATGACAGGAAGCACATCACCTCTTCTTGCACCTGCTCAAATTGTTTCCCACCTCATAGTGCCGTTACGAAATGTGTCAACAGGAAATTAAGCGAAGCATGCCGTCTTGCCTATGTGTCCGCAATCAAGAAAATAAAGGTGCCCTGTTATATCTCCGTTTTTTTTAAAGAGCAGGTCAATACAGATGATTTTGCCTATTTACTCTAATAGGATTGCATCTGCACGTGCCAGATTGTTTGTTAGAGCATTTTGTGCCTGAGAATGCATAATGTAAATATTCATCAGCTAAGGTACCACTACAAGTGTCTGTAACATATAGACCATGCATGTATTAACCCACCCGTGCCCCGAATACCCACGCGCGAAAAGATTGGAAGCAAGGATGTCAAACTGTCTCGGATTTTTAGTGTGGTTTTAAATAGCTCTCTCGGAGATGCTCCAATATATAATCAACCCCAACGATGACCATCTGTGATTCTCTAGGGGGTTTCATGAAGGATGTCAAACTGTCTCGGATTTTCCATGCTATGTTTACGGTCCTAACTTTTTGAGCCATACGTACCTTCATGAAATAACTAACATAGATTTCAAAGTTTTCTCTGCATTGATGCTATTTTTTTTTCTCCTACCTTGGACCTCGATCAAGGTTATGGTGTTTCCATTAATTTGTTTTAGGTTGTTGCAGATCTATCTTTTATCTTTCTTTTTCCCTTCCATGTTTTTGGTCCTGTTCCCCTGGAATCCTGGTCTATCTAGCTTCATGGGTTTCTTCGCCATTGCATTCTCCTGCAATCTGCTCCATCTATCTTGATGGTTTTCTTCGTCATTGCAATTTGTAACCATATGGCGTTTTCTCCGTTTTTTAGCGTCTACTGCTCTTCTTTTCAGGTTTCTATCTCTTCAGCTGCTATTTCAGTTCCCATGTTCATTCATGTTTCGGTTCATTTGATTTGCAGTGCACATCACTATATGCCACAAGGAGTGCTTTGCCAAATCGAAGACGCAAAGGACTTAACTATGCATGTATTATACATTCTGTACCTCTTCCTTCCTTTGACTACTTTCTCCATACATAGATTGAATGCCTCTGAGAAAAAACAGAACTAAACGTCTTGAATAGTTATTGATGGGTAATGTGTTTAGAAGTAGCTACGGATAATTTAAGCTTGCTACTTTTAGCTGGCACGATTTCTTGTAGTAGATTGTAGGTTATATAGATTAGTCCTCTATACATGGATTGCCTGTGCAGTGCTTTCGGTACCAGCTAGGGCTGCCAAATTAGGTGACGATGTTGCATCTGCTACATGATATGGCCTGTCATTTTCTTATGCCATAGCAGCAACACATCAATTCTTTCTTGAGTAAAGTCCATTGCTTATTTTGTTTAGGCACCTCGCGTGGTGCAAAATAAAACGAGTTGCTTATGTGTGCCTTCTGTGTGTAGCTAATTGTCTTTTCTCCTCTTTCTATCCTGTACCCTGCAGGTCATAATGCTACGTTGAGGGGAAATGCAGCTAACATACGCATTTATATTGAAGATGAAAGGAAGCAAAGTTGCAATATATTTTCAGAAGACATCCGCGAAGCAATCTAGCAATACTGTTCTCGTGTGTTTACCATCGGCAAAAGTAGAAACTTTCTTTTCCCATTTAGATACCTTTCTCGGTTGTATAACAGTTTAGCACAATATTAGGTGAATATTCTTGACGTTGTCATTTAAACCAACGTTCCAGCTTCTCTATATAACATATGTACATATCAGCTCGATGGATGCACTTCCGCCTAACTTGCGACGCGCGCAAAGGCGCGCGCAACATACTAGTCTTTGTTACATTCTTAAACAGCAGGCGAAGAACTGACAGCCCTTAACATGAAAACCTCAGTAGTTTGTTGGATTGACAGGCTATTGAAATTAAAATTAATTATGATGAAGATGTGTAAAATCAATCATATGGTGATTGAGGTAGTTGAATGGAAGAAATACAGTTTGGAGAGTGTCGGCCACATATAAAAAACTTGTTCTCACCACCTTCCACGTCAGTTCAACTGATTATGTCGTAGTTTTAAATTAGGAACGTAAACCACTTCCATGTGCTTGATGCATTGTTTAACTGCAAGTCTGCAACATGATGAATATACTGGCACAATCATGGAAGCACCAAGTACCAGCTGCATCTAAGATACTCCTCTCCTTCTTTTTTTTTTTTTTTTTTTGAAATGAAAGATACTCCTCGCCTTCCTCTATCTGATCTGTAGCATTGTTGGTCCTTTTTCTCTATATGTATGTAATATTCCCCATCAAATCAAAACATTTTACTATTATAGTACTGTCACAGAACGTGTTTGTGCTGTAATAATGAATTTTATTAGATTCTTAAACAATAGATGAAGAACTGACAACCCTTAACATGAAATTTCAGTACCTTGTTAGATTGACAGGCTGTTGGAATTAAAAAATAGTTACGATGTAGATGTGTAAAGTCTACTGTATGGAGATCACCCTGTTCGCTTGTTAGTTTCAGTCAGGCTTATTCAACCAGCCAACAGTGTTTTTCTCTCATAGAAAACCAGCACCAGCCAGCCCAAATCAGCCCAGAAACCAACCAGCGAACACGCCGTGAGGTAGTTGAATAGGAGAAATACAGTTTGGAGTGTTGGCCGCGTATAGAAAACTTGTTCTCACCAACTTCCAAGTCAGTTCAACTGATATGCCATTGTTTTAAATTAGGAACATAAACCACTTCCATGTGCTTGATGCATTGTTTAACTGCAAGTCTGCAACATGGTCAATATACTGGCACAACCATGGGAGCACCAAGAACCAGCATGCATCTAAGCTACTCCTCTCCTTCCTCTATCTGATCAGTAGCAGCATCGGTCCTCTTTACCCTGGTATCATTTGTATCATGGTGAATCCGTTTTTGATACTACACCTTACATTCCTTTTGATCTGTTCCCTTTTAGATGAAAGAGTAGCAGAGATTGCTCATGCCACTTACCTTCATAGAGGCTCTTCCCTCTCCGTGAAGCAAGCCTCAGATGTCATAAGATCACCAGATGGCTCCTTCTCATTTGGCTTATACAATCTCTCATCCACTGCCTTCACCTTGTCAATCTGGTTCACCAATGCAGCTGACAGGACCATCGCCTGGACTGCGAACCGAGACCGCCCCGTGCACGGGAGTGGATCGAAGGTTACACTGAACAAGGATGGCAGTATGGTTCTCAAAGACTATGATGGTACGGTTGTGTGGAAAGTCAGAAAAAGATCTGCCATGGTTGATCGTGTGGAGCTCATGGACACCGGGAACCTTGTGATGGTGGATCAAGGAGGCAACATCCTGTGGCAAAGCTTCGACCATCCGACCGACACTCTGCTACCAGGTCAGCCGCTAACGGCCACGACAAAGCTGGTATCAACCAATCCCTCTCACCAGTCAAGTTACTACACATTGCGCTTTGATGAACGGTACATTCTGTCACTTTCTTATGATGGGCCAGACATTTCCAACCTCTACTGGCCTAACCCTGACCAAAATAGCTGGTCGAACTACAGGATCTTGTATAAGAGCGGTAGGAGAGGTGTGCTTGATAAGCTTGGGCAATTTGAGGCTAGTGACAACACAAGCTTTATTGCTTCTGATTGGGGTTTGGAGATTAAGAGGAGGCTGACGCTAGACTACGATGGAAATCTTAGGCTTTACAGCCTAAACGAGTCAGATGGAAGCTGGTACAGCTCTTGGATGGCTTTCTCCCAGCTCTGTGACATCCATGGCCTATGTGGTTGGAATGCACTATGTGTTTACACACCTGCAGCGGCCTGCACTTGTCCTCGCGGTTATGTAGTCGTTGATCCAAATGATTGGAGCAAAGGCTGCAAGCCACAGTTCAACATCACCTGTGGAAAAGGTGTTCAGCAGATGGGCTTCGTGGGCATTCCTTGGACAGACTTCTGGGGCTCTGATATGGACTTTGTCATGTCTGCATCCCTGGACACTTGCAGGGAATTGTGCTTGGCACGTTGCTCCTGTGTAGCATTCGTGTACAAAGTTTATCCACATCCACATGGGTGCTTCTTGAAATCTGGTCTCTTCAATGGCAAGACAACTCCAGGGTACCCTGGTGTCACATATGTCAAGGTTCCTGAGAGCTTTCTGTCTCACTCACAGGCAAATTCCTCCGACTCTGCTCATGGTCATGTTTGCAATGAATTAAGAACACATACATTCAATTATGCTGCCAACAGAGTTGATGAAAAGGGTACGGCATGGTACTACTACTATTCGTTCCTAGCTGCATTCTTTCTTGTTGAGCTCTGTTTCATTGCTGTTGGTTGGTGGTTCATGACAAGAAAGCAGTCAGTATGTTCGGTAATATGGGCAGCGGAGGATGAGGAAGGCTTCCGGGTGGTAGCAGATCATTTCCGTAGTTTCACCCACAAGGAATTGCAGAAGGCAACTAACAATTTCATGGATGAGCTTGGCCACGGCCGACATGGGTCTGTGTACAAAGGCATTCTACACGACAATCGTGTAGTTGCCGTCAAGAAGCTCAAAGACATGAAGGGAGGCGAAGCAGAATTTGAGACAGAGGTTAGTGTGATTGGTAGGATCTACCATATGAATCTGGTGAGAGTAATGGGTGTATGTTCAGAGGGTACGCACCGGCTGCTGGTCTATGAATTTGTGGAGAACGGTTCACTGGACATGTTCTTGTTCGGTAGCAAGGGACTACTACTGCAATGGCATCATAGGTACAAAATTGCAGTCGGAGTGGCTAAGGGATTGGCCTACCTTCACCATGAGTGTATGGACTGGATCATTCACTGCGACGTGAAGCCTGAGAACATACTTCTGGATGAGGAGTTTGAGCCCAAGATCAGCGACTTTGGGTTCGCAAAGCTGCTGCAAAGAGATGAGTCTGATTCTGACGTGTCCAAGGTTCGAGGAACTAGAGGCTACATGGCTCCAGAATGGGTATCAAGCGCTCCTGTGACTGAGAAGGTGGATGTCTACAGCTTCGGAGTTGTGCTTCTGGAGCTGGTGATGGGCCATCGGATGTTCGAGTTACCAACAAATGGCTCCGGGGATGCAGAGTCTGCATTGAGGCAACTGCTATTGATGATTGGAGAAAACAAGAAAATTAGCGATGGAAATTGGATTGATGACCTTGTGGATCCTAGATTGAATGGCGATTTCGTGCGGCCAGAAGTGTTGCTGATGCTTGAGGTGGCTGCTCTGTGTTTGGAACAGGACAAAAACCAAAGACCGAGCATGAGTGATGTAGTGCAGAAGTTCCTCTGCAGATAATGAATCTGGCAATTCGCTAACTATTCTCTTCCCCTTAAGTAAGTTGTGTAGTTTTGCATTCCACTTTTGTTTTTCCGACGAGGGTATAAAGTTGATTTGTTTGGTGGATGACTATTGACTAATTTGATGTAAAGAATACACCTTTAAACTTTGAGGCATCACTTTGGCACTGAATTGCATGTTCTTTGAACTTTGAAGATGCTGCTGCCTCCTGCAGTTGTTTTTGTAGTGAGTTACTTGATCTGTTAGCATCGTCGTCTTGGATTGACTAAATATTATCTTGTCATTCTGTTCAGAGTTGGTTTTGGTTGGGTGATTGTTCTGCTACTTTTGTCCTCTCTCTTCTTGAGTGAAGTATTGACCAAACAAAAACCTTGAAGCCTTTTGTTGATGACCTCTAAGCCCTGTTCTTCACAATACTCAGTTTTCAAATACTAGTTCTCGGAGCTGGAGCAAACACATGTTAGTACTTTAAGCACTTTAGAATTGCATTCTTTTCGGATAAGGTAGTACTGCAGAAATGTAGGTGTCTGACACGATATGTATGTGCATGCATGTGATGTGTTTATCGTCAGCTTGTACTTGTACGCGTGGTGTGCGTACTCAATTGGTTATTGTACGTGTAGCTTTAATTTGCTGGGGAAAATGTTCATATATAGTCCAAAAATAAACTACTGTATTTTTTTGTAGATCAACCATTATTAGAGATGTCCAGAAATTTAATTAGCTACAGGTATACATGTTCATCCAAACACTGAAACACAAATATTGTTTGTTCTTCGACCTCCTGCTAGGCCAGTCTCAATGCTTGAAAGCACAGGTAATTTCTGTGTCCGTTTAATTTATGTAGCCACTACACATAAAAACATAAAAACTATGTTTTCAATGGATGGTTTCTACATATTGATCTTTTGTTTAACTATATGTTTCTCTCTCACTCATTTACCTATCACATCTCTTCATGTGGTAGACATGGTTTCTTAAATTGCAGTGCCATATTACCTTTTCTGCTTAACTGACACTCTAATTAATAAGCACAGAAACCATGCGTAGGTTGGGAATGCCATGAGCCAAAGGAGATACGCGTTCATTCTCTCGTACAAAAACAACCTCCTTCGTCCATTATTGTAGGCCATATTTTGGTACGAAATGACGAGAACACCTTCAAAATATAGTAATATTTTGCCATTTTAATTTCTCTCGTGGTGTGCCAGCAGCTGCAAAATCAACGTCATATATTAAATAAAGGCATTTTGAAATTTAAATATACGGATGATACAACTCCTGAACTAAAAACAAGTACGATTTGACGATTTTCTGGTTAAGACTACTATGCATTGTAAACCAACTAACTAGTTGTGTGGGGACGTTGCAGAGCTGTATAGTGCGGATGATAGTGACCTTTAGCTCTTAGAAGAAGGCTTTATTAGGTACTTGAGTTCACAGAAATAAGAAGTCGAGTTCTTGTATAAAAAGGAAGGAAGGTAGCGAGAGCTCAAAACAAAAGAATTAAAAAGTGAATATGAATGTCGTGTTTTAGAATTATAATGGTTTGAGAGATTAAAAAAAATGTGAGTTCTCTAACCTTACCTTTAGTAAAGGACGGGTTTCATGCATGAGAGACCGGTCGACCAGTATAGTTTTTTTTCCACCTTCATTTTTTAAGAATCTGTGAGGCGATAACGAATTTTCGTACCATTGCAAGCACCAATTTTTTTTTTAATTCTAACACTTTTTTTAAATTAATTTTAAATCTAACACGGTCGGTTTTTTTTTAAAACTAACACTTTTGGCCACGCCTATTGCCCTGGCGCGGCCAAATGCCTGTGCCGCGCCATGCATGGTGGCGCGTGGCGGCGACCGAAATCGCTGACCGCTGACGGGGTAGGGCCTGCCGCACCACCGATCTTGGCGTGGCACTGCCGCGCCCTGATCCGTGATGCGGCAGAGCCGAATAAAACCCCCGCCGTCAGTCCTGCTGTCCGAGCAGCAAGGCCGGCCGCCGCGCCCGCTTCCGCCCGCGCCAGCCCGTCGCCGAGCACGCCAGCCGCCACGCCATGAACGCCGGCAGCCCGGCCCCCGCCCGGCCCTCCATTGCCGCCTCCCTCCCTTCCCTTCCATTTCCCGGCCACCTCCCTCCTTCCTCGTCCTCGTGCAAGGTAATGACGCAGATTTTATTTTCGTTTGAATGGTGGATAGTATATTATGAATGTGAGCTAAGTTTAGGAGAAAAATTATGTTTGGGAACTATAGTCTACGGTTTGAAGAAAGATATTAGTTTGATTTTGTCAATGTTAAGGTTAATTATTTAGTTAGAAGTATGTTTACTATGTATATTTTTGTTGTTATAATTGTCGGTTATATTATTTTAGTTGCATTGCAAATGATTATATTTTACATTAATTTGCATTGTTTTGATTGATATTTAATTTGAACCATTTTATTAGATAGAAGACATGTTTCGGGAGCAGTTATGGCGAAAACGGGGTCGTCCTAGAGAATTGTACTCCGATGAGTCTAGCAAAGATGCCCTCGTCCCAATGGGGTCAAGCTAAGTTCTTGGATGAACTAAAGGGGAAGCAAGTAATTGTACGAAGAGGGGATATGGACCTGACTACGTCAACCTTTTCATTAAACATCACAAAGACAAGATGCGTGAGTTTACTAGACAGCGCGGTATTTGTAACCCGATCGACATTGGGCTTGTCAAATGGGGATTGGAGAGACGGATGACATTAGAGGAGGAGAGGGCAAGGAAAGAGGCAAGGGAGGAGACAAGAGTACAGATGCAGGTCTTAAACGAGCATGTTGTTTCATTATGTGCTAGTGAGTACTTCGACGCCTTTTTTCATTATCTGATTTTAAATGTAATATAGTCGCGTTGCTAACTGATTGCATTTTATACATGAAGGGATTGGATGCAGCGAGGACCATGTTGTAGAGGTGGCTCGTGCAAGGTACGAGGAAAAGAAGTTAGATGAGCACAGAAAGCGAGCTGGTCGCACCGTTGAATCACCAATTGTGTTGTCTGATGAGGGGGACGAGGATGAGGACGACACTACCAGACTCAGCAAGCTCATCGCTTTAACAGAGGTGGACTTGCAGGCAGATGAGGCTGAAGACGACACTAGTAGACTTAGCGAGCTCATCGCTCTAGCAGAGGTGGGCTTGCAGACGGAGGAGGTTGAGGACGACACTGACAGACTAAGCGAGCTCATCGCTCTAGTAGAGGCAGGCTTGTAGGCAGAGGAGGATGACGACGCGTTCTTCACTTAGGCTGCAGATGAAGCGGAGGCCGCTTACTACAGGCGAACGACAGATCAGGGCAATGCAGGTGAGCCTAGCCACAACAACAGGGTTGTGGTTGAGGATTGGTACTCAGACGACGAGTTGCTTACTCAGTATGTTTCTGACTGAGGGTTTTTAATTGTGCCGACTGTTAGTTCCATGCTTTATTAATGATCAATGTAGCTATGTAGTAGAAATTCCATTGTGTTGTCTTATATTCCATTTGAACTACTAATGTATTGTACCCATGTATCATGTACTCGGATTACCCGTGATCGATCTTAAGTGATCACATCTGTTTGTATCATGCGTTCAAAATTTCTAAAATGAACGTAATCGGGTGAAATTATCTTGAATACAGCGTCGTAGCCCACTAGTTCGGTCGCGCCATAGCCCAGGTTCGGCCATGCCAGAGTCCACGGCGTGTCAGTGCCGCGCCATAGACGACGGCGCGGTAGTGACACGGACAGACAACATCCAGCTTCAATTGAGTTGTTGCCGGTGCTGTACAAAACTACAAGTGGTGCCGCGACCGTGCGCAAGTTGAAACGAACATGAAGCAAATAAATGGACGACAAGTTGCCACATAACATTTTCATTGGTTTATGAGTCTGCAAGTTTTCAACAACAATATTCATTCGATATAAGTTTGACGTAATGAACTAAGTCCTAGGAATGTAAGGATCCCTTGAACGTCTCTTGGAAACCTCGTCGTCCGGTGGAAGAAGGGGGTCATCATACTCCACCTCAAGAAGGGGGTACAGCTGGTGCGGCATGGGAGGGGCCATCCTGTTACAAATTAATAAAAAGGGTTAGAGTATTCAAATTAACAATATTCAGATTAACATTATATAGCATTGCAAAATTTGAACTACTTGTTATGCAGTACGAACACAATATGAAATCACCTGCTGCCCTCGTCTTCTATGTCGGCTAGCCTTGTGACCAGATTGTTTGCAAACGGAGCAAAGATTCCTACCACGGGTCTCGTTGAAGTCTCCCCCGCCATACATGTCTTCGCCGTACCCTCTCATAGCGTCCATGTCCCCCTTGAGTCGCTTCTTCTTCCTCCTACCATTCCCTACCTTCATTAGATCCAGATGCAGCACGTAGTCACAACCATTATAAGGTGGCCACTGTGTCGGGTCAAGGTATGGCTCAAAGCTCATCTCCCAAATACTAACGGTGTTCGAATGGAGATAAAAGGGTGACATATATGGTAGATCCTCATAGTTGTACCCGTGAACTCTGCAGGTCATGATCATATGAGAGCAAGGGGCATGCATGATCTGAGGGACGTTGCAACTGCACTCTACCTTTTCAAGATCAACTTGGTAGTTTCGTCCACCATAATGTTCGCTGCCCAAGCTTGTGCCACCCTTGCCCCGTACACTAAAGATATGGCGGCAGGGTCCATACAGCTCGGCGGTGTGCTGCTTGGCCAATTCCTCGGCCTCTTCAAATGTTTAGCTCTAGCCTTTCCAAAATGCCCCTGCTCAGCTATATTCCTCTGCGCAAGTTCCCACCTCTTCATAAAATATTCGTTGCACTTATGAAATAAGAACTCAACAATTCCAGACACAGGCAATGATCGAACTTTGATGAATACACGGTTGAAGGACTCTAAGGAGTTAGTGGTCATGATGCCATACCTAAACCCCCCCTCGTCATATGCTAACGTCCACTGAGCCTTCTGTTCCATCTACGCCTCTAACCAGGCCTTTCCCACTGCATTTACCATCTTGTCTAGTTCTCTCCTTGTCTCCTTGAATTAGTGCTCTGTACGTACACAACATAGAGCCTTTACCTTGTCACATACCTACTGCTTCTGCTGACACCACCAGAAATTAGCGGCAAAGTGTCTCATGCACCATCTATATACTAGAGGCGGGAACCCATCTATATGCTCAACTGCAGCATTAAGAAGTCCTGCGTGACGGTCCGAGATCAAACATATAGTGCGAGTTGGGCCAAGCACTTACACACGTAGAAGCCGCATGAACCATGACCACGATTCATTGTTCTCTCCCTCTGCCAAAGCAAAAGCCATGGGTACTATCTGGTCCTCAGGATCAACAGCAGCAGCCATCATCAAGGTGCCCCTATACTTTCCTATCAGGAAAGTGCCATCAATAAGTACGACTGGCCGACAAAACTAGAATGCATATTCTGTTTGCACGAACGACCAGAACACATAATAGAGGACATGCCTCAATGGGTCCAAAAAAAAACATCCCTCCAGTGTCCACAAACCATTTCAAGCCAGAGTTGTAGTAATGCATTGCACATAAGATGCGGGGCACCCTGTTGTACGCTTCCTCCTAAGTACCCCATCGAATCGCCAGAGCAATTTGCTTAGCACGCCAAGCCTTTTCGTACGTCACATCATACCTAACGAATCTAGATATGGACTGTTGTAAAGAAGACATTGAGATATTGTTATTACCATCAACGAGCCCCAATATACGATGGGCAAGGTAACGTGTAGTGAGCTGCTGATGATTTTCCTTCCCCCTATTGTCTAGGCAAGTGTGGGGTTCGGCAACTTTAGTTATCCTCCACTTGCCATCACTCTGTCTCTTTCGTGCATTTAATCTCCACATACAACCATTTTTGCATATCACGTGGTACCTCAACTCCTGGTCCGAATGAGTGACGGTGTACGGCCTATGGTGGTACACAACATAGTCCTAAAGGAAGAGTTTCATCTCTGACATTGTGTTGAATATCATCCCCTTCCTAAGGGTTTCTTTCTCATGGTTATACAATGAATTCCTACACATCTAGAGACCGGTGTCACAAACTGCCATATCCATCATGCTGACATCCCTATAGTTCGGAACACCCATAAAAGGTATGTTCTTGGACCTTAGTTGCTCAAGCTCAGTCGCTGTGTAAGATGGTGGTGGAACATTGAAAGCTCTAGTTTGGTTTTGGTTAATTGATGAAACCCTAAGTGCTAACCTAGTTTATCAAAGTGATTATGAGATAGGTAGCAATACTCCAAGTGATGAAGCAATGGTGAAGATCATGACGATGGTGATGGCATGGTGATGATCAAATGCTTAAACTTGAAAAAGAAGAAAGAGAAAAAAACAAAAGGCTCAAAGCAAAGGTAAAAAATTATAGGAGCCATTTTGTTTTAGTGATCGAGACACTTTGCGAGTGTGATCACATTTAGGATCGATAGCCGTACTATTAAGAGGGGTGAAACTCGTATCGAAATGCGGTTATCAAAGTGCCACTAGATGCTCTAACTTATTGCATATGCATTTAGGATCTAGTGAGTGCTAACACCCTTGAAAATGTTTTGTGAAAATATGCTAACACATGTGCACAAGGTGATACACTTGGTGGTTGGCACATTTGAGCAAGGGTTAGAAACATCACCGGTGGAGTGTCCGCCCATAGAGTGCGGACAGTCCAACGGTGCCACCGGCGCTCTTTATAGAAAAGACGGAGGTCATGGAAAGTGACCGGACGCTAGTCTCGGTTGGACTGGCGTGTCCGGTCAGTGGCAGCAGAGGGCGCGTGTTTCGGTCTTCGACCGGATGCTGGCGCTAAAAGTGACCGGACGCTGGTAGGGTGCGTCCGGTCAGTGCTAACGTACGCTGACGTGGGGCATATAGAAGAGACGTTGAGTGACCGGACGCTGGGTGAGTCCAGTCGGGCATGACCGGACGCGTCCGGTCGTGAAATGTCGCGTTTGGAACCTTACTAGAAACGATCGGACGCTGAGGTCCAGCGTCCAGTCACTTTCTAACTGACGTGTCCGGTCATCACTTGACCATTGAAATCGAGCGATTGGTGTTTGAAGCCGATGACACATGGCACACATCGCACGACCGGACGCTGAGGTCCAACGTCCGGTCAATCTGACCGGAGCGTTCGGTCGGCCCGTGTTCAGTGCAGTGAGGAGCCCAATGGCTCTATTTCATGGGGGCTTCTATTTAAGCCCTATGGCTGGTTCAAGCTCACTCTCTTGGCCATTTGCATTGACATAGCAACCTTGTGAGCTTAGCCAAAGCCCTCCCACTTATCTCCATCGTTGATCCATCATCTTTGTGAGATTGGAAGAGAATCCAAGTGCATTGCTTGAGTGATTGCGTCTAGAGGCACTTGGTATTCATGTTGCGCTGTGGATTTCTCTTGTTACTCTTGGTGGTTGCCACCACCTAGATGGCTCGGTGCAGCGGTGGAGGATCGGCACGAGTTGGTGATTGTTCGTGGCCGTCTCCAGTGATTGTGAGGGGAGTTGTACCTTCCCTGGCGGAGTGCCGAAAGGTAACTCTAGTAAATTGCTCGTGTCATTGAGTTATCTCACTTGTGGGTAGATTCTTGCAATGTCCAATCATGTGGACAAGGTTTGTGAAACACCTCTTAACCGTCGAACCACCAAGTGTTGGTCGACACAACGGGGACTAGCATGTTGGCAAGCACGTGAACCTCGGGAGAAAAATCGGTTGTCTCTTGCCATTTGATATTCTCCCGGTGATTGGTTTCATATTCATCTTGTGATTGATTCATTCCTCTACACGGTGGTGTAACCATCCTACTCACTCGTTTATATTCTTGGAAACTAGTTGTAGCAAGCTCTTTAGTGTAATTAGATTTGAGAGCTTGCTTTGCTATTTAAGTTTGCTTAGTGGAGCTCTTTAGAGTAGAAAGATTGAGAGCTCTTAGTGAGTAGTATCATAGCAAATTGTGTGTCTAGCTATCATTGCAACTAGAATTGTTGGATAGGTGGCTTGCAACCCTTGTAGAGGTAGAGCAAGTTTATATTTTGCTATTTGTCATACTAATCAAATTGCTCTAGTTGATTTATAGATTTTTAAATAGGCTATTCACCCCCCTCTAGCCATACTAGGACCTTTCAAGTGGTATCAGAGCCATGGTCATCATTTGATTAAAGGCTTAACAACCTTGGTGTCAAATTATGGCTCAAGTTGTGTTCAACCATGTGGGGGGCAAACCACCATTCTTTAATAGCACATGCTATGATTATTGGAAGAGAAATATGAGGATGTATCTTGGTTCAATCAATGATCAAGTATGGGAAGTGGCCGAGAATGACTATGCTATCATTGATCCCGATGATCCCACCAACAAAGATAAGATCAACAAGCAATGCAATACAATGGCTCTCAACACCATATACAATGCCATTGATTCCAAGGTGTTTGAGAAAAATCAAGGATTGTGAAAGAGCAAATAAGGTATAGAAGAGATTGGAGGAAACATATGAGGGCACACCGGCGGTGAAGAGCGCCAAGTTATATATCCTCAAGGATAAATTGACAAGCTTCAAGATAAAGGAAGATGGGAGCATTCTGGAGATGTTCCATTGATTGCAAGTGATTGTCAATGATTTGAAGGCATTGGGAGAGAAGATCAAGGATGATGATGTCTCTCATCGGTTCTTAATTAGCCTACCTCCAAGATTTGAGTTATTGAGATTGCTCATCATAAGAGGAGGATTGAAGGAGATTACCCCCAACCAAGTACTAGGTGATGTTATGACCCAAGAGACATACCGTGTGGAAAGGGAAGGGAATGACAAGAATGACAAGAAGGAAGAAGAAGACAAGAAGAAGAAGAGTATAGCATTCAAGGCTAGCTCATCATCATCCAAGAACAAGGGCAAGTCCAAGAAAGAATCAAGCGATGATGATGATCTTAGTGATATTGATGATGAAGCTATGGCCCTCTTTGTCCGCAAGATGGGAAAATTCATGAAGAAGAAGGGCCATGGTGCAAGAAAGAGAAGAGATCACACCAAGAGCAAAGAGTATGTGAGAAGATGCTACAATTGCAAGAGCCCCGATCATGTTGTAGCAAATTGTCCCTACAATAGTGATAATGATGAAGATGAGAAGAAGAAGCACAAGAAAGATAAGAATGAAAAGAAGGAGAAAAAGGAGAAGAGAATGACCTTCCAAAAGAAGAAGAAGAAGGGTGGAGGCTATGTAGTCACTTGGGATAGTGATGGTTCCTCGGATGGTGATAGCTCTAGTGATGATGGCAAGAAATCTATCAAGAAAGCACTAGCAAGTATCGCCATCAACAACAAGCCCTCCATCTTTGACACTCCATCGACATGTCTCATGGCAAAGCCTACCAAGGTAAAATATGATGAGAGTGATGATGATGAATGTGAAAGTGACTCTTGTAGGAATGATAATGAGGATGAGGAGTACACCAAGGAGGAGCTCTTGGACATGTGTGAGCAAGTGCATGCTTGCAATGAGATAAAGAGAAAGGAGTGCAAAGAATTGCGCAAGAAAGTAAAATTTCTTGAGCAATCCTTTGATGAGCTCAATGCTACTCATGAGAGGCTAATGGAAGCCCATGAGAAGCTTGGCAAAGCTCACTCTAAGCTTGAAAAGGCTCACTCATTTCTCATTGAGCAAGTCAAAGTGGAGGAAGCCAAGAAGAAGCAAGTGATCATATCATGTGATGTGGGACTAACATGTGATCTTATTGATGAATCTATTTTGTTGCTCCCACTAACCCCTCTTGTAGCACTACCACTTCTACGTCACCTTTGAGTGATGGAATCACTTGTGATGCCTCGCTAAAAGTGGAAAATGAGACCCTCAAGAAGGAGGTGAATGAGCTCACTCGTGCCTTAGGCAATGCCTATGGTGGTGATGCCCGCTTGCTAAAGTGCTTAGGTAGCCAAAGGTTCTCTCTCAACAAAGAGGGATTAGGCTATACCCCAAGAAAGACAAGGCAACCTTTGTCACTCCCAAAGCTAGCTTTATGAAGGGCAATGGTCGGTTTTGCAATAGATGCAAGCAAGTTGGGCATATAGAGCAAAATTGCAAGACTAACAAGAACAAGCTACCTAATGTATCCTCAATCAAATTTGATTCTTGTTACATGCTTTATAAGGGTGCCAATGGTGTGAAGGCTAAGTTTATTGGTACACCAATTGTAGGCCAAAGAAGAAGGCCATTTGGGTACCAAAGACCTTGGTAACTAACCTACAAGGACCCAAGTAAGTTTGGGTACCTAAAAAGAATTAATCTTCTTTTGCAGGTAAATTATAAAGCCGGAGGAAGGCATTGGATGCTTGATAGTGGGTGCACACAACACATGACCGGTGATCCAAGAATATTCAATTCAATCAATGAAAACAAGAGCAATAGGATTGATAGTATCACATTTGGTGACAATAGCAAAGGCAAGGTCAAAGGGCATGGTAAGATTGCAATATCTAATGACTTGAGCATTTCCAATGTGCTATTAGTAGAGAGCTTGAACTTCAACCTATTGTCGGTAGCTCAATTATGTGATCTTGGTTTCAAGTGCATATTTGGTGTGGATGATGTAGAGATCATAAGTGTAGATGGCTCTAACTTAATATTTAAAGGATTTAGATATGAGAATCTATACTTAGTTGATTTCAATGCTAGAGAAGCTCAATTGACAACATGTTTGATCACTAAATCTAACATAGGTTGGTTATGGCATAGAAGGCTTGGTCATGTTGGAATGAAACAATTAAACAAGTTAATCAAGCATGACTTAGTTAGAGGCTTGAAAGATGTCACTTTTGAGAAAGATAAGCTATGTAGTGCATATCAAGCCGGAAAGCAAGTTGGTAACGCACATCCTAAGAAGAGTATGATGAGCACATCTAAGGCATTTGAGCTAATGCATATGGACTTATTTGGACCAACCACATACACTAGCATTGGAGGAAACAAATATGGATTTGTGATTGTGGATGATTTCACTAGATATACATGGGTCTTCTTTCTTGGTGACAAGAGTGATGTGTTTGCAACATTCAAATCTTTTGTCAAGGGTATTCACAATGAGTTTGAAACAACAATCAAGAAAGTTAGAAGTGACAATAGAAGTAAGTTCAAGAACACTAGAATTGATGAGTTATGTGATGAATTTAGAATTAGACACCAATTCTCGGCCAAGTATACTCCTCAATCAAATGGGCTAGTTGAAAGAAAGAATAGAACCTTAATTGATATGGCAAGATCAATGTTGAGTGAGTACAATATGAGTTATTCATTTTGGGCCAAAGCAATCAACACGGCTTGCTATTATAGCAACCGACTCTATTGTCACCCCATGATGGAGAAGACACCTTATGAGCTTTTGAATGGAAGAAAGCCAAACATAGCATACTTTCTGGTATTTCGTTGTAAATGCTATATATTGAAGAAAGGCACTAGATTGAGCAAGTTTGAAAAGAAATGTGATGAAGGTTTCTTGCTTGGTTACTCCACTACTAGCAAGGCTTATAGAGTTTGGAATTTGGCTAGTGGTACTCTTGAAGAGGTTCATGATGTGGAGTTTGATGAAACAAATGATTCCCAAGAGGAAAATGAGAATCTAGATGATGTGAAAGGCACTCAATTGTTCAAGGCAATGAGAAACATGGACATTGGTGAGTTAAGGCCTAGAGTGATGATTGATGTTGAAGATAACAAGAATCAAGTACTCTCTAACTCAAATGTGCAAGCTAGTGGTTCTCATGATCAAATCCAAGCAAGCACTAGTGATGGCAATGTGCAAGATCAACAAATGGCTAGTTCATCATCTCAATCAAGTGACCAATCAAATGCTAGCAATCAAGTGCAAGTGCTTCAACCAACCAATGTTGCAAGAGATCATGTATTGAACACTATCATTGGTGATATTTCAAGAGATGTGCAAACAAGATCAAGATTAGCTTCATTTTGTGAGCATTTCTCATTTATGTCGTCCATTGAACCTAAGAAGATAGATGAAGCTTTGAGGGATGTTAATTGGGTCAATGCTATGCATGAAGAGCAAAACAACTTCACAAGAAACCAAGTATGGGATTTAGTTGAGAGGCCTAAGGATCATAATATGATTGGAACCAAGTGGGTCTTTTGGAATAAGAAAGATCAAGATGGGATAGTATTAAGGAACAAAGCGAGATTAGTGGCTTAAGGTTACACTCAAGTTGAAGGTCTTGACTTTGGAGAAACATATGCCCCGGTTGCAAGATTGGAAGCAATTAGGATCTTGCTAGCTTATGCTTATGCCCACAACATCAAGTTATACCAAATGATATGAAAATGCATTTCTAAATGGGTACATCAATGAGCTTGTGTATGTTGAGCAACCTCCTAGTTTTGAGGATGAAAAGAAACCCAACCATGTGTATAAGTTGAGAAAGGCTTTGTATGGATTGAAGCAAGTACCTAGAGCATGGTATGAGAGATTGAGGGACTTCCTACTCTCTAAGGGATTCAAGATGGGAAAGGTTGACAACACTCTCTTCACCAAGAAGCTTGGAAAGGACTTGTTTGTGATGCAAATCTATGTTGATGATATCATTTTTGGGTCAATAAATCAAGAATTTTGTGAGGAGTTTGGCAAAATGATGGCTAATGAGTTTAAAATGTCCATGATTGGAGAGCTTAGCTACTTCCTTGGTCTTCAAATCAAGCAAATGAAGTATGGCACATTTATGAGTCAAGGCAAGTATATCAAGGACATGCTCAAGAAGTTTGGAATGGATGATGCTAAAGCTATTAGTACACCGATGGGGACAAGTGGAAGCTTGGATAGTGATGCTAGTGGCAACATGGTGGATCAAAAGATGTATCAGTCCATAATTGGAAGTCTACTCTATGTGACTGCATCAAGGCCGGATGTGATGTTTAGTGTATGCATGTGTGCTAGATTTCAAGCCTCACCAAGAGAAAGTCATTTGAAGGCAACTAAGAGAATATTGAGGTACTTGAAGCATACACAATATGTTGGATTATGGTATCCCAAAGAAGCAAGATTTGAGTTGATTGGATATTCGGACTCTGATTATGCGGGATGCAAAGTTGAGAGAAAGAGCACATCGGGCACATGTCAACTATTAGGAAGATCACTTGTGTCTTGGTCATCAAAGAGGCAAAATAGTGTAGCACTTTCAACCGTCGGAGCGGAGTACATTTCGGCCGGTAGTTGTTGTGCACAATTACTTTAGATGAAGGCCACTTTGAGTGATTTTGAAATCAAGTTCAAGCAAGTGCCATTGCTATGTGACAATAAAAGTGCCGTAAAGCTCACCAACAACCCGGTTCAACACTTAAGAACAAAGCATATAGATGTCCATCATCACTTCATAAGAGATCACCAACAAAAAGGGGATATTTGCATAGAGAGTGTGGGCACCGAAGATCAACTTGCCGATATATTCACCAAGCCACTTGATGAGAAGAGGTTTTGCAAGCTAAGGAATGAATTGAACATACTTGACTTCTCCAATATGTGTTGATGCACCCCCCCCCCATTATATGACATGCCTCTCCTTCAAGCCAAGCAAGGTAAAGTTGATTGACATGTCATCCATCCATTGCTAAGGACTTGTTTAGTGCATCTAGTCATTCCTATCATGTCCTAGGCTCATTCATAAAAATCAAATGAATTTGATGCTTGTATGGTACCACTATTGTTTGTATGTTTGAAATGATCTGGGGGTAGCATATGACATGTTTGTGGGCTTGCAAACCTAGTGTTTGATCTAGAAAATAAGCTACAAGTGTTTAACTCAACATGGTACAAGATAACCCTTATTTGGAGGTGTGAAGAAGCTTGTCCTTGGATTAAACCGAGTTAAATATCTTTTGCAAGTAACCTAGATTGAACCAAATTGGGAAAATGATCCTCATTTCACATGGTTTCTCCCCAACCTATATATAATTTGAGCTCACCTTTTGTGCTAATTGTTGACAAAGGGGGAGAGAAATTCACAAAGATAGTAAGATAGAAGGAGCAAACAAATGAAACATTGACATTGTAATGGGATCATAAAAATGCACACAAATAGGGGGAGTAAGCTCATAAACTTGTATGTTGCATTTAAATGCGCATTTCATATATTTGCTTGCATGTCACAAGTTCTAAATTTTAATATCCATGCTTGTGTGGTGTATGCTAGTTATATGCTTGAATGATGAAATGAAAAACTAGCATGCATAGGCTAAAGTAACTAGACTTATGTTCATTTTATGAAAACTAGACCCTTGCTTGTAATGTTGATCTCATTAGGTATTCTAGTTTTTGTGTATGTATAGTTACTAATGGTGCTAAGGATGGTATATTGGTGCACTCCGATTGGTATCACGCTTCAAAGGTCCATCTCTTATACCTTAGCATGATACGGTAGAAATTGTCTCCTATATTTTCTATCTAAGCATATGTGTAAGCCACAATCCAAACTCTTAGCACATATGTAGGGGGAGCAATTGCTACCATTTGGAGTTCATGAAGCTTGTCCGTATTCTTTTACACATGGTAAATATGCTTGGGCAAGCAATGTGGATTCAATTAAATCTCAATTCATATCTTTGTGTAAGCGTTGTCATCAATTACCAAAAAGGGGGAGATTGAAAGCTCTAGTTTGGTTTTGGTTAATTGATGAAACCCTAAGTGCTAACCTAGTTTATTAAAGTGATTATGAGATAGGTAGCACTACTCCAAGTGATGAAGCAATGGCAAAGATCATGACGATGGTGATGGCATGGTGATGATCAAATGCTTAAACTTGGAAAAGAAGAAAGAGAAAAAAAACAAAAGGCTCAAGGCAAAGGTAAAAAATTGTAGGAGCCATTTTGTTTTAGTGATCGAGACACTTAGCGAGTGTAATCACATTTAGGATCGATAGCCATACTATTAAGAGGGGTGAAACTCGTATCGAAATGCGGTTATCAAAGTGCCACTAGATGCTCTAACTTATTGCATATGCATTTAGGATCTAGTGAGTGCTAACACCCTTCAAAATGTTTTGTGAAAATATGCTAACACATGTGCACAAGGTGATACACTTGGTGGTTGGCACATTTGAGCAAGGGTTAGAAACATCACCAGCGGAGTGTCCGCCCATAGAGTGCAGACATTTCGACGGTGCCACCGGCGCTCTTTACAGAAAAGACGGAGGTCACTGAAAGTGACCGAGCGCTGGTCTCGGTTGGACCGGCGCGTTCGGTCAGTGGCAGCAGAGGGCGCGTGTTTCGGTCTTCGACCGGATGCTGGCGCTAAAATGTCACAGAACCGACCAATTTATAAAAGTACAAGTACAATGGCAGCCCGCAAGCGGTCGCACTATCATACTTGAACCCATATAAACCCGGTAGTCCGTCGAGTACCACGACGGGTCTCGATAAACAATTACAACAACCAAGATCGTACATGATTCAACATACATGCCACATATTACATAAAGTTTACAGATACATTTTCATCATCAGAGTACGAATAAATGTTATTACAAACCGAGTTTGATAGATAAAGCGGAAGCAATTAAGTTCGAAAATAAAGTTTTCAACATAGTTTGATACAGTGCCAAGTAGGATTATGGTTCACAAAAGCAAAGATAGGGATTAATAAAGAAGCCTACCCAAGGCTTACTCCTCATCCACGGCGGGATAGAAGCAACTCTTGCAATAACCATGATACGCAGTGCCATCTACAACAATGGAAAAATAAAACCCTGTGTACGAGAAGGTACTCAGCTAGACTTACCTATCATAAACCAGAAATAAAATGACTCCAAGGATTATGCAAGACTGTATAAGTGGAGATAGCTTGACAACATTTTGCACAAAAGCAATTGACTTAGTTGTACAATTTTGGTTCTTTTATCAAGTTAATTATAACTATCCATCTCTAGATTAGCAACTATCCTATGCCAAACATATGGTATATCAATTTAAAAGCATACAATGGTAACCATAGCAGGTATTGTAATTCTATATTCATCCGAACCATCATGTTCCATAACACATTTACTACGATGTTGGGACTAGCCAAGTTTCTCACTATCCAGGAGAGACGGCGATTCGAATCGATTTCAACCAGCTAGGAATTTATTCCTAACACAAACCCAGGCATACCGCGTGAAGGCAGCCTTAAGTCACCTTTGGTACAACTCAGGTCCGCATTTCGTGGGTCCGTACTATGCCGCACAATCTAGGACACCAGATGCCAGGACGTTCAGGCCTAGCCTACCCTTGGGCTCAGTCTGATCGCCCCCCCCCCCCCCCGTAAGGAGCGCATAACAGAATGGGTCCCAGCCTGAGTTGAGCTACTTGGCTTCGCGGTCGGAACGAGTTATCCGGCCAGCTAAGTGATAGGCATGCATTCAATCTTGTCAGAAGCGCCAACAACGGTACGGTCCTTAATCGGCTCAGACGGAATCACATGAGTCATCCTACGCATAGACTCCGCCCGGCCTCAATTTTCTTTTTACTCCATGGTTCTGTTCCACGATAGCAAATATAGCCAACCGTGCTCCGGTATCCACCTATATCTCGCAGGTGACAGGACATCACCCGACTTCTACCGGTCTAAGCATGGCTAAGCATATATTCGATCCTGGACCTATACCGGTTAAAGGTGTAATATCTGGACAAGGAATTTATATGTATCAAGTGGTTCCATTCAACTCTTATAACCTAATGCATCAATCATAAGTACTTAAGTAATCATTTGTAAAATACTGGGAGACTTAAAATGCTCTGGGGCTTGCCTCACAGAAAGGAAGTGGGGCGGTGGTCAGGACACTCCGGAAGCTCTTTAGGATTCTGCTCCACGCCTTTGGGAGCTGTGACTTGAGGATTCTCCTGCTGGTCCCCTTCCTCTACCTCGTCGAATTCCAGCAATGTTATCTCTTCCTCCGATCCTAGATGCATGAATATGACATAAGATATTGCGAATGCATATATGTTAACAAGGGTGGTATGATGATACATGAAGAATGCATTCTTGCAAATATTCTTAATGACAGGTGGTTTAAGTAACAACAAGTACATCGTGTTTACTGAGTAGGTGCATATCTCTTCTTGATTATGCAATTAACTACTTCAACAATTCATCAACTATTTCACAAACAACAGCTACTTGTTTTACTCATAACTGGAGTTCTAATTATCCAAATGCAGTGATCCTAGACTTTCTGGGAAGCTTATAAAATTACCTACAACTCTTATTTAATTCACAAAAGCTAATTCACAACTTATCTTAGCCAAAATAGATAATCATATCAGTGCTGTCCAGAATTTCCAGAGAGCAAGCAAATTCGGACAAGCTAACTTTAAACAGCCGTAACTCCTAAACCGTTTGACCTATGGTTCTGAAATTTTAACACAAGACATATGATGAAGTTATCTACCACTTTGTTATTAACTATTTTTATAGAAATCATCATTTTTATCATGCAATTTATCAAACTCCAGAATCTGTCCGAAAACTATTCTAATTCGCATTATGAAGCAACAATACTTCTACTTCATGTGAGTATTCAAATTTTTACAACACAAAGTCTACCAACAGTTTATGCATACCAAATACACTCAAGAAAACCAAATGGTGAAGCCCAAACTATTTCTTTAAATGCCTTTATTATTTTATTTAGATACTTAGGTTAAATAATAAACATATACCAAATGTACTTCATAAATTCTCAAAAATTTACAGTGTCTTACTAATGTTACCAAAAGACTACTGTAAAAGTTTCATGCCATTTTATATAGTAAAACATTCTATACAAAAATGACAAGATAGAGAGGCTTACAATAGCAAAAATAGAAAACCCTAGTGAAAAGTGTCAAGCAACAGATTTCCTATTTTTCTTAGCATCCATATGGTACTAGAATATCCTCCAACAAATTTCATGAATATTGGATTCCTAAATAATTTATAAAAATTCATACAAGGATTACCTATTTATAAAAGAAAAATCTATGCATGCACTGACCCTCAAATTTTTACCAGAGCTCAAACATGTCAAGAATAGCTTACCACAAAATTTTCATAATTTTTGGAGCGCAGGAACTCTAGATATAAAATAAACAAGTTTGCATGCATTCAAAAATACATTTCGAATCTCCATTTAAATCTTCCAAAATTTCTACCGTAAGTGTCAAGATCATATTTTTCTTAAATACTTCACTTCCTAAGGAACACTACCAAATTTATTTCACAATTTTTGAAGCTACCAAACTGGAGATCTAAAAATCACAAAATACATGAAATCTGAAATCAAAATGAACTAGCCTACTCTCTAACTGCCACTGACCGGTGGGACCCGCTGACAGAGGACCCCACGCGTCAGTGACACCGAGACAGGGCAGCGGCGCTGCGCGATGGTTGCGTGGCCAAAGCTCACCGACGGCGAGGTTGCCGGCGGTGACATCTTCACGGTATGACCTACTCGACCTAGCGCATCGATTGCACCACTTGGCCGGCCCTATTGTCGACGCTAGTGACGACGGCGGCGGCCATGGCGGCTCGGCGAGGTGGGACGACGGCGGTACACCGGTGACGACCTCGGCGGCCCATACTAAAGGTCGGACGAGCATCGCTGGACTACAAGGAACCTATTGCGCGCTCTATCATGGCCTGCGGTGGTCGGGTTAGGTGGGACCATGGCGACGAAGGGTGGCAGCAGAGGCGGGAAAGAGCTTGGCTGCCGCTGCGGGCGAGGGAGGAGGCTGAGGCAAGGTGAATGGCGTGCTCTGGCAGTGCGGGCGGGTGCGGGCGATGTTAAGGCGTGCGCTGGCCTGCCCTGGCCACACGCGGCGAGGCGCCGGTGACGCGCGGCCGTTGCCAGCCACCACGCGACGCGCAACGACTGACGTCAGTCGGCCACTGAATCAACCGATTCAGTCGGTTCAGTCGCACGAGGATCAACCGATTCAGTGGGTTTTCATGACGATGTAACTGCTAATCCGTGGCTCCAAAGCGTAAACGGTCTTAACAAAAATCATAGCCCTATGTACCAGCTCCAACTCTTGTTAAGGAATCATGTTCTAATTCGCAACCGAATTCGAGTTAGATCATTCCAAAGGTTAGCCTGTCAGGCTGTCAGTTACAATGACTTAGCAAAATTTTTATAAGTGTTGAAATGTTGGTTTTGCTGATTCTTGTGATCCAAATTCTAGCATGTTAGGAGCTAAATCAGTCAATGATCCAAAAATAAAAGTTGTTCCTTTTGCCAAACACTACAACTTTGCTTTAGTGACCTCCTCCATGCAAGGTCCCTAGCACCTAGTTCAAACGTGGTCAAACATGTCACATTTAAATGATGATACACATCAAACTATGGCTTAATGACCTATTTACCCCAAACCATGAATATCAAAGTTGTTCATAATGATACTCTAAACATGTTTAAGCAAATTACAAGGTCATACAATCATTTCATGTATTAGTCACTCATAGTGCTATTTAGTTTGATCACATGAAATCTTACTTAAGTGTTGGTTCATGAAAGGTGACCTTCATGAACAAGGTCCTATTTGCTAACCTATGTGTTGTTAAATGTTGTTGTGATCCATATCAACTAATTACATGTATACACTCATGATCATTTGCACATGTACAATGAAACATGCAATAACAAGTAAATGTTGCATACGTTTCAATCCAATGTTTCAATTGTAAATGCTTGTTTATGAATGCTTGATGATCATGCTCATGCTATGCAAGTCAAGTTATGCAAGGCTAACACCTAGGGTGTTACATAAAAGTGACCGGACGCTAGCAGGGTGCGTCTGGTCAGTGCTGACGTACGCTGATGTGGGGCGTACAGAAGAGACGTTGAGTGACCAGACGCTGGGTGAGTCCGGTCGGGCATGATCGGACGCGTCCGGTCATGAAATGTCGTGTTTGGAACCTTACTAGAAACGACCGAACGCTAAGGTCTAGTGTCCGGTCACTTTCTAACTGACGCATCCGGTCATCACTTGACCATTGAAATCGGGCGATCGGCGTTTGAAGCCGATGACACGTGGCACACATCGCACGACCTGACGATGAGGTCCAGCATCCGGTCAATCTGACTAGAGCGTCCGGTCGGCCCATGTTCAGTGCAGTGAGGAGCCCAACGGCTTTCGTGGGGCTTCTATTTAAGCCCTATGGCTGGCTCAAGCTTACTCTCTTGGCCATTTGCATTGATATAGCAACCTTGTGAGCTTAGCCAAAGCCCTCCCACTCATCTCCATTGATGCATCATCTTTGTGAGATTGGGAGAGAATCTAAGTGCATTGCTTGAGTGATTGCATCTAGAGGCACTTGGTATTCGTGTTGCGCTACGTATTTTGCTTGTTACTCTTGGTGGTTGCCGCCACCTAGACGGCTCGGTGCAGCAGTGGAGGATCGGCATGAGTTGGTGATTGTTTGTGACTGTCTCTGGTGATTGTGAGGGGAGTTGTACCTTCCTCGGCGGAGTGTCAAAAGGTAACTCTAGTAAATTGCTCGTGTCATTGAGTTGCCTCACTTGTGGGTAGGTTCTTGCGGTGTCCAATCGTGTGGACGAGGTTTGTGAAACACCTCTTAGTCATCGAACCACCACGTGTTGGTCGACACAATGGGGACTATCGTGTTGGCAAGCACGTGAATCTCGGGAGAAAAATCGATTGTCTCTTACCATTTGATATTCTCCCGGTGATTGGTTTCATATTCATCTTGTGATTGATTCATTCCTCTACACGACGGTATAACCATTCTACTCACTCGTTTATATTCTTGCAAACTAGTTGTAGCAAGCTCTTTAGTGTAATTAGATTTGAGAGCTTGCTTTGCTATTTAAATTTGCTTAGTGGAGCTCTTTAGAGTAGAAAGATTGAGAGCTCTTAGTGAGTAGTATCATAGCAAATTGTGTGTCTAGCTATCATTGTAACTAGAATTGTTGGATAGGTGGCTTGCAACCCTTGTAGAGCTAGAGCAAGTTTGCATTTCGCTATTTATCATACTAATCAAATTACTCTAGTTGATTTGTAGATTTTTAAATAGGCTATTCACCCCCCTCTAGCCATATTAGGACATTTCAAACATACTGCTGCGCTTCGCTAATTCTAGCCCATGAATCATAGGGGGTATCATCTGCAGCCAAATCTATGACTAGTCTACCCTAAGCCTGGACACCATGCAAAACCTCAGTTGGTATTGATAATGGCATATTATGAACCGGTACTAGCATGGCATCAGCCGGTGTTGGCATAGCATCTGTACCTCCTTGGTCATCATCAGAATCGTCTGAATCACTGCTAACTACATCACCGATCCTGTCCTCCTCCTCCTGCTCCTCCTCTTCCCATTCGAAATCATTCACATCGAAGTCATTGCTTATACAACCTACTGCAGTTGAATGAAACTGCTCCTGCGTCAACTGACCATCCAAATCCATGTTACCCTGAGTTGCTTCCCCTTTGACCTCTAATTCTTGCTCATTGCCTCCAACACCATCAATGGACAGTCCATCCTGAACACCCTGCATCCTGTATTCATTCTCCACCACCACCTTAGCCATGGGCACATTGGAACCTTGGAGAACCCTAGTGTAGCGGGATCAGTGAGCAAGGTCGCGCAAGGGCATGAGGACATAATGTGCCCTAGTCTTCCCAGTATCAAACCTCCCCTTCAGTGTGAAATCACCACCAAACTTTGTATTCAAACAGACACAAAGGTCGTTGAAGCTAGGAGGTTCATCAAACTATTCCAATTCTTCTTCCATATCCTTAAACATACCATCTTCTCTCCTAACACTTCCTCCATACAAAATTCTAACACAACAATCCATCTGCAAAAGCATTTTAAGAAACTTCATCAAGTCGTTGAAATCGTCGTACGTAATGTCCATAGTAATATTAATACATATTCTAACTATAATTATACTAACTAATCTAATATTAACATCTATACAAGGCTAAATACAATAACTAATTAGACTAAATCCAATGTATAACTAGACTCAATAACTGTACTAACTAAACTACCTAACTTTACTACCTATACTAACTTACTATATTATCTATACTAACTAAACTAACTAACTTTACTAACTATACTTTAATAATTTTACTAACTTTATTAGGGGAGTACCTCTCGCTGCAACGCGCTAGACTGGGCCGGGAGGCGCGGGCGTAGTCCTCGGCGGGCAGCAGCCCTGCGTGGCCGGAGGGGGTGGCGCGCCGACATGCGGGCTCGGCGGCCGCACCTGGCGGCCGGCGGCCGTGCTGTGCTCGGCGGCGGGCTGGCTGGCGCGTGCGGACGCGGTCGCGGCGGCGAGCTGGCGCGGGCGGGCTGGCTGCCACGGGCGGACGTGGCCGCGGCGGCCAGCGTGCTTGGCGGCGGGCTGGCGCGGGAGCGGCGGCCAGGCGGCCTTGCTGCACTGCTCGGGCAACGGCGGCTGCTCGACCACTGGCAGACACGGACCGCGGCGGGGGTTTTATTTGGCTCTGCCGCGCTACGGATCAGGGCACGGCAGTGCCGTGCCACCGATCTTGGCACGGCAGGCCCTGCCCCGTCAGCGGTCAGCGATTTCGGTCGCCGCCACATCAGCCCTCTGTCACGCCACCATGCATGGCGCGGCACAGGCATTTGGCCGCGCCAGGGCAATAGGCGCGACCAAAAATGTTAGTTTTAAAAAAACGACCGTGTTAGATTTAAAATTAGTTTTCAAAAAGTGTTAAAATTTAAAATAAATTCCAAGCACCTAGGTGGAATTTTAGTGGTCTTTGATATAGGTGGAATTGAGGAGGGCAAATATTTTTGTAAAGTTCAAAATTTATAAAGAAACTAATTGAAACAATATGAAGGGATGATAACAAGTGGTGATGAAGAATTAAAGTTTCATTACTAAGTATTGCAAAGGATTTGTTTGGACCCTTGTCCACTTAATTATAGGTCCCCTGCACGACCAAGGAGGCAGGAGAAATTTGAGGTCGGTCCCCCTCAATGTGCGGGTCATTTCGCGCCCCTACGACCACATGGACTTCATTTATTCCCAGCTTAAGCGGCAAGCATGATTTGAGCAGTTGAAGAGCATCTCCAGCAATTTCCCTACCTCACCTTCTGGTAGTCTTCCAATACCATTTATTTGTCCACCAATACTTCCCTCCTCTCCCTTCAAATAAAGAGGGAGTTGCATCTTCCCGATAACATAGAGACTATCCTAACCATCACTTTTCAGCCATCTCTTTCCCTACACACCCTTAGACCTCATCTTTTATATGTTTATTGGAGGGATTGGAGTGTGTTTATATATATATATATATATATATTAGGGTGCTGTTGTAGCAACTCTTTCAGTATTCACAAAATAATATTTGACTACCCCAATGTCTCTATATTGGAGGACTATTAGAGATGCACAAATTTATGAAAATGTTCCCAAGCAACTATTCAGAATGAAAAAGGTTCAGTCGCTTTTTTTTTCAAGAGAAGAGAGCCTATATTGTTTACTCAAAAATAGAGTTACATTCTTGAACAACCATTTGCTCTAGACACCTTACCACAAAGCTGAATGTACGAACCGTTCTTCTCTCTTCTTGTATGGACGATCTCCAAGGCCAGTATCTGCGCCTTCCCATCTCTAGGGTAATCCCAGCCCCATCCTTCATGGCAAGCCCTGCACCATTGCTGATGGAGGGATGAAACCTGCAACCGTGTAATTTTTGAAATGTGAATTCCCTTTCTGTCCGATATTGGCCAATACTTTAGGTACTGTACCACTAGACGTCTCCTTTAGAAGGGCTTTGGTGGGTAACAGATTGCTAGAACGATGTCACTTAGTTTCTAGGATTATGAATACAAACTTACATCAGGTAAGAGACACATTTATTTGGGGATTGCACAAAATGACCGACTTTTGTCAAATCTATGTTCAAATTCCTTGTCAATAACAAAAAAAAAACACTTTTGAAAATAAGGTATTTTTGTGGTACTTGAAAAAGGGACTTACTATCACAAAAGAAAATTTAGCAAGAGTAAAACATGCTACTTTTTCTAGACATGAGAAAATGGTAACATCTCTTCTTCGAATGTCGTTATGAAAATTCTTGCCAAAGGGCCTCTAGTCTAACTGGTTAGAGCGTCCCGGCGGCACTCCTCATGTCCTGGATTCGACTCTCCGTAAGAGCGAATTTCAGGCTGGGGTTAAAAAAATCCCCTCATCTGTCCTACGCCAAAGCACAAGTCTAAGGACCGGCCCGGTCTCACAGGGCGACGGTGCCGCTGTGTAAGGGTATGGCAGGGGTTCGGGGATTTTCTGGGCCTGCGTGAGAAGGTCTTCTTCTTAATGCAATGCCTGGAGGTCGTCATACCCTCGCAGGTCCAGTTTTTTTTGTTATGAAAATTCTTATAGCGGGCTGTTTTATATACTTTCATACTTAGAGCACCTAATCTCTCGACTTTGAAAGGGGGGTGAAAGTAACATTTCCAAGCTGTTGACGGAAGCTTTAGCAATTTGTTGGGCCTTATGGCTCACAAGAAACGAAATGATATGTAAGGTATGCAGACCAAAATAACCTTTTTTATGTACTATTGAAGAGGACACATTGGCTACGTCACCATTGTAGCATCTCGAAGAACATTGCAAGCTGCTAATTTTTTCGTGCTGGAATTTGGAGTCCATGGGTAAACTTTTTTTTTGCCTCTTATAGATGGCATTTTATTTCTAGAATTGGATGACAATATTAAACATTTTTTTTCTTTTGTTAGAACTTTCAAGAATGTATTGTAGCAGTGGCTAAATGTTGAAGTAGTTTTGGCATATTTTTTAGAACTATCAATCAAGAATGTATCCCGCCTTTTTTCCCCTAACCTCCTCCCCCTTTTCCTGTCCATTATTGTAGGCCACATTTTGGCACGAAATTAAATACCTTCAAAATAATCATGCTTTGTCATTTCATTTCTCTCGTGATATATATGCTAGTAGCTGCAAAATCGACGTCATATTCACTAGTAGAGAACAGACTTTCGGTTCTAAGCTTTAGTCCCGGCCATTTTTGGGCCAGAACTAAAGACAGGATTAGTCTCGGTTGGAGCAACCAATCGGGACTAAAGTCCCCTGCCCAATGGCTAGAGACACAACTTTTGTTTACTCAAATACACGGTTGCTCAAATTTATGAAAATGTTCCCAAGCAACTATTCAGAATGAAAAAGGTCCAGTCGCTTTTTTTCGAGAGAAGAGAGCCTATATTGTTTACTCAAAAATAGAGTTACATTCTTGAACAACCATTTGCTCTAGACACCTTACCACAAAGCTGAATGTACGCCCCCCTCTTCACCATTTGTGGAAGCTCATCATGTACGACACCGTTCTTCTCTCTTCTTGTATGGACGATCTACAAGGCCAGTAGCTGCGCCTTCCCATCTCTAGGGTAATCCCAGCCCCATCCTTCATGGCAAGCCCTGCACCATTGCTGATGGAGGGATGAAACCTGCAACCGTGTAATTTTTTAAATATGAATTCCCTTTCTGTCCGATATTGGCCAATACTTTAGGTACTGTACCACTAAACGTCTCCTTTAGAAGGGCTTTGGTCGGTAACAGATTGCTAGAACAATGTCACTTAGTTTCTAGGTTTATGAATACAAACTTACATAAGGGAAGAGACACATTTATTTGGGGATTGCACAAAATGACCGACTTTTGTCAAATCTATGTTCAAATTCCTTGTCAATAACAAAAAAAAAACACTTTTGAAAATAAGGTATTTTGTGGTACTTGAAAAAGGGACTTACTATCACAAAAGAAAATTTAGCAAGAGTAAAACATGCTACTTTTTCTAGACATGAGAAAATGGTAACATCTCCTCTTCGAATGTCGTTATGAAAATTCTTGCCAAAGGGCCTCTAGTCTAACTGGTTAAAGCGTCCGGGCGGCACTCATCATGTCTTGGATTCGACTCCCTGTGGGAGCGAATTTCAGGCTGGGGTTAAAAAAATCCCCTCGTCTGTCCCACGCCAAAGCACATGTCTAAGGACCGGCCCGGTCTCACAGGGCGACGGTGCCACTGTGTAAGGGTAGGGTAGGGGTTCGGGGGTTTTCTGGACCTGCGTGAGAAGGTTTTCTTCTTAATGCAATGCCTGGGGGTCGTCATACCCTCGCAGATCTAGTTTTTTTTTTCTTATGAAAATTCTTATAGCGTGCTGTTTTATAGACTTTCGTACTTAGAGCACCTAATCTCTAGACTTTGAAAGGGGGTGAAAGTAACATTTCCAAGCTGTTGACAGAAGCTTTAGCAATTTGTTGGGCCTTATGGCTCACAAGAAACGAAATGATATGTAAGGTATGCAGACCAAAATATCCTTTTTTATGTACTATTGAAGAGGACACATTGGCTACGTCACCATTGTAGCATCTCGAAGAACATTGCAAGCTGCTAATTTTTCCGTGCTGGAATTTGGAGTCCATGGGTAAACTTTTTTTTTTGCCTCTTATAGATGGCATTTTATTTCTAGAATTGGATGACAATATTAAATATTTTTTTTTCTTTTGTTAGAACTTTCAAGAATGTATTGTAGCAGTGGCTAAATGTTGAAGTAGTTTTGGCATATTTTTTAGAACTATCAATCAAGAATGTATCCCGCCTTGTTTCCCCTAACCTCCTCCCCCTTTTCCTGTCCATTATTGTAGGCCACATTTTGGCATGAAATTAAATACCTTCAAAATAATCATGTTTTGTCATTTCATTTCTCTCGTGATATATATGCTAGTAGCTGCAAAATCGATGTCATATTCACTAGTAGAGAACAGACTTTCGGTTCTAAACTTTAGCCCCAGCCATTTTTTGGCCAGAACTAAAGACAAGATTAGTCTCGGTTGGAGCAACCAATCGGGACTAAAGTCCCCTGCCCAACGTCTAGAGACACAGCTTTTGTAGGAGGGGACTTTTAGTCCCGGTTCGTGGTTCAAACCGGGACTAAAGGTCACCCTCCAGAACCGGTTGGAGCTACCAGCCATGACTAAACCTTTAATCCCGGTTGGTGGCTCCAACCGGGACTAGAACTCTACCTGTAGTCCGAGTTTATACCACAAACTAGGACTACATGTCCTAGGCTATATACTTTCTCTCTTCTTCCTCCCCTACCCCAAGCCATTTTAAGCTCTGTGCCTGCTCTCTGTTCTTGCTTGTGGAAGGAGTTCATGCTTGTGGGATTGGTGAAGACTTCATTCCTCCATCCATTCTTTGGTTCTAAAGGTTACCAACTTCATCCTCCCATATTTCATCACTAGCATGGCTCATTTCTTGGTATAGAAATAGAGAAATTTATGGTTTTTTAGATTGGGAATGATGGTGGATTTTTTTTTATTTATATACCATTTGAGCTCAAAATCACTTGATAGTTTGAATATAAAGATGAAGGAAGCTTATAGTAGTTCATCAAAACTAGTATGCACCTTTCATTGCCTCATTTTATGGTCTAGAATTAGATAAATTTTTGGTTTTCTAGATTGGGAATAATGGTGGATATTTTTATTTATATGCCATTTGAGCTCAAAATCACTTGATAGTTTGCATATGTAGATGAAGGAATCTTATAGTAGCTCATCAAAACAAGTATGCACCTTTCATTGCTTCATTTCATGCATGGTTTAGAAATTGAAAAATAAAAGGTTTTTTAGTATATAGCTCATTTAATTTCATGGTTCGCAAAATGAGAAACTTATAGTAGTTGATGAAAATGAGCATAGAGAGTCATAGATGGTGACTGCTTCTGGGTCCTCGGCCTCGCATGGGGACCCTAAGTGTCGGGGACCAATACTAGGGTACCTGAAGAGGAGGAGCTAATGGTCATCAATATTGGTTCATCCGAGCAGTCAAGAGCGCGACTATAGCTCCAACCGACCCCCAGGTGCGCGGGCTCTGCCTCGACCGACCTCTAGGGAAGGGCAACGCCTCGCCCAACCCTGAGGCTATAGGCTCCACCTCGCTCGACCCCTTAGGTGTAGGCTCCGCCTCGCCCAGCGGGGACCCGTACCACCGCCAACCACTCCAGGTCTAAGCGTATGGGTCTGGGTCAAAGCTCTAACACCAGGGAAGAGACTAGCATGCCTCGATGTAACCTATGGCCATGACGGGCAATACCTAAGGGTTCACATCAAGAACAGCATCGGGCGTGCCGGTGCTATTCTACCTAACCCTCGTATGAACGATGACATGTGCCTTAGTTCACCGCGACGTCCACTAGGACGGGATGGAACACCATGACCGGTAGACAACGCCTGCGCATGGCACCAGTGACGGACAGGGCTGCGATGTGGACCTATCCCTGTTGACATCTACAGGGTCGGTAGGACCCACGTGAACGAGAAGAAGGACCCGGCGATCCTGAAGGCCTTCCTCTTCTCCCTCTCGTTCTTCTCTTTTCCTCCGATGTAACCCGTGCTTTCCCTTGACCTATAAAAGGGAAAGCAGGGCATCCCATGAAGGGGATCCAATCCGACCCCAAATGGATCGACCCATCAAGACTGAACCATGAGATAAGAACAACACGAACACACAGCAGAGCAACAATCAATCTCTCAGCACATGTTCACTCCTTCTATCAGAGACTTGGGATCCTTTCCCTCTCTCGCTAGTTTGTAACCCCTACTACAAACTTTCAGTGCTAGTAACATGAGCAGCAGTGATGAACTAGATGTAGGAACTTTCTGCCCGAACCAATATAAACCTCGTGTCCTCTTAGCACACCATCCGAGCCAGACATGAAAATACAAATTTACTCATCGGTGGTAACTTGAAACACCGATAGTTGGCGTGCCAGGTAGGGGCCTTTTGCGCGTCTTGGCGTCCACACTAGGTCTTGGATGGCTAGTCATGGTGTCCGCTGGGTCCTAGGCGCACACGTGCGCTTCGGGAACCTGGACTTCATCATCACGATGGAGGGAGAGTTGGTGCAGGCTCCCATCGCCATCCAACCTCTCCACTCCACCGGCCTCGATGTGATCACCGAGGCACTTGAGGAGCTACAGCTGCACGCACTGGAGGCCCGTACTCCTAGGAGCGACCAGCTCCTTGGCTTTGACTATGGGAGGTTAGAGCGCCAGCTCGGTGCCTTCCTAGGACCCTAACCGTCCTAGGAGGACCTAGGCCAACTCAGCTTCTCGTTCGCCAATGTCATGACACATCTTACCGGGGGAGAGCCACTCTCCCTAGAATACCTCATCTAGAGCACCCCGATGACGCTCCCATCTAGTCTGCGCCACGTCGTAGAGACCGTTGGCCACCTTGTGGCGCAGTGCATGCCCCCATCCCCTATGAACGACAAGTTCATGGGGATAACCAAATATGTCACGGAGTCTTTCCACGACCTCCTTGTAGGAGAATCGGAGTCGCCCTCCAGCTCTGACTCCAGCAAGGGGGCCATCACCCCTCTCGTGAATGTTTCATGGTAGGTATCCCTAAAGGACATGTTGAAAGCATCCACGAGGGAGAAGCTACCCTAACAAATGACCTCGATGATGAGGTCGAGAGGGATGCAATGGCCCCACCTTGCCTGCGAGTAGAGCAGCTAAAGGCCTAGCACCAAGAGCTCAAGAAAGCGTGACTCTAGGTCGAGCAGGAACACGCGAAGCTCAAGCACCATGGAGACGGTGGGTGTGCATGCACCGTGGATCATGACGTGAACTGGATGATCATCGAGGACGATGAAGCCCTCCCACACTTCACCCGGGCAAGCCAAAACATTGCTACCGCAGTGGCCTTGCTCCGGGGGCTACTAAGGCCCGCGACGCCTGAGGATCATCGGGCTCATCACGAGAAACTATGTGCATTCCTCAACGCAATTTCTCAGAAGGCGATCAATCCAGCGTATCTAGCAAAGCTACAGAATGACGTGGTCCAATGTCTTGTCAGCTTTGAGTTGGTGTTCCTGCCATCCTTCTTTAATATTATGACACACCTCCTAGTTCACTTGATCAAAGAGATTAGTATTCTCGGTCCTATGTTCCTACACAACATGTTCCCCTTTGAGAGGTTCATGGGAGTCCTGAAGAAATATGTTCACAACCATGCTCGGCCAGAAGGAAGCATCACCAAGGGCTATAGAACAGAGGAGGTCATTGAGTTCTACGTTGATTTTATTCCTGACCTCGACCCGATTGGGGTTCCTGAATCACGACATGAGGGGAGACTAAGTGGAAAGAGAACACTAGAGAAGAAAGCATATATTGACAAGGAGGATGATTATTTCCGTAAAGCACACTACACAGTTCTACAAAACTCCTCCTTAGTGGATCCATATATCGAGGTACACAAGGACATTGTACGATCCAAATTCCTGGGGAGGACTGAAGTTTGGATTACGCGTCGGCACATGGAATCTTTCGGTGGTTGGTTGCGAAAACAATGTCAGGGTGATGAGAGTCTGGATGACCAACTGTACTTGTTGTCTAGGGAACCATCTTAGCATATCCTGACATTAAAAGGGTACGAGATAAATGGCAATACATATTACACGATAGCCCAAGATAAAAGGAGCACCAACCAAAACAGTGGTGTCCGCATAGATGCCATAGACCCAAATGGGAATAAGGAAACATATTATGGCCGCATAGAGGAGATATGGGAATTAGACTATGGACCTTATTTTAAGGTCCCTTTATTTCAGTGCCAATGGGTGAAGGTGACCGAAGGTGGGGTAACAGTGGACCATCAGTACGGAATAACAAAAGTGGACCAAAATAATCTTGGGTATAGAGACGAACCATTCGTCTTAGCCAAGGATGTGAATCAGTTTTTCTATGTGAAGGACATGTCTACCAAACTGAAGAAAGGGAAAACCAATGACAACGGCTTTGACACTGAGCCAAAGTGCCATATAGTTCTTTCAGGGAAAAAAACATCATGGGAATCAAGAACAGGTCTGATATGTCAGAAGATTATGAAAAGAATGATGGAATTCCGCCCTTCACAGTAAACAGTGACCCAAGCATCCTGCTAAATAATGAGGACACTCCATGGTTACGGTGCAATCATAACCAAGGGACATACGTCAAGAAGAAGTTCATTGTTGTTCCCGCTTGATATGGTGATGTATTAGACCTATTATCTAATAATTGTGACTTCAGATTTTTTTTGTCGTGTTTTCATATTTTCTATGGTTTAAATAAATTTTCTGCTTGACGGTGGATTTCGTGTGGCGAATGTGTGATGAAAAAACAAATGCTCAACGTTAATAAGATGTGAAAACTAATTTTCTATCGAAAAGCAATAATTTTAATGATTTTAATCAAGTAATACATTTTTGAATGGTGCAAATTGTGATTATTATTTACACTATGTTAAATATTTATACGGTAAAACAAAAGAGTTTAGGTTATAGATTTTTGTTGTGTATAATAATGCAAAACTAGGTCCGGGAATTTTTTTGTAATTTTTTGGATAATATTTTATTTACTAGGCAATTAACAACTCTCTGCATATTTATCTAAAAGAAATATATAAAAAAAAGGAAAAACTTAAAAATTGGCGGGAAGTCAAACTGCGACCCACCTTTACTCCCGGGTGGATCAACCACCCGGGACTAAAGGTGAGCTACGTTATTGCGGCCCGCCAAAAAACAACTTTAGTCCCGGGCCATGGCTGCACCCGGGACTAAAGGTCAGACCTTTAGTCCTAGTTCTTACCATCACCCGGGCTGTTAGTCTCAGGCCGTGGCTTCACCCGGGACTAAAGGCCCCCCAAATATATATCGCCTCGTCTTCTTCACCCCCTCCATCATCTTCATTCTTCGTCCGAGAGCCACCGCACCGCCATAGCTCCTCATCGCCTCCAGACGCCTCCACGTGCCTCTCCCGTCTCTCGTCGTCTCCGTCAGCGGCCCGGCTCGAGCCTCTCCCGTCCGTGCGCGGCGCCTAGACCCAGATCTACCGCCGTCGTCCTCATCCTCGCCTAGATCTAATTTGGATCTGTCGCGCCCTCGTCGCCATCATCGATCCTCATCCTCATCATCGCCAGCTTCGCGCGCATCATCCTCATCATAGAGATCACCTCCAGCCAGCACCGCCTCAAGCTCATCCTTCGTCCCTGGCGGCCTACTCTACGCGCACGCATGCCTCGTCCTAATTGGCTCCACACACACATGCGCTCATCGTCCTCCGTGCTCATCGTCCTCGATCTCCTCGCCATGCTCGGGCTTATGCTCATCCTCGCTGTCGTGCTCGTGCTCGCCGTGCTATATGTGAGCAACAGTGTGTGTGTATGAGTGTGTGTGTGTGTGTGTGATGTGTGTGTGTGTGCATATTGTTTTTTTTTGACATAGAAAAAATAGATAGATTTTATTTGTAGACAAAATATAAAAAATGTAGTAGTTTACTTAAATATAAAATATATATAGAGAGAGAAAAAATGTTGAGTGGTATGAATTGTAGTAGTGTACTACAATATATAGTTGTAGAAATATATTAGAATCTTCATCACAATTGAAAAGATTGTTTTTATTAGTGTTATGAATGTTTTGGTATATATATCTGAATTTTGATATATTAACATTAATGTTGATATATATCCTAATATCCTGAGCTTCGCTCCAAACCCTAACCCGCTCGAGCTCCGCTCCAAACCCTAATGAAGGCATAAATAATAACACTAAATTTTATAGTTATATATATTTGAATTTGATTCTTCATAATTAGTGTGACATGGATTTTGATATATTTATTTACACCAATGTAGATCATGATATATATATCCTAATATCTTGAACTCGCTCCTAACCCAGCCGAGCTCCACTCCAAACCCTTATATATATCTTGATCGAGTTCCGCATATGCAAACCCTAACCAGAGCTCGGCGTAAATAATAACCCTGAATTCTATAGTTATTTAAGTTTAAGCCCCTATCTCTATCGATTAATTAGCATATGCATGACTAGTGTATGGTTTTTATTTATATATAGTTGTGGTAATTAAGATGGTCGAGCCATAAGATGACTACCACCAGAATGAGGCCATGATGAACATTATCAATGCCGGCACTCAATATGGCCCCAACAACCAGAACGAGGTCGACTCGGAGTTCGATGACGGCTCTCAATACTTACTGAATTTTGAAGATGAGTGCAAGAAAATGCTGGCGATGTATATTTGTTAATAATCTTGCATCTCTTATATATATGAAATTAAACATAATTCCATTAATTCATATATATATCTAGATCGACGACGTCGACAAAAAGTGTACGAGGCCTGACAAAATCGTTGGAGGGCCACTACATAATCACATAAGTCGATCCTAATACGGGTGAACCGCTCCTACCAAAAACAATGCAAAAAAGTTCATAAACCACTTGAGGTTCTTGTTAGCAATAGGGTCCCAATCAGCGTCCATGAATGGAAACAAAGGATGGATGATCCTCTGATCAGATTTGTCTCTCAGTGAGAGAAGGACCTTCTTTGGGATTCGGTCACTGCACATTTCAATCTACCTGTAGGTAAAGATTTAAGAAAACTAGTTAAAAGTTGGGCTCTCAAGAAGATGGCCACACAATTCTAGACCTAGAAGAAGAAGTTGTACAATGAATTTGTCAAGAAGAATTTGACTCTAGATTTTAGTCAAAATAGCCCGTACAAAAAGTTGAGGAACGACTGGCTTGAATTTGTGAGGTATAAGACCTTGGAAGAGGGTGAGGAACGGGTGAGAAGGAACCAACAGAATGCACGGTAGAAGGTATACCATAATAAAACAGGATCAGGTGGCTATAGGAGTGCCATTCCAAAGTGGCAAAGAATGAAAGCAGACCTGCTTACCAAAGGGATTCGTCCATTTTCACTCGAATGGCCCGAACGCTCCAAGAATTGGTTTTTCGCGCATGGGGGATCACTGGACCCACAGACCAGAGAGCCAGTTATTGGTGGGGAAATCAGAATAGCGGTACAAAGACTTATCAATATTGTAGATGTTTCTGCCAATGGTGCCTTTGTGCCCAACCGAGAGAAGGATGAGATGATGTATGCCCTCTAGACTCTTGAACACCCTAGGTGAACGCGAGGCAAAGAGTTGATTTCATGGTGGCATAGCTTTCATGAGGACGCCGCTACCTACAAAAGCCACCAGCGAAGGAAGGATGAGGAGGGAGAGCAGGTCTGCAGGTTAGAGGAGGTGGTGCTTCGATCATGGGAGCGAGAACTAAACATGTAAGTGAGAATGCAAGAGGAAATCAAACGGTAAGTGGCACTATAGTTGAGTAGCCAGAGGCAGTCATCAACAACAGAGCATGCAGTCAACGTTAGCCCCCCCTCAGCTAAGAAAACGCTACGCTTCCACTGAGCTCCCAAATCAAATGACGCATTGTAGCACTTCCCCGTGGATGACATCACCGTGCCTTTGACGCCACATGAGCTGCACATTCCCTTGGGGAATACTGGTGCCACAATGTTGGTGGCGCATGGTATTATTTCTCCTATGGTCCCTGAGAAGACACCAACAAGCCATGGGAATCCAATTCCACCTAGCTATTATAGCGTCTTGGTAGATAGAGTTATCAAAGACTATAGGGAAGTGCCTCTTGACTTTCCTAGAGGTGATGGGGAGAAGACCCTAGGACAAGCAGAGCATTCATTCGTTTTATGGCGCAAGGGCTACATCATTATTCTTGGTGCGGCAGCTAGGGTACCGTCGCCTCCTCCTCAACTACCTCATGATAGGTGCAGATGAAAGTGAATGAAATAGTTTTTCAATAATCATTCTCAATTATAGGCTTCTCGCGTAATAATCATTTTTGTACTCACAAGTCTCCCAACCTGAGTCCAGTTCTTCCATCCCATGATGATCATTAGAGTGCTATGAACGATGATGATGCTCTGGATGATGATGATGTGTTCCATGGCACGGCTGCATCTCCATCTCCTCCAAGGTAGTCTCCCCCTCCTCCGCCTCCCATGCCACAGAGCCAGAAGAGTCCCCCACCCCCAGTGAAGAAGAAAGCCAGCCATCGTAAAACATAGCCCCCTCTAGAGAAGCTGCCTTACGAGAAGTCTGAAGAGGAACCAAAAGCGGTGGCACAAAAAGATTTGGTTAACTAGAAGCAAGGTTTAGCAGAATCAAGAGCAAGGAGGTTGGAACTTGAGAAAACCCACCAAAGCCGCACTACATAGCTCAATGAGAACTAAGGAAAAAAATCAATGAGCGCAAAAAAAAGCAACGTGATGCACATAAACCTTCACCATTATCGGACTATGACTGCTCTCTCGACAAGTCATATAAGGCGTCGCTGAAAGCGAAGAGAATAGGAAAAGATGTTGCACAGCTCGGGCAGCAATCTAAGCAATCTACCGATCCACTAGTTGTTGAGGATGATTGTACAAATGCACAAGGCGGTACAATCGATAGGAAGGCACTACAAGAGTTCATGGCCACAACAGGTCTCACACCTCAAAAACTCATTGGGGGAGGATCCATACCAACAGCCAACTTTGATATTTACCGGACCTATGAGTATGGCAGGAGTCTTGTCAACCCTAAGTCCTTGTCATCACTGGGTACACAAATATACTTGTTAAACAAGTGGTACTTAAGAGTGTGTGACAACGAAGAGACATGGATTGTTGTCAGAATTAGACCAGAGCATTACTCCAGTGGCTATGACATTTTACATATTGAGTTCAATGAATTACACCAACTATTAAACCGGGATGCTCTCACAAAGCTCTCCTTAGCTGCTGGTGTCTATAAGTGATTCTTTCTACAATTGAAGTAACTTGCATGTTAGTTCATTATCTTATATAGTTATCCTCACACTATATATATTCTTTTATACTATATAAATGCAGATATGAGATGCTGAAACTAAAGAGAAAAGAGTTAATTGATGTTGGTTTCATGGATCCGAATCGCACATTCAAGGACACTGTTACTCCATATGATAGATAGCGACCTCAAGTGGAGAATAATCTGTTTAGGTTCTTAGATAACCAACATAACAAGACACTGATACTCTTTTCTTACAACTTCAAGTGAGTGTTAATGTCTTGTGCCCATTTTATTTTGCTTACTCCATGTTGACTTTAGTTAATGAGTAATGCCTGCCTATAAACATGTAGCTATCACTGGATACTACTGGTCATCGATATGCCTAGGAGTACTGTAAAGATCTTTGACTCAGCCACAAAACCCTGAAAAGATTATCAAGAAATGATAGATATTCTCTAGTGGTAATTTCGGTCTCACGCACTATATACTCTTTTATGTCATTTTATTGATATAACTCCATTTATTTATTTTGTTGGCTAGTGCTTAGAAAAGGTTCGTCGAGAAACGCCATTATGGTCAGTGGAAAGTGTCTCTGAATGTAGTCCAATACCCAGTAAGTACTAGCTAGGTCACCGCATATTTATTTAGTTCAATTCATTATTACCATGCTTCATTGGTTGACGATGAATCTTTTTCTCGTAAAGTGATGTCTGCAGCAGGGATCGGGGAACAGCTTATGTGGTCACTACATCTGCGCGTTCATGATGGAGTACTCAAGGAGAACAAGTGAAGAGATCCTCGAAGTACGTAAAAAATGAACACAATTTATTTATTAACACATTGTGTTGATATATATAATCATATATATATATATATATATATATATATATTCATACTTTTCCTTTCATTCTAATTGAAGATTGAATGGAGGAATTGAAAGGTTATGCGATGTGACCAGATCAAAGCAATTCAAGAGGCATTGGCAGAATTTCTTATGGATGAGGTCATAGATCCCAAAGACGCGTACCACTATGACCCTAAAGAATTAATACCTAATAGCCATACGACTGAAGATAATTAGGGTTGAATGAAATCCCAAGGACATGATCAATACAAGGTTTTTGTGACTTTATTATGTACATATTCCATGCATGTACAACCTCTTGAAATATTTGTATATATGTAGTTTCATATATTTTAGTGTGTTATTTATGTATAATGCTCGAACGAAACCTTATACGTGGACGCATATTAGCAGCATAGAATTCGTATACGAAAAGCTAATCGAAACCAAAAAATATAAATTGAAAAGAAACCATAAAATGAAAAGGAATGAAATAGAAAAAAAAAATATTTAGTTTCGGTTGGGAACACCAACCGGGACTACAGATGCCAGCCCTGGTGTAATCCTAGAGGCCATTTAGTCCCGATTAGTATTACCAACTGGGACTAAAGGTCCACTTTCAATCTCGGTTGCCATAACCAGGACTAAAGGGGAGGTGTTGCTAGAACTGGGACCGAAGGGGGAGCTTTAGTACTGGATTTGCAATCCCGGTTGGAACCACCCGGGACTAAAGAGGTTTTCCAATCAAAACTGATGCTCAATGCTGCACTAGTGGTTAAACTAGAAGACACATTTTAAAATGCAAAATATGCACTGACACAACCTGTGAACTAAAAAGAGCGTACGATTTGACCAATTACTGGCTCAACTAATCATCATACACTAAATGGTTTAAAAAAATCGTCATACACCAATAACCAGCGCTGCTTATTTGACAAATAAAAGAGAAAAAAATAGTTAACACAGCTCCTAATTAATAAACTATCTCCCATTGTATATATACTTATTTGTTGTCGTCGGCAGAAATAATGGAATGGCACGTATTCATTCAAAAGGCTTTTATATGTGTGCTATTAAAAAAATTTATAATTACACATAACTCATTAAAAAAGTTGACCGCAGACAGGTGTCACTGCTCTAAATTTTTTTTTATCTTACAAGCCATTCCGTCCATGTTCTATTGGATTTTCGTCGTTTGGTAGCCCTTGTAGAACCGCCAATAAAAAATGTCCATATTGCCGTCAGGACTTACATCCTTCGCCAGACCGCGGTGGCCTTGTCTCCGACGAGCATCTCCATTGTCGGTCAACCTTCTTCGTCTTCTCCTTTAGTTTTTGCGCGCCGGTCGCGGATCCCGCGGGCACCCAGCCCGGCTGCCGCCCCTTGGTCACGCCGCTGCCTCGGGCCATGGCCCCACACCCACGCGCCCGTGCCCCGTGACCCCGCCTGACCCTGCATGCGGCATCGATGCAGAGGGCAGCAGCCGCGGCCGCTACCTGCTTCGCCGCGAGGCTACCCTGCCCCTTCCCGGCGCCCTCCTCGCGAGCGCGAGCGCGGCAAGCGCCGCCGCTGGCCCGAGTGCCCGACGCGCCTTCCTGCGCCGTGCGTTACCGCCACCGCCAAGCTCGTCGCCGCGCAGACGGCCGCCGTCCTGGTCCTCATCATCAGTACGGCGAGGTCCTCCACCTCCAGCTACCCTTCTTCGATGGACGAGGCCGGCCTACGCAGGCTATCGGGCGTTCAACTGAAGGGCTATCACAGCATGTCACGGCTGATTCAGCTGTGCAGATTGCTCCAAAATGAGTGAAATTCTGTTCTCTGTTTTTCTTTTCTTGTCATCGTTCAGTTTCAGCTAATACAGACGCAATTGGTGGTGGCCACTGGACAGGCCTGTGACAATTAAGGGTTGATTCAATATAGCTCGAGTTTTGACTTTTGATAGTTATCATTTGAACAGATTCGATGACAGTTCTAATTTACTTGATACGATCATAATGGAGATTGATGCATGAGATTGAGCTTCATGATTTGAAAGACCTAATAATAGTTTATTTGAAAGACCTTCGGTTAACTATACTTGCATTAACAAGAAGATGGCATGCAACTCAGCAATGTGATGCAATGCAACATGCTCAAGAAACCACAGCAAACTTTGTTTATTTCTTTACAAACTTCCCCAGATTCGAGTTATCGATCAAGCAAAAAAAAAGCTTAATAAGGGAAAATGCTGCATTCTCTCTCGCTGATCTCTTTGATGTGTCATTGCCGTCTCATGGTGTTCTTCAGCTTCAGTCGAAGACGGCCAGCTTGTCGTACTCCCGCCCGGCGATGGCCTTCTCCATTACAGCCCTGGGGCTGACGATGCCGTCGCCGTCAAGGAACAGCTTGAGCAGGTTCTTGGAGAAGCCGCTGACGAGCGCCACCCCCTTCTGCCCGGCCTCCACCGGCACGGCCTTGGAGTCCCTCAGGTTCCAGAATACCACCTCCGGCACGGCCGCGCCGTACCCAGCCTCCGTGAACTTGCGCACGATCGCCTCGTAGTCCGTCAACCACGGATTCGCCGACGCCTGGTCGAACTCCATGTCGCTGAACACGAACACGCGCCGCACCATTCGCTCCGGCGCCAGCCTAGCTCTCACGGCCACCTCGAGGATCTTGTCGAACACCGCCTGGAAGTTGGTGTTCATGCCCCAGTCCATGGTTCGAACGAAGCTTGTCTTCTCGTAGAGGGTCTCGCCGGCGATCTTGTGGAGCTCGGGCCGCTCGTTAAAGGTGATGACGCGGCCGCGCCAGGGGTCGTCGCTGAGCTCGGACACGAGGAGGCCCAGGGCCACGTACACGTCCATGGGCAGGCCGAACATGCTGCCGGACACGTCGCACACCGCGACGCAGATGCTCAGCTTGCCGAGCGCGCGCATGTCGTCAACCATGCGCTGCCACTGCAGGTCGGCCACGCCGCCGGCGTCGCCGAGGGAGGAGATGATCTCGTGCGGGAGCAGCGCGCCCGCGGCGATCCGCTTCTTGCCGTACTTGACGTCGGCGAGGTAGGCGTTGAAGCGGTTGGCGTCGTGCTTGAGGAAGAGCTCCTTGTAGTTCTTCATGGCCACTGAGGCGACGCGCGTGTACGCGACAGACTCCCACGCGCGCGCCGAGATGAAGACCTCGGGGAGCTTGAGCGCGCAGCGGAGCGGCACGAGCGCCACCCTGCGGAGCCTCTCACGCGCACGGTACGCGTAGTGCTCGTCCGCGAGGTCCGTGGCGAGCTCGGGCGCGGAGCCCTTGGGGAAGAGGCGCCGCGCAACGGCCTCGCAGAGCAGCGTGGAGCGGTCGTAGGAAGAGTCCAGCGACGGGCACCACTTGGCGGCGAGCGAGAACTCCCGGACCTTGCCATCGGCGAGCTTGCGCATGTCCTCCGCGAAAAGCCCCGCAAAGAGGTCGGCCGTGCGGTCGTGCAGGAAGCGGTAGGTGGGGTCGTTGCTGTACATCTCGACCGCCCTCGCAGCGGCCTCCGCTCTCCTGGTCCGGCGCGCCACCGCGGCCGTGGCCGCGAGTCCCCGGTCGTGCTCGAGGCTGGCCGCGACGCGCTCCTCCGTTGAAGAAGGCGCGCGGGTGCGGGGCGTACGGCTGCCGAAGAAGCCCCGGCCCCGGCCCCGGCCGCCGAAGCACCCGCGTCCCTCATCTTCGTGAGCGCGAGCGCTAAGCCGTGCTGCGCCGCCGTCCCGGCCGGCCGGAGCCCTGGCCACACTACTACAGAAATGAACTTGCGCAGCGTTGCATAATTGGCCTCCGTGGCGGGCACTATTTTTGCCCGCCACGGTAATTCGGTGGCCGGCCGGCCACTGAGACGCCCGCTGCGGTAAATCCCCATTTACCGCAGCGTACATCTTAACGCATCCGCCACGGTAAATCGATTTACCGTGGCAGGCACACTAAAAGGCCCACCACGGAAAAAGGTAAGGCCCAAATGGCCCAGCGCTGGCCCGATAGTTGTCTTCATATATAAGCCAGCACTTAGGGTTCCCTTTCACTCCTCTCACCCCCTTGCCCCCCCTTCTCACTCTTCTCAGACACAGCCGCACTCCCTTCCCACGCGCTGCATCCTGAGAGACGAGCCCCTCTCCCTCGACCCCCACCCCTACACTCCCCATCCTCTATCTCTCCCGGCGGCGGCGGCGCTCTTCTCGGCCATGGTGGCGCGGCTCGCGCGGGGCGGAGGGCGGTGCGGTGGCGCTGCTCGCGTGGGCAAAGGGCGGTGCCGTGGCGTGGCTCGCGCGGAGGGAGGGCGGCGCGGTGGTGCTGCTCGCGCGGGTGGAGGGCGGCGTCGTGGCATGGCTCGCGCGGAGGGAGGACGGCGCGTTGAGGCGGCTCGCGCGGGCGGAGGTTGTCGCGGCAGCCTGTCCTCCACCAGGCTACAGCGGCGCGGCGTCGTCTCGATCCGCCTCCAGCGATGGCCACGGCGGCGGATCTGCCCCGGCGAGGGCGTATCCGGCCCCAGCGAGGGTGGATCCGAACCCAGCGGCTCCACGTCGTCGATCCGGCCACCAGCGGCTCCACGGCGTCGATCCGGCCACCGATGGCTCCACGGCGTGAATCCACATCTGGCGCCCCTCTCCCGGCGGCTGGTGGGCCTGTCGACGGTGGATCCGGCGAGGTGGAGCTCAAGGCGAGCTCGCATCGGATCCCGGCGGTGCTAGGGTTTCGGTAGGGTTTCGGACTATTGGGTTGGAAACGGGCTCGCCGGTGGGCTGAGAATGGGCTCGCTGGCGGGCTCTTGGGTTTTTTTTTGTTTTTTAAAAACATTAACCGCGGCGGGCAAAGCCGCCCGCCGCGGTTAAGCCACGATTTACCGTGGCCTCTAGGCCGCGGCGGACGGCTTTGCCCGCCGCGGGAAACCGAAAACGCCCGCCTCCAGTAAAGTTTGTGTAGTAGCCTTCCACGCCGGCTCACACCCCGCTCCGTCGTTGCGGCGTCCGACAGGTGCTCTGGCGCGAAGCAGCGACGTCGTGGAGGCGGCGGCGCATCCGGCGTTGTCGCTGGAGCCGGCGGCTGTGGGCGATTTCTATCCACGGGCGGGAGGACTCTTTTCGGGGGAGGGGTGGTGTGCCGCCGGGTAGCTTTTCATCGGGAGTGGGATGGGGGTATGCCGAGTGAACGATTGTAAGTCCTGAGGGCAATATGGATAATTTTATTGGCGGGTCCCACATGTAAGGGCTACCAAACGGCGAAAATCCAACAGAACACGGACGGAATGGCTTGTAAGGCAAAGAAGTTTAGAGCAGTGACACCTGTCTGTGGTCAACTTTTTTAATAATTTATGTGTAATTATAAACTTTTTTAATGGCACCCACGTAAAAGCCTCTTCATCCAACGAGGGCCTACAAATAAAACCAAGAACCGGGCCGGCCCCGCATTAGCTGAGCCCAAAAGTAGCGTGCGTGTGGATATAAATCGTCGCATATACCCTCGTCCTCTCTATAGGTGCAGTGTAGACGAGCACGTACATATCGTACGTGGCGTAGGAAGAGGTGGCACTGGCCCTGGCACGGCACCTTCCGTCACCTCCGCGCCGCGCTCCTAGCTAACCACCTCCCCTTGTTTCATGGTGGAAGTGGAACAATAACAACCCGCCGCCGCCTCCGCGCGCCTGCGAATTGAATTGAGATACGAGGGAGGGAGTACCTGCTGGCAGCTAGCGGCGGCATGGATGCGGCGGTGGCGGCGGCGGCGGAGGCGAGGGAGCGGCTGCGGGCGAGCTTCGCGTCGGGGAGGACGCGGCCGGCGGCGTGGCGGGAGGCGCAGCTGCGCGGCCTGCTGCGGATGGCGGCGGAGATGGAGGACGACATCTGTGCCGCGCTCCACGCCGACCTCGCCAAGCCCCAAACCGAATCCTACGTCCACGAGGTATATACTGATCCATCTATCATCAGTTGTGTATGATTTGTTGTGATTTATTGTTATTATTATTATTATAGTCAGTGTATAAGGAGTGTACTGAACTTATACAGCTATATTAGTATAAATTGAAGAATTACTAATAACTCGTTTATGACACTTGTTTGCGATGTCTTTATTAGATATCGCTGGTCACCACCTCCTGCAAGTTTGCTCTCAAGAATCTCAAGAAATGGATGAAGCCCCAAAAGGTACCGTACTATCTATCTGTTGTAGTATGTGCGTAGTACGTGTCCACGCATTATTCTAGGCATGGAACGAACAGACCTCTGATCGGCCACATAGTAGTTGAAGAAGAGTCATGCATGCAGCCCAGACCTACATGGGCAGCTCTACGAGGCATACTGGCTCGTTCACTTAGCTGAAAAAAGCCGAAACAGGTCGGCTGATTTGTTGGAGAAAAAAATAATGTTCTGGCTGAAAAAACAAGTTGAAAAATACGGATTATAATACAAGCGAACATGACCACTTTTATTTGATCCTGTTTTTGCTTAATTACAAGTATAAAAATATCACTACAACACATGCATGTAAGTGATAATTACTGCCTTGGTCCCAAAAACATAAGAGACACGCTTTTCACTTGATATGGTCTTTTAAGATTAAACATTTTGACCGCTAATTTCTCCTACTCTCTCTATATATCATCATACATGCATGGCTACTAAAGTTTGATCATTACAAGATATTTCTAAATACGAATCCACTTTTGCAGCACAAGCTTTCAATATGACTAGATTAATTATTGTTGATCAAAATTGAATCTTCAAATACTTTGGGATATATAGAGGGAGTATTTTTGTAACTGAGAACTCTCTCTATATGTTGTTACGGTGGACAGGCCCTAATACGTGATCACACACGTCATGACTCACAAATAATGTACAGTACTGTACACATTTTGGATAACTACGCAGTTTCCAGAAGTAGCGTCGTTTGTTGGTCATTAATTAATTTCGATTGGAAGTTATTAGAACATACTTAAGGATGGCAACGGGGATGTACCCGTCGGGTATCGCCGGAACGTTCTCTTCCCAGCCACGGAGAATTCATCCCGTCCCCGTCTCCGTTAACTGTCTCGGGTATAGATTCTTGCCCATCCCCGTACCCGTCGGACATCGGTCGGGTAACAGATACCCGACGGGTTTTGCATACCCGATAAACAAGGACACTTTGGGTCGCAGCTTTGCAATCGGAGACATTTCTTCTTCGCCCGGGTATAAGTGTCGGAGTCTCGGAGATACCGAGGAGAAGGAGCGAGGTTGCGAGGAGGACGAGCAAAGGTGGCAGAGAGACCGAACTGAGGAAGCGAGGGGCATGAGCGCTCGTGAGGCAGGCGTGCTTGTGTTGCTGGCGGAGATGGTGAGGAAAAATTGAACTAGGATTTCTAAAACACACAAACTATATATATGATTGTTCAGATTTGGGCTAAAATACCTATGTTGAGTTTTTTGGGCCTAATACTCGCATGACAGCTCAAATAGTCGGGTTCCTCGACGGGTAACGGGGATGGGTAAACAAGAAACGTTTCCGTACCCGCTATACCCGTCGGGGATAGATTCTTGCCCATTTAGATGCCCGCGGGTAAAGATATGATCCCATCCCTGTTCCCTAATGAATCAAATACCCGTCGGATATCGGGTATCCGGGCCCGTTGCCATCTTTAAACATACTACAGTCAGTCAGTTAGTTGGTTACGGCATGTTGACATCTAATAAATTAAGCATCATAAATACAAGTGCACTTAGCTTCGAGACGATGCACCTGTGCAGCAACGCTCATCACAGTGTCTAGCAACAAATTAATGGATTCAAACCCTACTACGTGTTCCATAGCAGATGCCACGCACAATTGTAGAGTGTGAATCAATCCTTGATCAAACAATTACAAATGCTTGACAAGAGGGGCACTGTTGTCAAACCTCAATAGCTAAAGGTTCGATGAAAAAAGAAGAAGAAGATCCTTGAGGTTAGGTCTGTTCGCTTCGGCTTATTCTCTCGTATCTGGCTTATAATCCATGGCTTAAACAGTGTTTTCCTCTCACACCAAATCAACCAGCAGTACTTTCAACTATGACTTATAAGCCAATTCAGCCGAAACGAACATGCTGATGGCCCACCTGCAGCCAGCCATGAATTGGAGCGTCGTCCTGTTCTGGCATAGCCTCGTCATCAGCTTTTCTGCGTCCTTGTTCATTCACACCACCCGGTACGTACTACTGCACGGTGCGCGCCACCCAAAATCATTGCCCCATCTCCCAAACTAACTGCACTGCAGGCGGAAATCAATCAATGCGCAATGGAGTATCCTGTAATAATAAATCGTAACGACACGGTTGTTTTTGTTGTTGCTGTTGTTTTGCAGGTCCCCAGCCGGCTGCTGACGTTCCCGTCGACGGCAAGGGTCGCGGCGGAGCCCCTCGGCGTGGTGCTCGTCATCTCCGCCTGGAACTACCCCTTCTGTACGTAACCGAGCGCAAGCAAGTGTACCTAGCTAGTACTCGTAGCTATCACGTCGTCCGTGCCACGTGTCTTGTTCTCATGCGACACATTACAATTTTCACCGTGACCGTGAGGTAGCAGTAGATTCGATTGTACTACGTGTACAGTTGATTATATATTCTAACCACCGTAGTTAATTAATCGATCACGTATCAATGTACTGGAGCAGTGCTGGCCATCGACCCGGTGGTCGGGGCCATCGCCGCCGGCAACGCGGTGGTGCTAAAGCCGTCGGAGGTGGCGCCGGTCACGTCGTCGCTGCTCGCCGACCTGCTCCCGCGGTACGTGGACGCCTCCTGCGTCAGGGTCGTCCAGGGCGGCATCCCGGAGACCACCGCGCTCCTGGAGCTCAAGTGGGACAAGATCTTCTACACAGGTCCGTTGCGTTGGTCACCAATCAAGCCTGAATCATCGACCTCTTTCTTCATTCTTCCATGGCTGAAACTGATTGTCATTCAATAAATCTGGTGTCGTTTTGATTGATGGGATGATAACAATTTCAGGCAACAGCAAAGTGGGAGGTATTGTCATGTCCTACGCTGCCAAGCATCTGACTCCCGTCGTCTTGGAACTCGGCGGGAAATGCCCCGTCGTTGTCGACTCCAACGTCAATCTCCACGTACGTAAAAACCATCCCGGCCATTTCTTCCACTCATTACTAATAACCTTTTTCTTTTTTGTAAAGAGAAAAGGGAAGCGTAAGTTAATTCATAGTAAATTATGAATACGCAAATGTTGAGTGAAGGTTGCTGCCAAGAGGATCGCTGCGGGCAAGTGGGGCTGCAACAGCGGCCAAGCCTGCATCTCTCCGGATTACATCGTCACCACCAAATCATTTGCACCAAAGCTGGTAACAACAACGGTGTTTGTTTTTCTCTCACGACAAATCAGCATCGGCCGTTTTTCCGGTCAGCAACAGCACTCCACTGATTCTGTTCGTGCTCTTGGCGTGTGTGATGAAACCACCTTGGGCATGCAGCTGGAGTCCCTGAAGAAAGTGCTGGGCAAGTTCTACGGCCAGGACCCGCTGCGGTCGCCCGATCTGTCGCGCATCGTCAACTCCAACCATTTCAACAGGCTGAGGGGGCTCATGGACGACGAGACGGTCGCCGGCAAGATCGCCTTCGGTGGCCAGAGCGACGAGCAGCAGCTGTGAGTGAATTTATCTTACAGCAAGCATTGTTTTGTTTCTAGCCAGAGTTTTACCTTACCTGACAAATTCAGAATCTCAGAGCTTCCATAATATTCCTTCTTCGTCATGTTGCAGAAGGATCGCCCCTACACTGCTGCTGGATGTCCCGCTTGATTCAGCGATCATGAAGGAGGAGATTTTTGGGCCCCTGCTTCCCATAATCACGGTACGGAAAACGAAAACATCATGTTGTTGGATCATCAGATATCTCTCTCCTGACTCTGCTCCATTAAACATTTGTTTGTATTGTAATCTTGAATCGCATTCTGTTGTTTACACTGCTGTTGTTGCTAGGTTGACAGGATCGGTGAGAGCTTTGCCGTGATCAACTCCATGACCAAGCCACTGGCAGCTTACCTCTTCACCAACGACAGTCGGCTCAAACAACAATTCGAGAGGAACATCTCAGCGGGAGGGATGATATTCAACGACACCGGCATCCACGTACGCGACACTTACATTTGCATAAAAACATCAGCTGCAAAAAAGTGTTCCTGAATTGGGCTGGCTTACTGCATCAGCCACCATACATACGTAGCTGATGCTGACTGACTGACTGACTGCTTGCTTTCTGAACTGTTTGCGACGTTGCAGCTGACAAATCCACACCTGCCATTCGGAGGAGTCGGGGAGAGCGGCATGGGCGCGTACCACGGCGCCTTCAGCTTCGACGCCTTCACCCACAGGAAGGCCGTCCTGGACCGCAGCAGCTTCCTCGGCGAGGCCAGGGCCAGGTACCCGCCCTACACGCCGGCGAAGCTCAGCATCCTCAGGGGCGTGCTCAAGGGCAACCCGATGGCCATGGTTCAGGCTGCTGTTGGGTGTACAGGAGGAAGAAGAGCATGAACTGATTATTGATCCCTTCATCATACTGATTAAGCATGCATACACATTGGTGTGCTTTTTTTTTTTGGTTTGCAAAACATATAATACATTTCAGTGCAAGTACGAAGGATTTGCGCATGTAAATTTATTTGGAGAAACGGTTTGATAAATAAATTGTCCCCGCGTAGTCCTCAAGGGCGACACGGGCGGCCACCGACGCAGCCAGCCTCCACCCCTGTTCCCCACCTCACCGCCGCCGGAGCTACCCACCGGAGATCTGCGTGGCTGCTGCGAAGGCGGCGGCGGGGCTATTTCCCCAAGGATTCGGCCCCAAATCGAGCGGCAGCGGCATGGTTCGGCACGTGGTGCTGCGCCGTGCAGTGGATGTGGCTGCTACGGCGGCGTCGCGGCCGGATCCGGCGCCCTTGCGCCTGGATCTGGGCGGACTAAGGCCTGACGGTGGGCCAGGAACGGAGGTTCGGCGATGACGCCAACTGCCGTACAGGCAGCTCCTCCCGGCGCCCCTGCGGGTGGATCCGCATCTCCCTCGTGCCTCGACGGCTGCGTGAGGTGCTCCTGGCGGCAGGCCGTGCGGGGTGCTGCGGGCTGCGGTAGGCTGCTCGGCGGCGCGCCCACCGCTGGATCTGGCCGGGGAGCTGCCGACGCGGACGCGGCGCGCGGCAGAGGCGACGCTCAGCTGGAGATCGAGGGCAGCGCGGCGCGGCGGGAGGCCGTGGACGGCGCAGCTGCGTTGACGGTGACGCGTGCGTCGCCGGCGGCGTCAGGCTGCAGGACGCCGTTCACGGCGTCGGCGGCCTAATGGTTGCAGGGGCCGGATCTGGTGGTGGCCCTGCCGGCCGGCAGGGCTGCTGGCGGCTCCGGGGTTCGAGGGCCGGATGTGCGGCACTCTGACATCGGCGAAGCTGCGCGACGGCGGCCGGATCTGCGCAGCAGGCGAGGAAGGTCCGTGTTGGTGGCCGTGCGAGGTTGCGGCGACTGCAACGGGCCATGGTGGTGTGTGAGGTCGGAGGTTTCACTGGCATCTGCGCGTGTGGCGACTCGCGGGGTGGCAGTGATGGGGTGATGGCTTTGCGCAGCGGACGGACCGAGGCAATTGCCGTGCACCGGGTTGAGTAGCGAAGGCCTTGTCCCTCTTGGGCCGAAGATGGCGACGCCGGAGGGCGTCGTCTTCTTCCTTGGAAGCATCCATCGAACGTCCCTCTTCCCTTCGTGCGGTATGTCTTTCGTGGGTGAAAAGCGACGTGTTCCTCGGTGAAGGCGTCATTTTGGAAGCTCGTGCTCGGTCGGTCTGCCGCGGCAGCCAACGTTGTGGCGAGAAAGGTGGAGGTCTAGTTGAGCATTTAAGTGTACGGTGTCCATGGCGGAGGAATGAGAGGAGGGCGACGAGGAGGGCCTCGCATCTGCTTGGCAATGAGGGCGGCGGTCTGGTGGGACCGTATGCCGACTACGAAGTTGGTAAGGAGGCTCCCACGGAGTTGGCGATGTGCCGACGTGGGAGGTGGTGGCCAGCAGATTTGCGTTGCCGAGGTGACCTGCGTTGGCATGGCGGCGGGCGGTCCTGCACAACGACGATTGTTTCCCGTGTAAGGAGGCGTTCTGACTGGCTGGAGGACGTGTGTGGCACTTCTACGTTCGATGAGGCAGCTAGGTCCCGGAAGCTATGGTGTGCGCGTTTGGATCTCAGAGCACGGGATTGAGGCCCCGTTCGCTGATCTGAAACTTGGTTGAAACTGGCTGAAAACACTGTTCCGGCTGAATCGTTGTGAGAGAAAAACACTGTTCTAGCTAAAAAAAAGAAGCCGAACAAGCTATTTTTAAGACAAGCGAACCGAGCCTGACTTGGTGAGCGCCAGAGGCAGATGCTCACGCGTTTGGTTTGGCAGCTTACAGCGGGCTACGACGGCTAGCCCTACTTGGCGGGGTGGCTAGTCCGATATGGTACATCGTCTTGATAGACAGCGCAATCGGAGCTAATTGCGGGAGGGCTACACGGCTCGCAGCGACCTACAACGGCTTGTCCTGCTTGGCGGTAGGCTAGCCTGGTGTGTATCATCGTCGGTAACAATGGCGCGAGCAGTGACGACGGTGTTTTCGCCCTGACGTCCTTAGTCGTCTGGGGTTTGGCGGCGCAGTGGTGGTGTGGTGTAGGTGGTGATTTCTCTTTTTTCTTCTTTTTTTTGAGTTGAGCTTCAGCGTTGTGTAGTTCGTGTCGATATCCCAATCCAACGACTAGAGTTGTATTTTTTTTCTCTTTTTGTTGAGTTTGTTTTCTGGCGTGGTCGTTGCTCGTTGTTGTATCGTTATGCCTACTTTAAGTTTATCTTCTTTTTAATATAATCGGCAGCTCTCGTGTCTGATTGGTTTAAAAAAAATTGTTCCCAAATATGTATCAACCCCTTTGCGTAGCTATTCAAAGGAAAAAAGTGGCACTGGTTTTGTACAACGTAGGTCACTACCGTCCAAAGGGTAAAAAAAGTGACACCGCTTTCCTAGAGAGTACTATAGATCACTAAAGCCGAGCATCAAGTATATCTAGGCTCCTATAGCATTTCAAAAGCATCCCACACTACGGGCACGTTCGGTAAACTTTAGTTACTTTTAGTGAATAAAATATCAAACAATCTCATTAAAGTTTAGGGACCACTAAAGTTTAATGGCTTTTAGTCACTAGGGATACCTAAAAAAGACTAAAGTGTACATGAAATAGATGCTTTAGTGGTCTTTAATCACTATATATAACCAAACAGGAGGTCACTAAATTTTAGATGAGTCACTAAACTTTAGGGGCCGCTAAAGGTGGAACCAAACATGCCCTGCATCAACCAACGCAAGTGGGGATGTACTCTACTCATGCCAGCAGCGTTTTGCTTCCTAGTGACGACCACGACATTACACTCAAAAACATTATGGTCTTTTCTGTTTGTTCAAGGAGAGACCTCCGTCTTTTATGAGGAGCATTCTTTCGCTTTGAATCTGTTCAGAGCATCTAGTATCTTATCCTGATGATTTTTTTTTAAAGCAAACATTATATGATTTGGAAGAATGTTTTCCAGGGGAGGAAATCAGGCGTCCAGCTCATAAAAGAATTACTTATGAAATTGAATGAGTGAATGAAACGATTTTGCCATTCTGACAGAAGTCAAAGAAAATAAACCTGACCCATCTTTCCATGGATACAGATAGCTTTAAGATCAAGATACTGAATTTATCAGAAAAAGTTCAAAAAAATAACCCAACATTACAAGAACTGAAACATAAGAAAAGACAAATGATAGTGTGCCAATATAACACAAGACTATTATTGTTTTTTGCTTCACATGGAAAAAGGCAAAGTCGTCATGAAACATAGAATAACCGATAGAAGTTTTTTCAGATAAACGACAACAAGATCATACCACATGCCACCAAATGCAAGTGGAGTCTTAAATTCTCATCTGAAAATAGTGGAATGTGGGCATACCAGTCATGAAATTTGGGCCCTATAGGTCTATTTCATATGGGCTGTAGTTGGGCTAGACAACATGGATATTCGATTTATTTTGAGAATATGATGATAGCAGAAATAAACGCAACCTGCAACTACATGTCTCACGGATGCAAGATATTTAACATATAAAAGAAATATACTCTCTACTCCCTATTATAAGTTGTTCTAACTTTTCTAGATATATGGTATGCATCTAGATATGAATATTATTCACTAAAAACTTGATCAAATGTGAACAACTTTATCTGGCACGTAACACATAGTTGCATGTTTTCCTGGACAGAGGGAGTATAAGATAAATCAGAGAAAAAAACATATACCATCCGATTTTTTATGGTCTTCTAGTGATCTAAATTTAAGGAAAATAAAAAGCAACAAAAAATAAATTTAAATAACTTTTTCCACGCATGTCATGTTGTAAACTAAACATTATTAGTATAATACCCGTGCTAACGCCACGGCTTTATCTTGGGGATGCACATGAAACAACCTAACAATGAACTTTTTTCATAGTTCAACTTTTCCACAATAGTATATTGCCCGTGCTAACGCTATGGTGGTGTCATGATAAAACTACATAATGCTCCTGAATCATGACAAAACTACCTAAAGCTCTTGTCGGTTTAGCACTGAAATCTTATATGAATATAACCAACAAAACTCAAAGAGCTGAGCTAGAACCTTAACCTTATACTCATGATCCATGTTATCGTAATTCGTAATATAGATGAATCATGTAAATGTAATAATAATAAAAACAAAAGACACAAGTACAGTCCAACCTAGCAAGCTACATGCTACTTGTAAATCAAAGTCTAAAAAAGATTAGAAAATATCTAAAACATTCAAATACGAATTCAATACTGTAAATCAAAAGACTAATGCACGACCACCATCCAACATGGCTCACACTGCCAACAAGTAAGATGATAGATAAAATGACTGTCTTCTACTGTCTCAGATGGGTGTACCCAGTGCAGAGAGCTCCCGCTCTATGCGGGGTCTAGGGAAGGGTGTTAGTAGCAAGCCTTACCTTCGCCTGTGCAATGCGAGGAGACCGCGACTCGAACCCGGGACCTTCCGGTCACAGGCGGTAAGACTCTACCGCTTGCACCAGGCCCGCCCTTCTGAAATAATAAATTAGGAAAAACATTTTAATTGAACTCTACGTCATATCTCTATGTCTCATAATCCATGGTGAAACTATAAAGAGAGGGAGAGATGTCAATACAAGGTCAATTAAGCTCCTATTTATGGACCTCACAAAATCACAACAATATGGTATTTTCCATTGTCCATCAAGTCAAACAGAAATAAGTAAACCCAGACTCTTTGTTCTCCGGGACGACATCAAGCGTTGAACTTCTACATTCACTCTATCAGGAGTCACATTGTGATCACAGAGCTTATGCTTTAAAATCCTATCTCCATTTGCCATTCTCAGTAATGATTCACCAGCAGTTTGAAAACTTACAAGTGTCAACCCTACACTTTTCTGTGAGATACAGAAGCCACAGTACCACAAAGAAGAAGTGAACCTGCTGGAAGCCCTAACCTGAGTAGAGGATAACATTCATAGCCCCACACTGCAAGTAATCTACTACTACCAAATAGCAAATTCTTGACCTGCTCCCTGCAGACCAAAACCTTGCATGTATTTTTCATACCTAATAAAGTTAACAGGAACTGCACAGCCCACAACCAAATCAATATTATGATTCAAACTAAGAACTTGAGACTTCAAAATAACCTCTGCCCTCAGTCTAGGATAAACTCCTGCCTAAAATACGACATGACCAATAATTAGCAAGGCCTTCTAATATCTGGTATTCCTTGAGTAAAATCATGGAACAGAAGGCACGCACAACAAAATTTAGAAAGGGAGCACCCACCTGCACCAAACTTCCCATGACGCTGAGCAATGCCGCCTTGGCTTGCACGCACTGCCCACCGAGCAACTTGCAAATCCTAGGACCGAGCTTCCCAAACATCCCGATGGCACCAGGCCCAGGCCCCGCCCCTTCCACCGCTTTGGCCAAGCATGCGGTCGCCCCACCCTGCATCGCCTTGCTCTGCTCCCCCATCACCTCGAACAGCGGCTTCACGAGCAGTGTCACGGTCGCATTGCCCACCTCGGCAACGCCAGAAGCCAACAGAGGGCGGAGGTACACTGCCGCGAGCTGGCCCGCGACATCTCGGCACGCGTCGCGCATGGAGGTGTCGGACGCCGGGTCCTTGAGCCACCACGCAAGGTGGGCGAGCACCTTGTGGAGGTGCGGCGTGGCCGCGTCCGGATGCGACGCCCAGAGTGTGGCGAGGAGGCGAGCCCCGGGGAGTCGGATGCCAGCACGTTAGCAGCATGGGCACGGCGTCGGTCGATGGCGGCGCGCGGATGATGCGGTCCAGCTCCTCGACGGCGATGTGGTGCGTGTCGCGGTCCGAGAGCTTGGCAAGCGCGGGGACCACGCGCGACTTGAGCTCCGCCATCGCCACGTTCTTGACAGCGCCGCGCCGGCGGCGGCCGACAACGGCGGCGGGCGCCGCCCCACCACCAGCCGACGCGGAGCTGGAGCCGAGGTTCGGCGACGGTGGCGGCTGTGCTGTGGTGGGCGACCTAGGGTGGGATTTGACAGCGGATTTGGAGAGCGCGGTCGCCATTGCGGTGGGAATCTGTAGTATGCGAGTGGGTGTAGGAATTGAACTCGGGGGTGTGGGATGCGGGGAGGAGCGAGGGCGTGGCGTCGGCGTGCGGGGTGTGGATGCGTGAGAAGCCTGACATCCCACATCGAATCGTGGCCATTGGATTTGATTTAGGTGTTTTATTAGCCCTTGATTTTAATGGAGATGAATTCCTGTGTGCATTTTCCTGGGTGCATAATGGTTGGAAGCTCTCAGCGAGAAACGTTTTCCGAAGGGATCTAGTATAATTTTGATTGGTCCATAATAGTAGAGATTTTCCATATACAAAACAGCCAATACATGCCTACATCACAATCAAGCATATTGTCGTAGCCAATATAAGCTTGAAACTCTTATCATGTTTCAACAAACACGTCATCAATAAAAGATATAAAAGGCATCAAGACCAATAAATTTCATAGAAAAACTACAATCAAAATCTATCATACTATGATAGTAATAATAAATTTGAGACAATTATATTAATTCATGTAATCTTTATTGTCAAATGATTTGTTCTCTTAAAATCTTTTAAATTTAAAAGTGAACTTAAAAAGAATATTAGTTTTGTTTACATATGTACTACTCAAATGAAGTTAAAAAATACTCTATTTACATTCAAAGGGCTAAAAACCACCACGTTGATCCTATAAATCAATATGCATCAGTCTCTAGAAAAAATATAGTAAAAGATTATACCAAAAATATAAAGTGGTGCCATGGGTACCATGCTCTGGCATTATAGTGGTAGTTGTTCCATAGTACGATCAAAAAAGCTTAAGTTGCCAATGGATGTAGTATGATAACGCGACCAATGACTGCTTCAGGTACAAGTGGCTCCAACGAACATGTGCATGATTGTGATAAATGGGACAATGCTTTAGGGTAAAAAAATATGGATTTACATGGGAAGGAAAAAGACGGCGAAAAATGTAAATATATAAGAGGAACAATTAATAAAAAATTCGCGGGAGACTTGAATAATAGTTTTTTCGGCAAATGCATCTCGCTGAGGGAAAACTGATGGACAACTTTTTTTGGCCTCACAAAATTGCACGACAACGGGATAGGAATAAGTAAAGAAAATGAGACAAACCATATGTTCAAAAAAATTGATAATAGGTAAATAGAGTTCATGCCAATGGACACATTAGACGTGAATGGGGAAAATAAAATTATAATTAATGAAAAAAAACTAATTACAAAAAAAAAAATATCAAGTAAAAAATTTGACAAAGGAAGCGTACCCACGCTATTTGCACGAGCAACCTTGCTAGTTCATGGAAACTTGAACATGCTTTCAAAACATGTATGGTGTGTTGCAAATTGCAATTGTGTACAGAAGAGATAATCAATAATAGCTAAATAGATTTTATGTTGATGGATCCATCAGACGTGAATGGAGAACATAAAATTATAATTAATGAAAAAACAAAATTAATTACAAAAAAATATTATCAAGTAAAAAACAAAGGAAGCTAGGTAGGTACCTGTGCTATTTGCACGAGCAACCTTGCTAGTTCATGTAAAATTTAACATGCTTTCTAAACACGTGTAGGGGTGTGTTGCAAATTGCAATTGTGTATTGTATATATGCAACATGTTTATTAATGGGGATCCTCTTGTTCTCTAACTTGTGTGTTGATCTTCGGCATGTCTGGAGACATCCCAACGAAAGAGAGAACTCGATTTAGCTATGATAATAATTTGAGCAGTGCCTTTAGCTTATAGAGAAAGCAAACAAAAGCAAAGCGATGATGGCTCAATATAATCTTAGAGCAAGTATAGCAGTAGGTTGTAAGCTGGCTAAATGCTGAGGTGGAGGAGAGAAAAGAGGAGAGAGAACAGAAATGAGTTGTAAGCTTATAGTCGGCTTAGCACAAGAACCAAGAAAATTTGTGAGATGGAGATAGACAAGTGAGTCATGTATCAATAATAATGAGGTAACTAAGTAATGAGATGACTATTATATGAGTGGGCTGAGAAAAACCTACAAATAAACCTTACGAGTATTATTAGCCATGCTCTTATTGAAGTGATAAGCTGATAACATTTGCAATTCAAGTTCCAAGGCATCCTACTATGCTTCCTCTCAACACACTCCCAAGCTAGTCCCTTGCAACCTCTCAACCCATCACACCTAAACATAGCAATCTGCCAATCTCTCTCTCTCTCTCTCTCTCTCTCTCTCTCCTGCTTGCGCGCGCGGACAACGCTGGAATGTTAGGCGCATCTCGTACCACCACCACCAACACGGCGTCGAGATGAGCGGTGGTGGCGACGGCGGCGACAAGGAGGCCTTCTTCCACTGCCTGGACCGTGTGCCTTCCGGCCTGCACCTCGACGCCGACTTCCCTTCCGATGACGACGACGACGAGGACGACGTCCGTGTCTCCTTCACCTCCGCCGCGGGCGATCAGAACTTCAAGAGCTTCCGCCGGTACCAGTCGCCCGTGCTGATGGATGATGACGAGGAGGAGGAGGAGGAGGAGGAGGAGGACACGTCCAAGTACGACATGTGGATGTCCGACGAGCCCATGTCCATCCAGGAGCGCCGCCGCCGCCTGCACCAGGGGCTCGGGATGGCCAGCAGCCGGGACCTCGCGCTGCGCCGGCACAGCATGAAGAAACGCCCCGCCGATGTCCCGCGGATCATGTCCCGGAGCGTGTCGAGGCCAAAGCCACCACCGTCGCCGATCCCACCCATCGCCGCCTCGTCGGCCGCTGCCAACGTACCGAGCACTACCGCAGCGTCGCAGGCGGTGGCGGCTGCTGCGCCGCGGCCGGCGAAGGAGGCCATTACGAGGCGGCGCTCGGACAGCAACCTTGTCGTCGTGCGAGACGGCGCGTCGGTCTCGGCGAAGCCACCGTCGCAGCAGCCCTTGCGACGCGTTCGTTCCTTGCCGGCTCGGCACGACGCCGCTGCCCGCGTTAGCGGCACGACTATCGTCGGGAAAGCGCAAGCCGTGGCTTCGCGCGACTTGCCTGTCGTGCCGACGCCAGCAGCGGCTGCGCCAGCGGATAAAGGCAGCAAAGGCGACGGCGACGAGGGGAGCAGCAATAAGAATCGGGACAGCGAGAAGGAGCAGGTCGCCGTCGTGGCCGCCACCACGCCCAAGGACGTTTCGTCGAGCACCCAGTCGGGCGTGCTGGGGCTGGATGAGATCGAGAAGTTCATCGGCAACACCCCGATCATGAAGCTCATGCGGCGTGGCACGAGCCAGCACCAGCCCGCGCCGCTGCCTGCCGGCGTGCCACCCAAGGCCGACAAGGCCGCCGGCAGCAAGAAGAAGGGCGGCTGGCTCAAGAACATCAAGTCCGTGGCCATAGGGTTCATGCAGGACAAGGATACAAACGCCAAGTCGGGCGTCGCGTCGTCCACGGCGGCTGCCGTGCCCAAGTCGGTCTCCACCACCAACGCCTCCGCGGGGGCCGCGCCGCCGGCCTCGGCGTCCGAGCGGCAAAAGGTGCACCAGTACGGCAAGTCGAGCAAGGAGCTCACCGGGCTCTACATGTGCCAGGAGATCCAGGCGCACGAGGGGTCCATCTGGAGCATCAAGTTCAGCGCGGACGGGCGGCGGCTGGCCAGCGCCGGCGAGGACAGCGTGGTGCGCGTGTGGCAGGTGGTGGAGACCAGCGCCCCGCCGTGCTCGCTGGCGGCGATGGATGGAAAGTCGGGCCCGCTGGCCCCGCTGCCAGCCCCTGGCGCGGCCGACGGGTCGTCGGCGCTGGCCTCCACCATGTCCAAGAAGTCGACCAATAAGGGGAAGAGCGGCGGCAGGGACGCGCTCCCCGAGCACCTCGTCGTCCCGGACAAGGTGTTCGCGCTCGCCGAGCAGCCGGCGTGCGTCCTCGAGGGCCACCAGGACGACGTGCTGGACCTCACCTGGTCCAAGTCCGATCAGGTCGATCTTCCGTGCCCATAGCCACTGCTTTGCTTGCACAGTGACAGCAGACAGAGCCTCTGATGAGTGCTTGTTCTCGCAGCAGCTGCTGTCGTCGTCGATGGACAAGACGGTGCGGCTGTGGGACACGGAGAGCAAGGCGTGCCTCAAGACGTTCGCGCACAGTGATTACGGTGAGCAAGGCGATTGATGGTTGCTTGCTTCTGCCAACCAGCTGATGATTCTGACATGCCACATCCGATCCTTTTGCAGTGACTTGCATTCAGTTCAACCCAGTGGACGACCGGTACTTCATCAGCGGGTCGCTGGACGCCAAAGTGCGGCTGTGGAGCATCCCGGACCGGCAGGTCGTCGACTGGACGGACCTCAACGAGATGGTCACCGCGGTCTCCTACACCCCTGACGGCCAGGTCAGGCCCATCACCAGTTCACCACACACACTGTCTCATTCTCACCATTGATCGCTACCAATTTAGCTCGTCTTCATTTCTGAACATCTTTCAAAAAAAAAAAAAAATCTTCATCTCTGAATCGTTACCATTGATACCATTCATGAACAAACATATATTGAAGGGAGCGATCATCGGCTCGCACAAAGGGAGCTGCCGGCTGTACAAGACAGCAGGTACTCCTTGCGTAACTGCATTGTCTTCATGATTAGTAGTTGCTGGCAAATGTTGTTTGGTTTAACAATCTGTGGCAGCGCTTGATTATTGTCTCACCATTGGAACAGGCTGCAAGCTTAGCGCAGAGGCGCAGATCGATATCCAGGCCAAGAAGCGCAAGGCGCAAGCGAAGAAGATCACCGGATTCCAGGTACACAAACACAATACTACACATACATAAAGCAGCAAGCATTTCAGTTCAAGTGCGTGACATGTTTATGATCTTGCCATGGTCGCCCTGGGTGCATGCAGTTTGCTCCGGGGAACCCTGCCGAGGTGCTGGTCACATCTGCCGACTCCCAGATCCGTGTCTTCGACGGCGTCACCATGGTCCAAAAATTCAGAGGTACAGCAGACACAAATTAAATAGGGATCAAAATCTCAAGCTCAGAGAACAATCGCAACAAAATCAATAGTTGCAGAACAAATAAAAGTGTTCTCGTGCAAGTGTAATTGCATGATCATCAGATCAGTTCTTTCTTCCCCTCTCTTTTCCCCCCCAAAGGTTTCAAGAACACGAGCAGCCAGATCACGGCCGCCTACACCTCGGACGGGCGGTACGCCGTGTGCGCGAGCGAGGACTCGAACGTCTACCTGTGGCGGACCGCCCGGGTGCCGCCGGCCGGGGCCATCGGCATCGGCATGAAGCCCAAGACGTGGTGCACCATCCGCTCCTACGAGAACTTCTACTGCAAGGACGTGTCCGCCGCGGTCCCCTGGACGCAGTCGCCGCCTCCGCCGGGCGCCGGCGACGGCAGCCCCACCGGCGGAAGCCCGGTGCACGGCGCGTCCTGCAACGACGAGTCGTGCAGCGTCGCCACCAAGCCGGAGGGCAGCGACGCGAGCAACAGCGCCGGTGGCGGCGGCAAGGGCGACAGTGGCAACGCGTGGGGCCTGGTGGTGGTGACGGCGAGCCTGGGCGGGGAGATCAGGGTGTACCAGAACTTTGGGATGCCGTTCAGAATCAAAGGGCAGGGCAATCTCTTCTATTGATTTTGGGCACTCCAAGACTGCAATTCTTTGGGCTGTCGGTGACTTCTTTTCTCCTAACTGTATTTTTGTGTACATGTGCAATGCAATTGAGCATAGGACAGAGGTGCCATGATTTCGTGCGTTGAGCTAATGAGATGGGATCTTTACTTGTACCAAAATTAGTCAAATCAAAGTAAAGAAAATATATATATATAAACTTGTAATACAAGAACTCAGAGGTTTATATATATTGAAGCACAATAAAAGGAGAGAAATTTTACACATTAGCCAGGCATTCAAAGATTAAGCCAGCAATCTTAGAACAAGATGAAAGAATATGTATTCTACACTAATTCCAGATTTCCAGCACAACAAGACGCAAAATTTTCTAACCGCGACAGACTATTTTACCAAATCATCAAACACTACGCCGAATTCCACCGATTGAAACTCGTCGAAGCCCGGCGGCGGCGGCGGGTCGTCGTCGTACGGGGGATTGAACTCACCGTGCACCAGGAAGTCCGGCACGGCATCACTAAATGGCTCAAATTCCACCAAGTTCATGTAGATGCCAGGATCAAGCATCGGCTCTGCGCCTGCCTTCCCCGCGTCGTCGGCGAGCTCCGCCGGTGCAGGGGCCGACGCGTCGCACGGGGGTTCGGCTTCGGCCGACCCCGCCGTGGCCGTCACAGGGATCTCTTGCGGGGGCAGTGTAGGGGCCACGGGCTCTGCGCTGCATTGGTTGTCGTCGTGGATTTGGATCACGACGCCTTGTTCTTGGGACGGGGAAATATGGACCACGCAGCTCGACGGCCCGCTGTCCAAGCTCTGAGGCGGCGGCGGCGGCGAACCGTACGCCAGCCGCGGCTTCTTCTCCGTATGGGTCATCACCTTGCTTTGCTGGGGATCAACAAGACGGACGCTCGGCGAGGCTTCCTGGTTGTAACATGGATCAAGAACGTGCAGCAGCTGCGGCTGCACGGCGGTGCCGCAGTATTCATCTGGACCGCCCTGCACGGCGGCCTGGCCTTGTCGGTAACCAAGAAATCGCTGATGGAGCGCGGCGGCGGCGTGGCCATGGTGATGAGCAGGAACGCCCCACGGCAGCATGGCCCGGCCATGGTGATCTCCAAGAACGGCTGGCGTCGCAGCGGCCTGCCCGTGTTGGTGTCCAAGAAGGCGCAGCAGTGGCGGAGCCGCGGGCTGGCCTTGTTGATATCCAAAAAAGCGCGGCGATAGCGATGGCGTTGGCGGTTCACCTTGCTGATGTCCAAGAACGCGCCGCGCTGGCTGGGCTTGCTGAAATCCAAGAACGCGCGGCGGCGCTGGGCCCTGCCCTTGGGCGACCGCACCGAACAATTCCGGCGACACCACGACCCTGACCGGCTTCAATTTGCCGTTGCGGTCGAAGGCGACCATATCGTCCCCGAGGATCTGCCGCTTCTTCTCCTTGTCCTCCTTTTCCAGGCGCGGCGAGAGGTAGATCCTGCAGAACACCACGAAGGTCCCGTCGCCTCCGCCGTGTCCGTCCTCCAAGGCGGTGAACTCCTCCATGAGCCACGGCGTCTTCTCTCCCCTCTTCCTCCCATTTTTGCCGACGTAGAAGCCGAAGGAGCGCCTCCTACCGCCGTGGGGCTGCTCGTCCTCGTCCTCGCCGTCCTCACCGTCCGCGGTACCGACGACGCCCTTAGGCGTCTGCTCCGACTGCCAGCTTCCGCCCGTGGCGACTACGCGCTTCCCGCGGCCTGCCGCCGTCTTGCCGCGGCCGCCGCAGTGGCTGAGCATGAGCCACTTGTGGTCGAACTCCCGCGAGAAGCCCGGCTCGCGCCCCAGTAGCAGCGCGCCGGGGCTGTCGCTGTAGACGTCCACGTCGCAGATGACCCGGTCGGTCAGCGGCGGCACGCCCGCGGCCCACGGCTTGATGTAGTCGCGCACGCACTCCTCCGCCGTCGGGTTGAAGTAGACGCCCGGCGGAAGCGCCCGGAATGGCGCCGCCATCGCGCTCGCCGGCTCCCGGCCCCCGGCCCCGCTGGGAGATGTTTCTACGTCTACGCGGTGTAGTAGACGGAGAGCAGAGCAATTTCGCCGGCGTGGAGTCGTAATCGTGGCGGAGTTGTTTCGCCGGAGCCAATGTGCTTTTGGCAGCTTATATGGTGGGCTGTGTCCGCGTCGAGGTCGGCCGGGCTCAGGCTCAGTCCACGTCCGCCTCGGTCTCAGGTATAGTTTTCCAAACGGGCCAAGCCCGCTGGGCCGACACGAGCACGGTACGAAAACGGCCCGACCTGACAGCTACCGTGCCCGTGCCAAGCATGGCACGGCCCCATGCCATCCGTGCCTGGGCCGTGATGCCAGCACGATGGCACGGCACGGACACGGCCCGCTTCAACGGCCGGTACAGGGGCGGCACGGCCTCGAGCCGTTGGATGGAGCCCCCCCGCCTGCTGACCGTTGGATCTAGGGGTCGGGTGGGACGGCTTTATAAGCCAGCCGCCGCTCCTGGCTCGGAGCCTTTCCAAACCCTAGCTCATTCCGTAGGTCCGTCCCCTGTCCCCATTCCAGTCGCATCGAGCTCTCCCATCGACTGAAACCCTAGCCGCTCTCCTCTCTTCTTCCCGTCGTCCGGTGGCTAGTTAAGGCGGCGGTTGCTGCCTGCTGGCACGGGCACACGACACTTCTACACCACTCTTCCTTTCCCCTGACCGTCGATGTAGCTTTCTCGTCGAGATCCACCATCGTTCGTCTTCGTCTCTGTCTCGTCGCTCTCATCGACCTCGCCGGAGTCCGGCATCATTGGGGCTCCGCTCTGATGCGTTGAGGTACCAGGGTGTCGGGTCTCCGCAACGTTGTCATCGCCGTTGTCTCTGGTGCTCCGTCAAGAGAGGTGAGCCGTAACCCTAGATCTGTTCGTTTTTGTTCTTCTTCTTGATTTCTTCATGATCTTCTATTAACCCTAGGTGTTCTTGTTGTTCTTGGTTTTGGTAGGCGTTGGCGTTGAGGGATCGGAGGCCGGCGACGATGAGATGTCGGACGAGCAGGAGGACATCGGTCACTCGTAACCTGGGCTTCGCCGCTCTTCACCGCACTCGTAACCTGGGCTCCTCGACGCCGTCACCAAGGAGTCTTCCGGTGGGTAAGGGGTCAGTTCCGATGGCCGGTGGTTCCCTCTTCTCCCTCTCCGCCCTCAATCTCCCTCTTCTCCCTCAGATCCGGTGGTTCCCGCCCTCAATCTCCATCTGTTCCCTTATTCTTCATCCCTGAACGTCGATTGAGCCTTGTTCTCGGCATCCTCGCCGCATCTCCGTCATCTGTCCGTTGTCCACATCGCTGGCTGCCGCCACCTCTGGGGCTCCGGTCTCCGTTGAGGTACCGGGGGTGTGCAATCGGTCCGTCTCATCGTCGTTGTTTACGGGGATCTGGCCGTAGAGGTAAGGGTAAACTCTAACCCTAACCCTAACCCTAATCCCCATCCTAACCCTGCTTTTATCTATTGATTGTGGCAGCCATCGAGGAACCGGAGACGGTAGAGATGGCCCCAGGCGTCGAGCGACACGACGATGGGGAGTTTGACCACTCCTAGAACGACGAGCTGCGTATGTGCGGGATGGCCGGAGATGATGAGGATGATGATGTCCGCGAGGACGCTGCCATGCTCTTCGGCCGTTCTGTTGTTGATCCCCTTCCCGTCGACGACTCTGACCCCCCAGTCGACGTGGCTGATGCCGACGGTGGCCAGAGCGAGGTTAGCCCTATCGGTTCTAATCGCCCTTCCACGTCTGCTGTCTGGGAGGACTTTGAGAAGCACTACAAAACTGAGAAAGGTAGAAAGATCAGGTTTGCTGCCACTTGCCTTCATTGCCATAAGCGCTACTCTGCTTATTCTGCTCATGGCACTGGGCATCTTACTCGACATCTTGCTAAGTGTCCTAAGAAACTTGAGAAGACCTGGGGCATGACTCAGACTCATATTGCTTTTAATTCTGATGGTTCTGTTCGTCGTTGGGAGTACAGTGCTGAGGTAGCTTGTGTTGAACTTGTTCGTATGCTTGCTAGATTAGACCTACCTCTTATGATTGGTGAAACTGAGGCTTTTAAAGATTATATTAAAATTGCTCATAACCCTAATTTTTCACCTATCTCTAAGCGAACCACTGGTAGAGATCTGTTTAAATACTATAATGAGAAACGTGATAAACTGATGGTCTGTTTAAAGGATAATGTTGTTTCATCTATCGCTATTACCTCTGATATATGGTCTAGAAAGGCTAAAGAAGATTATTTATCTGTTGTGGCTCATTTCATTAATGCTGATTGGCAATTAGAGAAAAGGGTACTTGGTTTAAGGTTGATTGATGTGTCCCATAATGCTGAGAACATTGCTGAGCGTGTTGCATTTGTCCTTGCTGAGTATGGTATACTTAACAAGGTTTTTTCTGTAACTTTGGATAATGCATCTGCAAATAAAAATGCTATGGATAAACTAAAACCTATACTTAAAGAATATTTGGGTTCTGATCTGTTTTTGCATCAACGATGTGCTTGTCATATTATTAACCTGATTGTGAAAGAAGCACTGGCTGCTGTGAATCCTCTCATTAAGGATTTTAGAACATCAATCTCTTTTATGAACTCCTCTAATCAAAGAATTGCTGCATACAAGAGTTATTGCATTGCTAGTGGTGTTAGACCTAGGAAGTTTGGATTAGACATGGATATTAGATGGAACTCTACCTACCTAATGCTTAAGCACTTGCTGCCTCACAAGAGTACTTTCAGTACTTTCATTGAGACCAATTACCCTAGAGGTTCAGGTAGTGGTTTCCTTTTGACTGATGATCACTGGGCTATGGCAAATAAAATCTTGGAATTTCTTGAACTGTTCTATGACTCAACTGTTGATTTGTCTAGTGTTTACTATCCTACTTCTCCACTTATGATTCATCGTCTTGTTAAGATTGCTATACACCTGCATAGGTATCAACATGATGAACATCTAAGATATGTTATCCAACCTATGATTGACAAATACAATAAGTATTGGAAGAACATACCTGATCTTTATTCTATTGCATTCATATAGGATCCAAGAGCCAAAATTAAGGGATTTACCAAAGTGCTTAGAAAGTTACATTCTCTTTTTAATATTGACTACACTAATAAGTTGCTGGACACCAGAGCTCTTCTATTTAAAATGTATAACAGGTATGATGTAATGTATGGCTCTAGTAGGCTGAAAAGGGTTGTTCCTCCATCCCTGTCTGGTAAGAAAAGAACAGCTTGGGCTGAAATTTATGATGATGATGAGTTGGATGTTGGAGCTGGCTGTTCCTCCCTCCCTTCTAGTCTTGATCATTCTAGGAGTGTTTCTGCCACTTCCTTGCTGCAGGCAGTAACTGCTAATTCTAACTCTAGTGAGCTTGCATCCTACCTGGACTATGACACAGTAAGCCAGTTGGATGATGAGTTTGACATCATGCAGTGGTGGCATGAGCACAAGCTTACTTATTTAGTACTTTCTGTTCTTGCTAAAGACATTTTGACAGTGCCTGTGTCAACTATTTCTTCAAAGTCTACTTTTAGCTTAACTGGCAGGATCATCGAGGAGCGGCAGCGGAGGCTGAACCCTAAAACTGTAGAGGCGCTTACCTGCATCAAGGATTAGGAGAATGCTGAGACAAGACAACAGCACATGGTGGAGGACAAGGAGCTAGAAGAGGCCTTTGCTGGTCTTTATCTTGATGTCGACTAGTTCACTTCTCATTTATGTAATGGTTCTGTAATAACTGAGACTTGGACTTATGGTGATGGATGTAATGAACAATTAATCTAGGAGCTGGCTGTACTCTTTTCCTGTTTAGGGTTTCTCACAAGGGTGAGTTTTACCTAAACAGGTTTTTAATGAGGCAGCCATTGCACAGCTCCTACTTAAATTAGTTTTAGTTTCAAAAGTTTGTGTTCTTTGCTGTGCTGTGTTCTGATCTGTTTTTGATCTTTTGTGAACTTAGTCATTTTAGATCTCTTTGAATTGCTGTGCTGAGTTTATTGAGGGGTTTCGCCAGTTTAGTGCCTAGGCCGGCACGGGCACGCTGAGCCTAGAGTCAGCACGGCACGACACGGCATGCTCTAGGAATGATAGTATCGTGCCTAGGCCTAGAGTCGGGCATGGTGGCACGACATGGCACGGCACGGTTCATCAGCCGTGTCTAGCGTGCCGTACCCAGGCGTGCCGTGTCGGGGCGGGCTAGTGCCGTGTAGTGCTGTGCCGACATGTTTGGAAAACTATAGTCTCAGGCACAAATCTGAGTCGTCTCTGGGTTTGTCTGCTACCCAAAAACCAGACTTCCCAGATTTTTTTTATATTTTTGTTAATCCTTTTTGAAAGATTTTTTAATTCTAATCCGCTTGTTTTTTTTGAAACTAACCCATTTCACCGCGCCAATCTTTCTGGCGCGGTAAATACATGTTGATCACTTCCTTAGGCATAAAGACTTCTCTTGAGCTGACCCTCACCGTAATTGTTGACCTTTCCTCATACTAATGGAGCTCAATTGACCATAATACAATCGGTTAAATACGGAAGGGCGTGGATTATGACCAGCAGGTCTCTCCACATTTGTTGATGCATAGGTGCCGCCGGAGGATATGATACCCAAACTCCATAGGGCTCCCACATTGGTTGTACACAAGGTTGAATCGGAGGACCCAAATGAGACACTGGTGAAGCAACTTTTTGTTTCAATCGAGCCACTACGTGTGACACCACAATCTGCTTAGATGGCTCTTCTTGCTTAGGAGGTGTAGGCTCTCTTTTTTTAATGGATGATTCATATATAGAATCAGTCTTCTCTTTCTTATACTGCTCATGAGCCTATCAAAGGTGGATTGATACTTCACCACCCTCCCTGCATTCTTAGCCTCATTAGACCTCCATGCGCTAGTCTCAAGTCAGACGGCACAAACATATGCAAAATATACACGCCGGGCTTGTTAGAGTTGCCAGAACTGGACTGGCCGACCTGTTTGTAGGAATAGGGCTAGAATCGGCCTGGTCGGCCTTTGATGGGCATCCCTCGCCTCATTGTGTTGTTGCTTGTTTGATTCTTTGCTGACACAGCTGTGATCTTGAGTTTGTTGTTGCCATCCCCATCTTTCTCAAGCACAACTTTGCGACCTAAAATCTTCTTAACTTTCGGCGTTTCTCAAAGCTTGCTGATAATCATGTCCTTACTAGCGGTAGTATCATCTTGTTCTAGGAAGATTAGGGTAGCAGGCTCTCCCTTTTCAAGTATACCAATTGGGAAGCAAATCTTGTCAATCTGCATCTCAATAAGACTCAATCGTTCCTCGTTGAGGTCGATTGAACCTATCGAAGGAAAACATTGTAATCATTAGTCAAATGAGAAAAAAGAGTTATGCCCTTTGCAATAAGACCTCTTTTTCAATTCTTCAGATGATGGAAAAGCATGTGATAATTTAATGTAACTATGTCGGGTTTATAAACCTAGGGTCCCCAATGGACCCGCTTCCCTACAAAACTCGGCCCAGCAGGCGGCGCAATGACAACACACGCCTGGGCCGGCCTAGATACACAATAATAGGCCAAGACCAAGATCCGATCTCTGACGGGAACCTCCGACCAGGGCCTCTCCGAAGGGCCACGACCCATCACAGGAAAGAGGGATACAAAGCTAAAAATACTCCTATGGCCCGTCTAGGCCTAGGAGTTCGAAGGTTGGCCCACCGATGGGTTCGACAACTGCTCCGGGCACCTTTAGAGTGACGGGTAGAAAGGGCTGACTTCTAGGTTGGGGGCTCCGCCTCGCCTGACCTCTGGGTCACGGGCTCTACATCGCCTAACCTCTTGGTCGCAGGCTCCACCTCGCCCACCCCCTTTCTCTGACCAAGGATACGCCAGATCTATGCTCGTTCTTTCTTGACTGACACGGTCGGGGCCAACTAGGAGCAACTGACCGGGGATGCCCGCTCGGTATGGGCCCAGGGCACAGGCAGAGCAGATAAGATAAGGCACTCAAGTCAACCGTAATACCGAGGATCGTACCTTGCCATACCCTACGCACCTGTAGGACGGTGCCACCAGGCTATGATAGACGGACACTCTACAACCTTCCAAACATGTCAGAGCATAAATAGTGTTGTGGGCGCCGTCATTTGCCATACCAAGCGAACACGGTAAGCCTGTGAGACGCGTCTGGGCATAAACAATATTGTGGGCGCTGGTAGCCATCTCGTACCCAACAGCGTGGGCAACAAGACTAGGTAGCACATGTACGCACTCTCTCTCTTTCTCTTTGACTTGTAAGGTCATCCCCTTCACCTATAAAAGGGGATGCGCTCTCTCCCAATAGGAGGACGCTAGATGATTCGAGGACTCAACGACCAGAGGACTCGAATAGCTCTAGAACTCGATAGCTACACAGGGCATACGCTCCAATACTTAGTGCACGTTAGAGCACCCGTCACTCTCTCCCATTCGGTTCAGAATCCGATAGGGCCTTTGACACCCCCTTTTTTATTCCTACTCGTTTGTAATGCCACAACAAACTTCGAGCACCTAGGCTCAAGAATAAAGTCACCAACTGACTGAAACTGGACATAGGGCACGTTGCCTGAACCAGTATAAATCCTGTGTCATTGAGTGCTAGGCCACATTTGATTACAACGCACGGCAAAACTATAAATATTTACTTGTTGGTCAAATTTTATACCGACAATTGGCGTCGTCCGTGGGGAGGACGCCGTGCATTCACGCCTTTAGTCATCGGATGGCCCACCTTTCCACCATCTTTGGCATGGCGGGCTCAAGAGATATGATTCGCTTCGGCTCGATGGAGTTTCCCACGCTTCCACTTGATGGGATGTGGGCTCCTCCCGTCTTTGTGCCACTCTGGACCTTCCTCTTTGGAAGTCTAGACTTTGTTGCTGACTAGCTCGGCGTACTCTGCCTCTGCGAGGAGGTGCTCGTCCTGACGTCCACTAGAGGAGGAGTGCCCTCCACTGGCCCTAGGCCACTCAACGACCTCAATGTCGAGGCACTCGTGCTTCGCCTCGAGCCCATGCTGAGCTCAAACCCCACATTGAGTGATGTACATATTGTTCTTTACTCACTATTTAACACCTTTTGCTAACTCTCCGGAGGGACCCCGTTCTCCCCACCGCGACCGCCATGCGACTGGTTCCCCAATGGCTTCACGTCCCCCATGGACTGTGTTCGCGGGGCTCCAAAAAGATCCTAATGCCACCCCCTCTCATGTCCAAGTTCGTGGGGATGGTGGGCTACGCTCCCACCTCCTTCCATGACCTCGTCGATGATGAGGTCGAAAGCATCGGCTCCAGCATCGGTGATATCATGGCACCTGGCCACCCTCTATCCTAGGAGTACGCTGTGGTGGATGCCCCGAGATAGCCACCGGTGGTAGTGGAGTCTCTGCAGACTCACACCCCTTTGGGCCCCCGTGCGAAGGGCCTGGCACGTGAGCAGGAGCACGGCAAGGAGTTACGACAAAGGCGGCAGAGCCAGCCGCCACCTGCGCTGGTGCGCTCGGCGTAGCACGCTATGCCACATGCGCATAACTTGATAAGGGGCGCATCAGGTCCAGCGTAGCATCCTGGATGGAGGGAATGACCCCCCTTAGTTTGCTCAGGTTGGCCAGAACATCACTGCTACGGCGATGCTTCTGCGCAGCCTCCCCGAGCCTGCCGACCCCCAGGAATAGGCAATCCACCACAACCTCCGGACGCTGGTGGAGACCATCGCCATTTAGTAGGCGGAGAGCTCCGTGTAGTGACATCGGCTCATGGCCTCTTGCCCAACCAGGGACTAGGGCCGCACCAGTCGAATCACTCCATCCACTCACTGTAGCAGTTGTCGAGCATGGAGCAGGAAGCCACGGCTGCACCATAGACCAACCTGGAGCTCGCTCCGCATCGACCACCTATGCATGAATGGCTCAAGCCGAATCGTAGTGCTCGTAGCGTCATCAACAATCGACGCCATGCCCGACACGATGATGACGTCCATCGAGTGGCGGTAGGAGCAGACGGCGCGGTCCCTGGCCTGACCATCGAGGAGCATGGGGACACACACCCTAGGCATGGTGGCCAACCAAATGACCAGAGCCCCAGCCCGAATGGCCTGGGGACATGGGCCTTTGGTCGTCGCATCTAGAAAGCATTGTTCCCACAGCGCTTCCGACCACCCACCAACATCGCTAGATACACTAGGGAGACAAACCCTGGTATATGACTCGAAGACTTCTGGCTTGCTTGCCGAGCTAGAGGAGTGGATGATGATTACTTCATCATCTAGTACCTCCCCATTTGCATGGGAGAGTATATTCGAGCATGGCTCGAATTCCTTCTGCCTGACAGCATCCGTGACTGGGTGGATCTCAAGAGGGTCTTCATTAGAAATTTCTAGGGAACGTATGTCCATCCTGGGAATTCCTGGGACCTCAAGAGTTGCTAGAAGGAGCCCAATGAGTCCCTACAGGATTACATATGTAGGTTCTCAAAGCAGTGCAACTCCCTTCCTGATGTCGTCGATGTGGACATCATCAGCGCGTTCCTCTCTAGGACAACCTATAAGCCCTTGATCCATAAGCTCAGCTATGTGAAGCCCCATACCACCCATGACCTGCTAGACATTGCCACGAACCACACCTTTGATGAGGAGGTGGTTAGGGCGATCTTCAGCGGTGGTCGGGATAGGGGCAAGGCCAAGCACGAGGACCAAGGCGAGGGCCCCTCCACACAATAGGGCAAGAAGAACAAGAAGGATCGGCACCGACCAGCCAACCTAGCTTTGGTCGCCGTGGCCGACCACGTGGGCAAGCAAGCCCAGCATGGCCAGCCTAACCACTTCGACAATCTCATGGAGAGTCCATGCACCAACCACGCCTATCCCATCAAACATCTCTACAAGGACTGCAAGCTCCTTAAGCGCTTCCTGCGACAAGCCACCAAGCCAAAGGAAGGGAAAGGCAAGAAGGAGGCAGCCAAGAAAGGAGGCACGACGGGCAAGGATGAAGATGGCTTCTCCAACCCTAAGGAATGCCTCATGATCTTTGGGGGATTCGATGCTATCCACTCCAAGCACCAGTGCAAGGTACACTATAGAGAGACATGTGTCGCCGAGTCGGCCATCCCCTCTTTCCTTAGCTGGTTGGACTCCCTGATAACTTTTGATCAGAGAGACCATCCTTCCTACATCGCCCAACTAGGTAGCTACCTGCTCATCGTCGACCCCATCATCCACAAGAAGTGCCTCACCAAGGTGCTGATGGACGGAGGCAGTGGCCTCAACATTCTCTACATCGACACCCTTGACACCATGCACATCCCTCGGTTGGAGCTCCGCCCAGTGAGCTCTCCCTTCCACGGCGTGATCCTAGGAATGCAAGCGTACCCACTTGGGCAGATCAACCTATCCATCACGTTTGGCGACCGTGCCAACTTCCGCTTAGAGGTCTTGACCTTCGAGGTGGTGGACTTTTCGGGGTCCTATCACGCCATCTTAGGGTGGCCATGCTATGCCAAGTTCATGGCGATCCCCAACTACACCTACCTCAAGCTAAAGATGCTAGGACCGAATGGCGTCATCACCATGGGTAGCACCTTTTTGCATGCGTACACATACGACCACGAGCATTACAAACTCACCACTGCCATCGTCAACTCTGCTGATCTCCTGGCGCTTGAGAATTCAGTGACTCTAGTAGTTCCTGACTGCAAGGAGCCAACCTCCTCAAGTACCTTCCATCCGACTGAGGAAACCAAGGTGGTGGGGATCGACCCCACTGACCCGACCAAGATAGTGCGGATTGGGACCAAGCTCCTAGCCAAATAGGAAAGTGAGCTCGTCGACTTCCTACGCGCCAATCATGATGTCTTTGCATTGAAACCTTTTGACATGCCGAGCATACCAAGGGAGGTCGCTGAGCATGCATTATGCCTCATCCCGGGCTCAAAGCCTGCTAAGCAACACCTATGTTGCTTTGATGATGAGGGGCGTAGGGCCATAGGCGAGGAGATCACCAAACTCCTGGCAGCCAGATTCATCAAAGACGTATACCACTCTGTCTAGCTAGCTAATCATGTTCTTGTGAAAAAGAAGAATGAGAAATAGAGAATGGTTGTTGATTATACTGGCCTCAACAAGGCATGTCCGAAGGACCATTTTCCTTTGCCACGTATAGACTAGATAGTCGACTCAACCTCAGGATGTGAAATCCTCTCCTTTCTGGATGCCTACTCAGGCTACCACTAGATCACGGTGAAAGAGTCTGACCAGGTCGTGACTTCATTCATCACCCCATATGGTTCATACTGCTACATAACCATGCCTTTCGGTCTGAAGAACGCTGGCATGCTATCAATGGTGCATGCAGCAATGCTTCGCTGACCAAATTGACCTGGCCCACCAACCTAATGAGGTCAAGCGGCCGAAACCAACAATCACCGTATATGTAGATGACATAGTGGTGAAAATGGCTCAAGCTAGTGACTTGATCGTAAACTTGGCCACAACATTCACGAACCTCCGAAGGTTTAGTGTCAAACTGAATCCTAAAAAATGTGTTTTTGGGGTCCTAAAGGGGAAGCTACTCAGATACATCGTGTCCAAATGCGACATCGAAGCCAACCCCGAAAAAATCACTGCCATCTCCAACATGCGCCCGATACGTAATGTTAAGGGCGTACAGAGGCTCACCGGCTATTTGGCTACCCTAAGCCAGTTCATCTCCCAACTAGGTGAACGAGGGATGCCTCTCTACAAACTTCTCAAGAAGATAGACTCATTCGTTTGGACAAGGGAGGCACAACAGGCTTTGGAAAGCCTCAAAGCATCGCTAACATTGGCACCAATCCTTGTTGCTCCCGAACGGGGAGAATCCCTCCTCCTCTACATCACGGTAAGCAACCATGTTGTGAGCGCCGCCCTCATCGTCGAAAGGGAGGAGCTGGGACACCCCTCGAAGGCCCAATGACCGGTGTACTTCATTGGTGAGGTACTCACCGATGCCAAAGTTTGCTACCCCTAGGTTCAGAAGCTTTTGTACGCCGTGCTGATGGTGACCCAGAAGCTCCTGCACTATTTTACCGACCACGAGGTCATGGTTGTCACCTCGTACCCACTCGGGGAGCTCATCTGTAACCATGACGCCACCAGATGAATCTCCAAGTGGGCTCTTGATCTCATGGGCCACAACCTCTAGTATGTCCTCCATACCGCTATTAAGTCTCAGGCTCTTGTCGACTTCATCGCCGAATGGATGGAAGTTCAGCTCCTGACCCTGGACATCACACATGAGTACTGGATGATGTACTTCGATAGGTCAGTCATGGCGCTCGGCTCGAGGGCTGGAGTGGTTCTGATCTCCCTAGATGGGAGCAGGCTCCGCTACATGATCCGTCTCCATTTTTATCCTCGAACAATGCCGTGGAGTATGAGGCCCTCATCAATAGACTACACATTGCCATCGAGCTCGGCACCACATGGCTGTATGTCCATGATGACTTAGAGTTGGTTGTTGACCAAGTCATGAAGGAGTCCTTCTACAAGAGCCCTCTCATGGTGGTGTACTACTAGGAGGTTCGCAAGCTTAAGGACAAGTTCTGAGGGATTGGACTACATCATGTCCCTTGAAAGGACAACGATGCTATCAACCTCCTTGCAAAATTAGCGGCCAGATGGGAACCGCCTGCTGACAGGGTCTTTGTAAACAACCTCCACTAGTCGTCTACCTGCATCCGAGAGGATCTGACCCAGATGTGCTCCAACACCAATCTGGCACTCAGGGGCTCTAACCTCCCGACGTGCCCTGACCCCAACCGAGTGCTCGGGGGCTCCAACCATGGTGCCTCCATGGCACGTCGCCCAGCGACATCGCTGTGATGGCACTCGATTCGGTCGACTGGAGGCACCACTGCTTGCCTACCTCCTCGTGGAGGTTCTCCCACTGGAAAGGACTAAAGCATGATGAATCGCTCGATGTGCTAAGACGTTCGTCACCATTAGTAACAAACTTTACAAGCCAAGTCCATCAAGAGTGCTCATGAAGTGCATCTTGACTGACCAGGGGAAACAACTTCTCCTCGAAGTCCATGCCAGAATCTATGGACATCATGCGGCCCCAAGGTCGCTGGTCAGGAAAGCCTTTTGCCAAGGTGTCTACTGGCCCACTGTGGTACGAGATGCAAAGGAGGTGGTCCACAGGTGTGATGGATGCTAGTTCTACGCTCGACAGACTCATCTACCAGCACAGGAACTTCAGACCATCCCCATCACCTGGCCATTCATGGTCTGGGGCCTCGATATGGTCGGAACCCTCAAAAAGGCCCCGGGTGGCTTCACTCACCTACTCATTATGGTGGACAATTCCTTGACATCATCTATTAGTTTGGTGTCCTGAACTGTATCATCACCGACCACAGAACAAACTTCACCGAGAAAAAGTTCCTAGACTTCTGTGATGGATATGGCATCATGATCGATTGGGCCTCGGTCAGACACCTGCATACTAACAGTCAAGTCGAGCCGGCCAATGGCATGATCCTCCAAGGACTAAAGCCCCGCATCTTCCACCGACTCAAAAAGCATGCTAGGCGATGGGTTGCAGAGGTCCTAGCAATCCTCTGGAGCCTAAGAATGACCCCAAACCAATCCATAGGGTTCACCCCTTTCTTCCTTGCATACGGAGCCGAAGCAGTGTTGCCCTTCTACTTCGATCATGACGCCCCAAGTGTAAAGGCCTTCGACCGAGACCGAGCCATGGAGGCTTAGTAGGACATGGTCGATCTGCTCGAGGAGGCTCATGAGATGATCGTCATCCACTCTGCTCATTACCAGCAAACTCTCCATAGGTACCATGAAAGAAAAATCAGGGGGATGATCCTCGAGGTCGGTGATCTTGTACTCTGGAGGACCCAGTCAACCAAGGAGAAACATAAGCTCTCTCCACCATGGGAAGGACCCTACACAGTGACCGAGGTGATCCAACTAGGTGCCTACTGACTGAAGGACGACAACGGCAATGTTCTCACCAACACATGGAACATCGAACAATTACGTCATTTCTTTCCCTAAAGCTCGGTCTTACCATTTATTTCCATTCAATGCTTGCTCCTACAGCACCCTAGCCCGAGCACTCTCGGCCTAGGTCGCTCGGGGGCTCCATAGGGTGCGATACCACCCCCTTTTTTACTATCATATAGTAACACTTTTCGCCCAAACAAAAGGGCATCGCCCAAACAAAAGGACATTCCGTTCCTTTGATTACCCTACATAACTTGTGCTTTTAGCCTCCCGACCGATCACACCCCGCCATGACCTTTGGTTGCAAGCAGCTGAGCCTCATGGGCCATGCTCGGGTTCTTAAGGTTGCAGCCTATGGGTTAACAGGTAGGTGCAAAAAAGAAAGGACAAAAACAAAGCTACGCAAGGATAAAAACAAGGGCGGATGGGACAAGCTTCCCCTCACAAGTGATTTCATCACAAAAACAAACTTAAAATATTCTCAAATATAAAACTATTCACATGGGGGCTCCCTCATGAATTCATCTTTTACATAAACTGACTATTTCTACTCTAACTCTATTATGCTCCCCGGCGGCATCGTCTAACGGTGCAGTTGGCGAGGACAAAGGCAACTCGGTTGTGGTCGGGACAACGGCGCTTAGCTCGACTACGGTCGGGATGATGTTTGGCTCAGTTGGGGGCAGGAAGGTGCTCGCCTTCGACCTAGCTTCCGCTCCCTCCGTAGGTTGGACGACATCTTCCTAGCGTATGGCTTCGACCATGGTCGAACGGTGAGCCTCCATCACCCACTGTGCGGTGACTTGCTCAGCGACCATCTACACATGTGGCACCAAACTCTCCCCCAGTGCATGGATCTCATCTGCGCTCCACCTATCGGCGTATCCTCTGTAGATGGCCATGAAGTCCAGATCGGGGTAGTGGGTCACCACTGAGGTCAGCACCCCCGACGTCTCGTAGAACATGCCATCAGAGATGAGCGCCCAAACTTCATTCGGGACCTCCACCAGTTGGATGGTGGGCGTACTGGTGCTCGGTCCTGACCCGAACACCTCAGAGATGACCACCTACATGATGTTTTGAATCTAGTCGAGCTCTCCCTTGAGAACGTGTCACTCCTCAAGGAACTGGGCTAGCGCCACCGCGCCTCGACTGACCGCTGCTTTGATCGTCTCTAACTCTTGCTCCAGAGAGTCGATCTTTCCACCTAGTTCTAGAAACGGACGACAAATTTAGGAGCAAGGAAAAGAAAAATTCAAGGCATCAACCAAGGGTAGAACAGGTACGTACTGAGTCGAGTGCTTTTGAGAATGGAGAGCCCTTCCTCTTGCTAGGTGACCCTCTCGAGTAGCCGAGTGTTTGACTCCTCTGCCCCAAGCATCTGCCTCCGGAGCGCGATGACCTCCCGCTCGGCGTTCGGTTAGGCCTTCCGCTTTGCCTCTAGAGCCTTTAAGGACTTCTAGAGCACCACCTCGGTCTTCACCAAGTGGGCCTTCGCCGTGTCGAGTTCCTGCTCGGCAGCAGTCACCCACTCGATCGCACATAGTGCCGTCGCCCGTGCTCCTATTGCCTCGGCCGCCCGGTCTTAGGACTCACAGCGGGTGGACTCCAGCTGGTGCCTAAGCTCATCAACCTGCCGCGACACCACCACTTCTTGCTCCATCTGACCGTGCTCCTCTCGAAGAAATTAGGACTTACAAATCGACATCATCTCTAGGTCATGCGAGATAAGAAATAGGCATGCTGAGACAACCATTTGAAAGCCAAGGAATCAAAGACAACACCAACAACGTAGAAAAACTTCTGCAATGCGTGGTAGGTCGACAGTCATGGCCCGATGGATGAGCTCAACCCTCTCCAAGGCCTCCTTGAGCCTCTCCTTGGTAAGGATGAGATTGGACTCCATTGATAGTCCTCTCTCCCTAAGCAGGTGCCAAAGCTTCACCTCCTCCCCGTCGCGAAGGATGAATCAAGCCTTTCCTGGCTCACTGGGGCAAGGCCACACTAGCTCACGGGTCACCCCAACCCACTGGAAGATCTAGCCATTGTAGTATCAAGCGACAACTAGATCATCACTAACTTTAGGACGATAGGATTGCTGGCGGCTCCACCTTGGTGTCCTCCTTGCCGTCGAAGGGGATGTCTGCCACTAGGACTCCATGGCTCACCGGTGGCTGCTCTATGTCTGTCCTAGCCATGGCTCCTCTAGACCCCTCTAGCTCTGACCAGGCAGGTGAACCATGCGCTCCTCCAACGGGTGAGATAGGGAGCCCACCTTCCCTCCTCTCCTCCTCCACAACTGTTAGGGGAGAGACCACAAGAGTCACCTCTGACCCAGCCTCCACTATCACCACGGGGATCGCCACCATACCGCTGCTGCCGCTGCCACCATGCTCACGACCGATCAGGAAGATGCAACCCCCATTAATGAAGGTCACACCACCGCCAACCTGCTTCCCCGCCGCTCATCGCAACCCGCTGTAGGCTAGGTCTCCACTCTTCTCACATGGGAGGTGGAGAGATCCTTAGTCCTGTCAGCCCCTAGCCACTGTCAAACAAGCACAGGTTAGTCACACTCAAAAACTCAACTATGAGGACAAAAGGAAGCATGAATACATACCCAGACGAAAGCGGTAGAACCCTAAAGCCCTGACTAGCTAACGACAAGCCGACCAGATGAGGATCGCTAGGGGGTCATGACCTATGCCCCCTCACATCAATCGAGGGAGGAGGAGACCCAGCTGGTCCTCGATCGGCCCGTGAACGGCCGTGACCGCCAGCTCGTAGCAAAACCACTGGAGCAACTAGTGGGGCAGCTCCCCGTTGGGGGTCACGAACACGCGTCAACCTCGGAGACGTAGGGGAATGATCACTTCCCCCTGACCAGCATGCTCCACCACACTAGAGTAGGGGGCCACAAAGCCGACGATGCCTCCAAAGGGCACGGCGCCCGCGCCCGCTTCGCCTTTCGTTCGAGTGCAGCGTCTTCACTCATGGCATGCTTCCTCAACTTAGGAACATCGCCGCGCACCTTCGTACCATGCCCACCACTGATGGGTGCAACTGTGGGCTTATGATGCTCCTCCAAGGTCACAACAATGCCCCTATCTTCCTCATCCTCCAAGGAACTCATGTCATCACCTATCTCTATGGGCTCCTCTGACTCGAGCTCTACCTCCACGTCGCTCTAGCTCTCGCCACCATGGACTTGCCGGTTGATCTCCTTCTCCTTATCAAACCTCCTTTGGGCCTCTCGGCTTTCTTCTTCTTCTTGGCAAGCATGGCCTCCCTCTAGGCAGCTTGCCAAACCATGCCTTCTAGCCCTCCCGAAAGATGCGGCCACGATTTATAGCCCCGTGAGTCCCTTCAAAATGGGCAAATCAAAAATCAATCAAAACAAGAAGGAAAAGGTCATGAGAAAAAAGCATACCAAATTGGACAGCTTCATGGCATGAAGGGGTCCGAGCATCCCTTCAAGGGAGTCTTCATCCCTCAACTGCAGAACCCGATCGAGACGACTCCAGACTTCATCCTTTGACAACTCCTCTGGCGATGCCCGGTCGGGATCCGTCGGGCCAGAGTATTCCCACATCGTCCACGTTCTCTCCGCCAATGGGGTGACCCAATGGCGAAAGAAGGTATGGAAGACCCGCAACCCATCGAGGCCATGCTACATGAGCCTCTGAATCTCCATCTCGATAATCTCTAGCTTGTTCTGCCGATGGGCGAGACCCCACGACTATCTTTCCCTCCTCTCTGACCGCTCCCCGATGAATGTTAGGAACAGCACCTCTGCCGGGTTCCTAATGTAGAACCACTCGCTGTGCCACCCCTAGTTGGAGTCATAGGGGGAGTCTCCGGCCTCTCCCCGATGAACGTCGGGAATGGCACCTCTGTCGGGTTCCTAATGTAGAACCACTCGCTGTGCCACCCCTGGTTAGAGTCATAGGGGGAGTACGCGGGGTAGGAGACCAATGGCTTTGGCCTCTTCTACAGGGCTAACCCCCCAACCGGTATGATTCTAGGTGGCTTCCCCTTAGATAGGGCTCACTTGCTAAAAATCCACCGAAAGAGGTCCACGTGCGGCTCCAACCCGAGGAAGGCCTCATAGACGGTAACAAAGCCGGCGATGTGTAGTACTCTAGTCGAGTTGAGGTGCTACAACTCCAGGCCCCACTCGTTGAGGAGACCGCATAGGAACCAATGCACAGGATACCCGAGCCCGTGCTCATGGAAGGCAAGTATGGAGATGACCTCGTCGGCCCAGGGTTACGAAACAACCTCCCCCAATGAAGGATCCCTCCAATGTGCCACCTCCTTCAACGGAAGCAGCCCCTTCTCACGAAGGCGGCCAACACCTCCTTATCCACGTTGGAAGGCCTTCAGTTCAACATCGCACCTTAGATTTATGAATGAATCTGAGTTTTTCCTCTCCCTCACTCTGCCCTCCTCTCTCCTAGAAACCACTGCGGCACACGAACAAGCTTGGTGAAAAGAAGGAGAAATGGCAGTGGTTGAAGAAAGATGAAAGAACGGGAGGAAAACCCTCTCCCTTCCCACTATTTAATGCAGAAAGGCACGTGGCGGGACATGGCCATGGCTGATGGGACGTGGCCTACTCGACAAAACATCGCCTGGCTAACGGGACATGGCCTGGGCGAGGCCCACCATTACCACAACCCGGGCACAGGACAAAAGGTGCAACCGCACGCAAATGACCCCCTGCCTTCCCAAGCAAGGTTTGGAGGGGCCCACCAACAGAATCTCCATCGAAGAGAGGCCAACGGGTTACCCGAGTCGATCAGATGGCTCGGGCAGCTGCCGAGAGACAGGTAAGGAGTAGTGGGATGCTCTATGTGGGTTATGCCAACCCCATCATGAACGATGGACATAGATCCCACTCGGACATATCCGATAGGACCTCCCTAGACCCGTCACTCGAGCCATCATGGTAACTTTACCAACCCCTATTCTACTTTCCCAGTGCATGAGCATTCATTTATCCATTCTCATGCATACATTCATCCATACATCCAAGCATTGCATATGCAATTGTTGCATCACAACACTTCACGTTGCATCACGAAGCAGTAGTCATCTCATTCGATAGAAGCAACAACCGACTAGAGTTCAAAGGTTGGCCCGCGAACGGCTCAAGGACACCTCGCGTCAAATAGAGCTAGGGGAGAAAACACAGATGAGCCCCAGCGGCCTTCGCCCGATCCACTCAGAAGCGGATAGGGTCATCTCAACCTTCTCGTTCGATCCTGACCTCGAGCCATGCCCACAAAATCTCCATCAAGGGGAGGCCAGTGGGCCACCTGAGTCGGTCTTCGGAATAGCTCAGGCATTTGCTGAGAGGCGGGTTAAGGAGCAGTGGAATGCCACATGAGGGCTATGTCAGCCCCGTTATGAATGATGGACCCAGATTCCACTCGGACATGCCCGTTAATGAGCTCACTAAGCACGTCACTCGAGCCATCAAGGCAAGCGACGTTAGCTCAACCCCTCTAGTTATGGAAACCACGGATGGGGTGACGCACGAAACTCGACCGACCCCTATCGAGCCCAATAGGGCTCAGGGGCTCAGGCCACCTGACCCTGACTGGGGAGTCTAGCCGACCGCATAGGTTGTGCTCGAAATAGACATGGGCAAACACCCCGACCAAAAAAGACACAAGAGTCCGTAGCCCTAAAAAAGAGTACCAAGGTACTCAGCCTCCGACTGACTCCCTAGTCGGCCGTAGGCTCGGGGGCTACACCCACCAGGTGTGCTTACATACACCCAGTGGAAAATGGATTACCAGCGAGTCTCCTCCTCAGGGGCTAGGCGCCTATGTCTGCATGGCATGCCTCCACGGCCTTTTCCAGTCCTCCACATGGAGGCTAGGTGCTCAAATCCTATTTGGTTACCCTACGCGGTACAACAAACCAAGGGGAAAAGTACCGAAGTTCCAATAACAGCCCCTTCACAACTTCATAGAAGTCCCAAAGGGGCTCGGGGGGTCCTATCGGGTTCATAAACCCGGGGTCCCCAATGGACCCGCTTCTCTACAAAACTTGGCCCAGCAGGCGGCGCAATGACAGCACACGCTTGGGCTAGCCCAGATACATAATAATAGGCCAAGACCATGATCCAGTCCCTGACCGACACCTCCAACCAGGGCCTCCCTGAACAGGCCATGACCCATCATAAGAAAGAGAGATACAGAGCTAAAAACGCTCCTACGTCCTGTCTAGACCTAGGAGTTTGAAGGTTGGCCCACCGATGGGTTCAACAACCGCTCTAGGCTCCTTTATAGTGAGGGGTAGAAAGGGCTGACCTCTAGGTCGTGGGCTTCGCCTCGCCCAACCTCTGGGTTGAGGGCTCTGCCACACTCGACCTCTGGGTCACGGGCTCTACCTCGCCCAACCTCTGGGTCGCGGGCTCTGCCTCGTCTGCCCCCCTTTCTCCGACCGAGGATACACTGGACCTCTACTTGCTGCTCTTTCCTAACTGACATGGTTAGGGCCAACTAGGAGCAATTGATCGGGGATGCGTGCTCGATGTGGCCCCAGGGTGCAGGCGGAGTAGATAAGATAAGGCACTCAAGTCACCATAATACCGAGGACCATACCTTGCCATACCTTGCACACCTATAGGACAGTGCCACCAGGCTATGACAGATGGACACTCTGCAACCTTCCAAATGTGTTAGAGCATAAACTGTGTTGTGGGTGCCGTCGTTTGCCATACCAGGCGAACACGGTAGAGCCTGCCAGACGCATCTGGGCATAAACAGTATTGTGGCCACTAGCATCCATCTCGTACCCGACAACATGGGCAACAAGACTAGGTAGCACACATACGCACTCTCTTTCTCTCTGACTTGTAAGGCTATCTCCTTCACCTATAAAAGGGGATGCGCTCTCTCCCAATAGGAGGACACTAGACGATTCAAGGACTCAACGACCTGAGGACTCAAATAGCTTAATAGCTCTAGAACTCGACAGCTAGATAGAGCATACGCTCTAATACTTAGCACATGTTAGAGCACCTATCACTCTCTCCCATTCGGTTTAGAGTCCGACCGGGCCTTTAACACCCCCCTTTTTTTTTATTCCAACTCATTTGTAACCCCACAACAAACTTCGAGCACCTAGGCTCAGGAATAAAGTCACCGACCGACTAAAACTGGACGTAGGACACGTTGCCTGAACCAGTATAAATCATGTGTTATTGAGTGCTAGGCCATATCTGATCACAATGCACGATAAAACTACAAATATTTACTTGTTGGTCAAATTTCACACCGACAAACCATTTTTATGAAATTCATCAAATATATTGTCATATTTAGTGGGATCACAAGTAACCTCACATCCTCCTTCTGATTCTAGTGAATCGGCTTGAGAGATGGACAAGTGAATGATTTTTTTTGCGCATGCCAAATAAATTCAGCAAAGCAACATTCTTTAGTTTCATCGTCTGACCTATCCGAATGATATTCTATAGCATGCATATTTGGAGGATGTGATCTATGAACATCCCGATAATCTTTCAAATGACTTTCAACAACAACAGGCTTTTGCAATAATTGATTGACAGTAAGAAACGCATAATGCTCAAGCTTTTCCTTAATACTAGAGCACAAACCATCCAAAGCCAAATCAGTCAAATCTCCCTAAAATTGCCAAATGAAAGCATCGATTTTGAATGTCTCTAAAGAGTTCAACAAAGTCAAGGATGGATTCATCATGCCCTTGCGGAACAGATGCAAGATGTGACAATTTCATTTCATGGACTCCATTACAAAAGTGTTCATGAAATCTTTCTTCCAATTGAGCTCACGAACTAATAGAACAAGCGGCTAAAGATGTAAACCAAGAAAAAGATGAATCAATAAGAGACAAAGGAAAATGTCAAATATTCATAAAATCTAAGGTACTAGCTTCACCCATTTGAGCAAGAAAGAAGCCAATGTGCTGCATAGTAGATTTACTATCTGCACCAGTAATTTGTAACAAATCTGGTATCCTCCAACCATCAGGAGCTTTTAAGAAATCAAAATCAGGAGGGTATGACTTATGATAAGTAGTCCCATTTGGCTTAATTTGACACCCAAGTTATTCTCAATAGATTTAGACAATTCATCTACAAACGGATTCAAAGTTTCACTAAAATCGGTAGCAAGAGCTACAAGTGCACTATTAAGCACAGGAATTTGACTTGGCAACCTTGATGGGTTAGGAAGAACCGTATTATACCCCGCTGAAGATCAATTAAATACTAGCCCATGATCAGTTCGCACATTATGAGCCAAATTTGAAGCAAAAGTGACCATTGACATGGTTGTACTAACTCCACCTAAATGGGCCTTCGATTTTGGTCGCCGAAGAAGGCCCATTTGGCTTTGTTAGCTATTGCATACATGCTTTGATTATCATAAAAATTATAAGGCATGTCATATTGAGGTTGTTTAGAAGTCGATTCTTCAGCGGGTGCATCAACATAATCAGACATCGACTTACCCTGTAATCTACCAAAACATGACATGATCATATTAATGACAGTCATAAGATTGTTATCAGCAACCGTCCTATGGTCTTGCAACATCTTAGCATAATCAACGAGTAGAGTAAGGATCTTCTACCTCTTCATTGATTTTTACCTCTGTTGCAGTGGATGTAGAAGTGGCTAGATCATCGAAGATGGGCTCACAGAATTGAGTAACCTTGCTCCGCCATCCTTTAAAGTAGCTCGCAAGGAACACCTATAGATCGGTGGTGAACTTGGCCTCAATCTTCTGGTGAAGATCCTCAGGAAGCTCTTCGATTGATGTTGAGTATGTTCTCCATGTTGAAGGGATCGGTTGGATCAACCTTCTCCTTACCGTCCTCCGACATGTTGCTAATAGATTGATTCTTATTCTTCCCTAGCGGAGTTGCCAAAAAAAGTGTATGTTAATGCCAAATCGAGTCACACACCAGCAAGGACTAGCACGCTCGAGGTTGCACACAACCTAGATCGTTGCAAGAACACAATAAACGACAAAATGGTCCAACAAGCTAGTTAGGTCAATTCGATGTCCGTTCTTTGCTTGGTAGACTTCTGAACACTTCTAGGGAATAGGGTCGGCAAGGCCATCTAAAACATCGCCAAATCTCATCAAAACACGTGACAAACAACAAAGATAGAGAGAGTTAGGGTAAAAGGGGTAGTAGATGTGTTTTTGACGATTGGAAGTTGGATTCCTCAATCGACCATGATCCTCTCGTTTATATACAGGGGTGGTCTTATCCTAATAGGAAACAACTCTAGAATGCATCCCACAAGTTTACTATGCAAAACACGATCTAAAACTGAGTTGGAGTCCAATCGATCTCGAAACAGCAAGAAAACCGGCTAGGCTAGGCTCTTCGGTTACAGGGTAACCGGCTGGCTTGTTTGGCAAATTGGCCTAGCCGATTTGGACAGTGCTGGGCCAAAATCCTCCTTTTCTTTGCTTGGACTCCAATTCTTGTTGTGCCCAATATTTTATTTCATAATGTTGACGTCAGGAACTCACTAGTAAAGCACATTCTCCTTGTTAGCACAATTTTTACTATCAACAAATATTTTTTAAGCGAAACACTAGATAGAAAAATAGGGTGCAACCCAAACTACTAGAATCAAGAATTCCCTTGAGTGCCAAAAAAAGTCAAAGAAAATACTAAAACCACCAAGGAAATAATTCTTACTTGTGATGACCAGCTCTAGTTATTGCAATTTGGGCTTATTTGCAATATCTCACAAAGTTGAGAGCTCTTCATCAAATAGCACAAACCAACCCAAAGGGCTAGGGTTAGGGAGATTGAGAGAGAGAGAGAGAGCTAGGGTTAGGGAGATTGAGAGAGAGCTTAGGTCCACCAAATCTGCCACAGAGAGAGAGAGAGAGAGAGAGAGAGAGAGAGAGAGAGAGAGAGAGAGAGAGAGAGAGAGAGAGAGAGAGAGAGAGAGAGATCTAGGTGATTTGGATCGTCCACTATTTTGTTGGCTCCCACTTCTTGTATTGCTTCATCTTATAGTGGATTTGTCTCATCATTGGCCGTGGTTTTTCCCGCAAAGGGTTTCCACATAAATCTTGGTGTCCTCTCTTGACTCGGTATTTTCTTTGTCATATGTATTGATTAAGTCACCATCTTGCTTGCTATTGGTTTGTATGTGAAGTGGTTGCTTGTATGGATGAGTTGGCATGAAATGAACTAGGAGAATACCCCACGCATTGCTGCGGGGATTTTAGATAATTTAAAAAGAAATTAGACTATTTATATTTATAGTTATATGAATGAAACTATCTTAAATTAATTTTGGTGAATGGTTTGACACATCGATGTGGACAGCTAAATGCTTGTTAGTGGATGAAGAGATAACCATCATAATTACATATGTTAGTTGGCTATAATTGTAAGTTCTAGTGGATTGTTGATGTGGATAGCTTGCATGTTGAGAGAAATCTCTAGTGGGGTTTAGCTTTATAAGAGTATAGGATTTGAGTGGCTTTTTTATATATGGAGTATGAGATGTTGGGGATGATGTATTAGTGAGCTAATTGATGCTATTATATTTTTGCTAGAAGATGGAACAACTTGTGGCTTGTTGGATTCAAGTTTAGGTGTTGTTTTGAATTACACACACAAGGTGTTCGGTGATATATGCTTGTGAGAAATTAGTTTGTTAATTTTGATTATTCCACTGTCCCTCTATTATCACACTACTCCTTCCATTATAATTTATAGGTTATTTTAACTTTTTTAGATATATAACTTTTACTATATATATATTTATATCTAGACATATCATATATCTAGGTGTATAGCAAAAGATATGTTCATGACAAATGGCAAATGGTTTCATCTTCTTCACCCAGGATGCAGTTTCACGTATTGTATTTAACTGATAAATTTTCTGCTTGAGTTGCATAAATTTGCTGTACCATTTTGACATTTTCTACAAGCTCTGTACCACATTGCATTTAACTGATGAGCCCCTCTTGTCTGAGTGGATTTTTTTTTGGCTTGGCAGTAATCGTTTGCACATTGTAGAAACAAAATTGTAGGTATCTTATTGTGTTTTCAGAACAATAGGATCTGAGCTTGTTTTCAACTGCTAGCATTGATATTTATTTTCCTTGAAGGTTTTGGCAGTCCAGAATGATTTCCTTAAAGGCCGGCTGCCAAAGAAAGCTGGGACCATATCTAATTTGCTAAAGCAACAAGAAAATGCTCCAACCACCAAGTAAATTAGTTTCCTTTGAGGTTAATAATCTTCAAGAAAATTATCTAGACCACCAAGGTATTAGCTATTTCCTTGACTACTCTTAACCTCCAAGGAAATTGTGATTTTCCTTGGATGCTATTGACCCCTAAGATAGTTGTGATTTCCTTGGGGCTGGCCCTCAAGGAAATGCTTACTACCATCAAAAAGAAATGCTTGCCATAATAAATTCTATGATTCTAATCACTTGACACATGAACAAAAACATATAGATCGATCCCAACCAAGATATTAATTTAACATATCAGAAAGAAGTTTACAAGTCCATTCAATATGCATGCTTCTAGCTATGAAGTCCTTGCATCATAACACAAGTGACTAATAGACCAACATGATGGACTTGAATTTGGACATTGCTAAGATATTGGTGATCTAGCTAGCTATTTGGAAAACAAAATTGGCAAAGAATATATAAAATGGCATGTACTTTCGGACTTACTCCTTGGTTCCTCGAAATTAAGATTTTAATATAACATTGTGTCATCAAGCTAAGGTAGCGGATTTGAGAAATGACAAGCTAAAGCTAGTTGGTTGTTTCATCATATCCGGCGGCCGGATTGAAGAACATGGATGCATGCATACTCATGGAGATGTGCCCGTACAATTGACCGGTGGATGCACATGCACTCTCTGATGAGAGTGAGACGAAGCACTACTGCTCTCGTTGTTGGCGAAGTAGACGTGGTTGCATAGCACCGTGATCTCGTACGGCTTAGTGTAGGCCGGCCCCACCTTGAAGCGCACCCTGGCCTTGACGTAGGGATTCATAGGGACGCTGGTGTTCACCCTGCCGAGCTCCGACAGGTTGTCCTCCTTGGTGATGCAGAACGCCATGGGAAAGCTGGTTGTGTTCCAGGGCGGCTGGTAGCACGGCGTCGGAGCGCCGGACTCGAGCACCCACGACGACCCGTTGGGAGTCAGGTACTCCATGCTGACGCTGAGCAAGAGGTAGTAGACCCCGGCGCGGCGGCTGGGGTTAGCGACGGTGACGTTGAACGCCCAGGTAGCGCCCGGGGCGACGTGCCAGCTCATGGCGTCGGTGATGGAGAAGCTAAGGCGCACAGGGCGGAGCACCACCGTGACAGCCGTGGCCACGGCGCTCGCGGCGATGGTCCCTAGTATAGCGGCCAGGGCGCACAGCTTGCCGCTCCATCGTCGGACAGATCGGCAACGACGACGGACTTCATCGCCGGTTTCCATATGCATGCGTCGGCGGCGGTGGCAATCGTGTGCTTAGCTTGTTGTGTACTGGAACAATATATATAATGCTAGTAGTAGTTAGCAGGTTTAAGTGTTACTTTTAGCTTTTTTTTTTAAATAGCTTCATGAGCTGAACAGCTCTATCTGTAGAGCTAGAGCCGTTTTGGTAAATCGTTTGACAAAATAGCTTCACATGCAGATCTTATTAAGACATGCTCTTTCAGAACACCATGCAGGATCCACTAGGGTGAGATGAAGCCATGTGAAATAACTATTTTAACTTCACCCTCCACGTATTTTTTTGTGAGAGCACAATTTAAGTAGATCCTGGTGAAGCCATTTGGTATAAAATGGCTCCAAACACTAGGAGCCGGTGTAGAAGCCATGCTAAACAGGGTCTTAGTATTAGGTAGGGCTTTATTTGAAGCCATAGAAAAGCCGGATCCTAATAAAGCCTTTAATTTTTGATAAGCTCTACCAAACAAGCCATAGAATAAAAGGCATTATATTCATGATTTATATCACTTGGCTTAGTTTTTTGAGCTGATGTGGACAATATATCTGGGTTTACGGAGAAGATGAGTGCGACCAGTTCACCAATGATAACGTTAACACATTGCTAATAATGTCCATGCCCTGCTATGTTTAAAGCGTGAAAAGAAAAAAAATGATTGTTTGCACCTGAGGTTTGTTTCCTTTTTTTTCTTTATAAATTTGTAGTCCCCCTTTTTCTATATCAACTGGTGAAAAGAAAAAGATGATTGTTTGCACCTGAGGTTCGTTTTCTTTTCCTTTCCTTTTTTCTTTAAATCTGTATTCCCAGCCCCTTTTCTTCTTTTTTTAAAGTCGCATGAGTAAGATTTTGGCTTCAAATAAAGTAATAAACACGGCGCTTTTGTTAGCTTGTCAGCCTCTTTATTCTATTGCCTCGAAAGTACAGCATCCGCGCTAAAGTTAAGGGGCCGGCTGATACTGAAATTTTCATGTCGAAATCATTCGGAAATAAAGTAGGGGGGGGGGGGGGGGGGGGGGGGGGGGGAATTAGCAAACGAACGCTTCACAATGCAATAAAAAGACTACCAATTAAAAAATTATATTTGAGATATATAGATGCTAAGGTAGTTATTTACTTGCCTTGGACTTGCTTAGGTAAAACAAATGTTGGAATCCTGTTATGCCTTATACAGATGCTACTAGACTCGACGAGTTGAAGTGTAGCGTGGGGGCAAATGACAAAGTTTAGTTAATCGTATGGATAGCTTATTCTTTTTCAATATTTTCCTTACAATACAAGGTGACACTCCATCAAAAAAAATATCTTACTATATTGAAAAAGGTGCCTTGTGTGGCATCAACTTGTGGAGATATCTTGCTATTACTAACCAGAGGCCCTAGACGCGCAAGAAAAAATATCATAAAAGTTCTCACAATAATTTTACTAATACTAATTAGAGACCCTAACGGAGACACCATGTTAATTCCCATCAGACACTATAGAAAATAGATAAATCCTAAAAATTCTCACAATAATCAGAAACATCTAGCTCGCTTCAATCATCATCGCTGATAATAGCCATTGGATCTATTATAATTTATAAAAAAAATACCCTCCTCTGACATTATGAAAAATATATAAAGTAACCTCCTAATTTTGCATATAAATTAACCACCTCTACCATTATGAAAGATAATTGAAAATAGCGACCTAAATTTGTATATAAATTTTCCATATATGTCATTACGAAAGATAATTCAAAATAATCTCTAAATTTACATCTAAATTACACACCTTTGTCATTATAAAACATAATACAAATAACCCCATAACATTGCATCTAAATTACCTATCTTTGTCATTATGAAATAAAATTCAAAATAACCCTCTAACTTTGCATCTAAATTACCTAGATCTATTATTATGAAAGATAATTTAAAGTAACCTCGTGTATCTGCCTCTGCTGTTATGAAAGTAAACAAAAATTTCTCTCAAATCTACATGTAAATACTAATATATCTTGTTATAGCAATAACACTAACAATTCATTTTAATTTATGTTAATACTCCATGATAACAAATTTTATAAGTTGTTTTTTTTAATATGTTTATACATTTTGACAGAAACATTATACTATATTAATATTGGTAATTTAATTTTAAGCACTCTATAACCATGTGATATAACAAGTTCAGTATGTTAAGTGTCAGGTTGCAAGCTGTGTTTCAACTTAACATGTGAAAAAATTGAATAAAAGATAAAAAAACAAATACTAGAGTTTTCTACTTAACAAGTGAAAAAATTTGCAAAAACTCCATTAAAAATTGAAAACCAAACTATGAATTGGTGAAGTCATAGAAAGGGATATAACAAGAGTTTATATATCTTAAGATTAGGTTTAAACTAAATACATATCTGACAAGAAAAAGAAAAAAATACTATAAATTCTAACTAGAGGTCCCTGATGGAGCCACCACGTTAATCCTCACAAGCTCGATAGGAAACCAATAGTTAGTCCTAAAAAATCACAAACATCTAACCATCAATTTGGTATAACCAAATCCTCGCAATGACCTCCATAATGACTGTTTCCAAGATCCGGCAACCACCTTTCATGTTCGATCTTTCATCTTCTTTATGTAGTAGCGACCATAGATCCAATATGTTGCTATGAAAACTACCTACAAAAAGGTGTTTGGTTTTGCTTTGTTAAATACCACAATATGCAACCCTTATATATAGCCCAACAAATAGCAGCCACTTCGAATAAAAATTGAATTTTAGACTTAGGCCAAAAACTCAAAAGCTAAGAACTAAATATATTAGCTATGCTAGACGTCGGTTGAATTCCAAAGGTTACATACACGGTATTCCATATAGATTACTTGCTAGTGTTCTAAATGAATTATGCTAGCAACTTAGACAGGGGAATCTGAAACCATACAAACAGAACACAGTAAGATCATGTACAGATAATCTGCAGTGTACAATGAATTGCAATTAAAATGGATTGCGCAGTCCAGTTCGTAGATGCTCTTGTTTGCTACGCCATCTGGACCATGGGCGACTCTTCTATCCAAGCTGCAATCAGTGGTGCACAGTTAAGTGAATAGTGATGAACATCCTTCAAATAGTGCCTGAGGCTCTGGCCGGCCGGAGGCAGAAATTTTGCGCGCGGAGATGTGCACATCTCCCGGTGCATCCAACGGCATGCGCGTATGAGGCCCTGTGCCTTTAGGGGCAAAATGAACGTTACCCCGGCCAGCCTCCAATTTATTTCTGATCGAGGGAAGGAAAGTTATTATTATTATATTATACGCGATTCCATTTATCTATGAGCAAGCAACCAGAACCAGCCCACACCGTACCGACGTGAAGACAAGAACAAGACAAATTCATTTGTCCTGTGTGTCGTCGGTTTGGCTAGCTACCTACCTGCACCGCTGCACGGCAGCAATAATGGCCGAAACAGACTCTACCAGCAGCACCAATTGCTCGCTGCTCGATCTCGCTCGTTACGCCGTCGTCTGCTTGGTGGCGTTGGGCGCCATCGCGGTTGTCGTGAGGACCCTGCCGGTGGTGCTCCACCGCACGCAGGTCAAGTTCGTGGTCACCGACGGCTTCGTGCAGGTGGACAGGTTCCCCGTGCTGCCGCCGCCGTCCAACCTCACCGTCTGGTTCAGCTACATGGTGTACAACCCCACCGCGTTCGACATCACGTACAGGAACATCACGGTGCGCCTCGTCGACGTCTCGTCCGCGCCGCCGGTCGACGTCTTCCGCTTCGACGTCGAGTACCGGATCCGCCTCCAGTCGCTGGAGTCGCTGTGGATGTACGATAAGGAGATCGCCGTGCCTTCTAAAGACATCAATGACAGCTACGTGTCCTTGTTCTACGACGATAGAAATGTGGAGGTGGCGATGCAGGTGGAGGCCCTGCTCACCCTGTCGCCGCAGTCGCCGGAGAAGAGCAACACGACGGAGTACGTCAAGTACTACTGCTGGCCGGTGACCATGGGTTTCGACTCCGCGTCCAACGACGACGTCTCTTGCTTTCAAGATACTCGTCCCTGATTTAATATGAGATTTATTGGATTTGTTCATTCTCATTCTTTTTATTTATATATGCTGGAATAAACTCTCTTGATGTATGCCACTTTTTTCCTTCTACTACTCGGAGTAAACTTCGAGCATATATTGTTATGTAATTGTTCTTGCTGCAAACTGTAATGCGTATGATTTGAATGTAGATATACTTATTCCATACATATTTCATTAGAGTTTTTTTTTTTCTGAAAATATACATGAATATTTTCAGCATAACAGTTCATCCAACCTAGGGTCGGTTTAGTTCAAATAAACTAATATTAGTGGATCTCAAATAGACATGCTAATAAACGTACTAATTATTAGCTAGGGACTACTAACTACCAGTATAGTGTCCGTGCTAATGCCACGGCTTCATTTCAAAGATGCACCTGAGAACAACGAAACGACAATATTTTTTCCATAGTAGTTTCACGCAAATGTATATGACCATGTATATAATCCGAAAAACACTTATGCATAACAAGACATTATAAAGTTATGTCTCGCCTCAACCATCTAATTTACGATCTATTTAACGTCTTAAGTAGGTCTTGAGTTCTCCAGGGATATTGTCTCCGCATTCATTTGCATGGGTCTTTAAAATGTCCACTAATAATTATGTCCTCAGTGAAGTTGATAGTTGTTCATGGCAGATAATAAGTTACTTATTAATTTTTTATGTAGTCTACAAAATATACATGAATAGCACAACAGAAATTTACTTTGCTGAAACCATTCACAACCATTCTGCAAGCAAAAAGAACAATCGGATATCATCAGTAATAAACTTTGAGAAAAGGAGAAAAATGAACTTGAATTGGCATGAACCGACAAAAATGTGTTGCACCAAGAACATCTATTGTTATATGCCACGACAAAAAACACATATCACTGTCTCGCAGAGATTGGTCATTTGTCATTTGTCAATCATTTGTCAACAGAAAATCCAGTTAGACAAACACGTCCGAAAAAAGAAAATAGCATCTAGACACAATGATGACTGCAATGCACATCCCTGCAGTTAGAACCAAAGCACATGTTTGGGGCTGGAATTTCAGTTTCATTAGCCTTGCCATAAACCATGGCAGGTTGGGGATACATATAGGATACCTTGCTTACAACTTAAGAAAACTACAGCATATTCTAACTACTAAAGTAGATGCTAAAGTTGGATAAGATAGATGATAATGGTGCTGACACAGGCACCAACTACTCTAGATAAATATCCTAAGAGATAAGCACAAGACTTATAGTTGTCATTCTCCCCCTAAGTATTGTGTAGCGCCTTCTGGGGAATTTGAACCAACCCAATCCTAGCGCGAAGCTCCTAGAACTTGACCCGCCCAAGGGACTTGGTGAGAAGGTCGGCGAGCTGATCTTGGATGTTGATATAGCCTGCCTTGATGCTCCCCTCATCCAAGCAGCTCCTAATGAAGTGGTACTTGATTCGGATATGCTTGCTGCGCTCATGGAAGACGAAGTTCTTCACCAAGGCCAAGGCAGACTTGCTGTCCACCCTGAGCTCCACTGCTTTTGCGTCTCTGCCCAGGAGATCGCCCAGCAGCCGAGCCAACCAGAGAGCTTGAGTTGAAGCGGTTGTGGCAGCGATGTACTCCACCTCGCAACTAGACAGAGCCACCACTTGCTGCTTGACCGATTGCCAGCTGATCAAACACTTGCCAAGAAAGAATAGCGTCCCGCTAGTGCTCTTGCTTGTGTCGATGTCACCGGCGAGGTCGCTGTCACTGTACCCGATGAAGTGTTCCGCGCTGGGACACCTCGGGTAGTGCAAGCCATAGTTGGAGGTGCCCTCGACGTAGCGGAGGATCCTCTTGACAGCTTGCTGATGCTCTGTCGTCGGTCACTGCATGAACCGACTGATGTAGGCAACGGCGAACGCTAGGTCCGGCCGTGTGTGGATGAGGTAGCGAAGGCTGCCCACAATGCGCCGGTACTGCATGGCGTTGACCTCCTTCACTGTGCTATCGCGGCTCAGCTTCAGCCTCTCCTCCATGGGAGTGTAGGCTGGGTCGCAGCCGGTGAGCCCACCCAACTCGACGACGCGCTTGGCGTAGGTGATCTGATGAAGGGAGATGCCGGAGCTGTCCTGGTGGACCTCAATCCCTAGGTAGAAGGAGAGAAGGCCCAAGTCGCTCATCTAGAAGGTGGCCTTCATCTCCTCCTTGAACGCCTCCACCTCGGCCTCCTTGGTGCCGGTGATCAGCAAGTCGTCTGAAAGCATCTAGGCCCCTAGTTGGGTTTCGGTGATTAATGACAATACAAGATTACTATGACTAACGTGTGTTTTGCAGATGCAATTAAGTTAGGTCATGGTAATGGAGATCAATCGGGCAATCAAAGTTGTCATGCCCCTACGATGGAAATCATTTCGGTTTTCAAAGGATGGACGACAAGGTTAAGGATGACTAGTTCTAAGTGTCGATTGGAGTTGGAGAGACACTTAGAGTAGTTTAGGACTTTGTTTTTCCTTTGGCCGTACTATTAAGGGGGGTATGGACGGGTAGCTTGACCTAGTTGAGTCTAGTGAGTTAGGTGTGGTGCACACTTGTTAAAACTAGCTCTAGGTAGCTCCTACGAAGCCCTTTGATCCCATGGAGCAAACTTCATTCACAAATGATCGAGAGTTGGAAGTGAATGGAGGGTCAAATACTGACCGGACGCTGGCTCCGGTGCGACCGGACGCTGGCCATAGGGTCCGGTCAGTTCATTTGACCGAGGCGACCAAGTCTGGTGTGACCGGACGCTGGAAGGTCAATGTGACCGGACGCTGAGGGCCAGCATCCGGTCGACTCCAGTAAAGGTCCAGACTTGAGAAAGTGTGACCGGACGTGTCCGGCTAATACTGACCGGACCCTGAGTATCCAACGTCCGGTCGAGTCCAGTAAGGTTCCAGTAAGGGTTTTATGCGACCGGACGCATCCGGTCAGTGCTGACTAGACCCTGCCAGCGTCTGGTCAACTCATTACTACTGGTTCGCGGGTTGAACTGACCGGAGCGTCCGGTCAACATGATCGGAGCGTCCGGTCACCCCACAGAAGCTTATAACGGTTCGTTTTTTAGGCTGCCTTATAAATAGAAGCTCCACTCGTGTGTGGAGTGACTTTTGCTCATTTCAACAGCTGAGAAACATGTTTGTGAGTGCCAAGAAGAGCAAGGTCCTAGTGAGGTGTTTGTGATTTGAGAATCCAAGAGTGAAACCTCATTAGTGAATCAAGAGTAGACAAGTGTGCATCCATCTTCTCATTAGGCTTCGCGTGGTCAAGTGAGAGTTTGTGCTTGTTACTCTTGGTGATCACCATCACCTAGACGGCTTGGTGGTGATTGGGAGCTTGGTGTTCACCCGGCGGAGCTTGTGGGTGACCCAACTCAAGTTGTGAGCGGCTTTGGGTGATTCGCCGCGATAGAGTGTCGAAGAATCAACCCGTAGAGAGCACTTGATCCTTGCGCGAATCAAGGGAGAGCTACACCCTTGCGCGGGTGCTCCAACAAGGACTAGTGGGGAGTGGCGACTCTCTGATACCTTGACAAAACATCGCCGCATTTCTCTCTCCATTTACTTTGAGCATTTACCTTAAGTATTTACTTTGAGCAATTCAATACTTGTCTTTACATTCATAGAATTGCCATGCTAGAGTAAATTTGGAACATAGGTTGCAAGTCTTTTGTGCGTTAATTTGATAGAAACACTTTTCTAGGCACAAGGGGTTAATTGGGCTATCCATAGGATTTGATTATTGCAAGAAAATTTAGAATTAGCCCAATTCACCCCCCTCTTGGGCATCTTGATCCTTTTAATTGGTATCAGAGCCTCGTGCTCATGTTTTTAAGCTTAACCGCTTAGAGTAAGATGTCTCACGGGGATGGACCTCCTCCTATCTTCGAGGGGGATGATTTTCCATATTGGAAAATTCACATGGAGGCATACCTAGAAGCTCTAGACGTTGGAATTCTTAGAGCCGCCTCTCAAGGGTTCCCAACCCCTAAGAATGCCGCACAACTTCAAGGGGATGAAGTGAACTATGAAAAATGGAATGCAAAGGCTCACAACACCATCTTTAGAGGCCTTTGCAAAGATGTGTTCAATCGTGTAAGGAACCATAAAGACGCCCATGCACTATGGTCGGATGTTTGTGCGCTCCATGAGGGAACCAAGAGTGAGCGTGAGGAACGCTATCATCTTGTAATTAAAAAGCTAAATTCTTTTGAGATGCTTCCCAAAGAAAGTGCTAATGAAATGTATTCTCGTTTAAATGTTCTTGTAGAGGAAGTCAATGGGCTTGGACTTACTCAAATATCACCATCCGATGTTGTGAGAAAGATCTTGAGTGTCCTCCCCATTGACAAATATGGGCACATTGCGACCGTGCTACATCAAGGTGATCTTTCCGCCGCTACACCGACACAAATCTTGGGAAAGATCAATGCTCATGAGATGTACATGCACATCACGCCATAAGATGGCTCATCCTCTACAAAGAAGAAAGAGAAAGACTTAGCATTCAAAGCTAGCCAAGATAAGGGCAAGGCAAGACTTGAGTATAAGAGCTCAAGTGATGAAGATGATGAAGAAAGTCTTGCTCTCATGGTGAAGAAGACCACCAAGATGCTAAAGAAGTTAAACAAGAGTGGCATCAAGTTTGACGGCAAGAAGAAGAAGTTCTTCACTAGCTCAAGAAGAAAGCCAATCTCCGAGATGGATTGCTACAATTGTGGCGAACTTGGCCATCTAGCTAATCAATGTACAAAGCCCAAGAAAGACAAGTTCAAAAACAAGGGCAAGAAAGATGATTCAAGCAATGAAGATGAAGATGAGAAGAAAAAGAACAAGCCATACAAGAAGAGAGATGGTAAAAAGAGGGACTTCTACAAGAAGAAGAAGAGTGGCAAGGCCTACATTGTCAGCGATTGGCTCACGGACATTGATTCATCAAGCGGATCATCCGATGATGATAGTGACAATGAGAAGGTGGCCGCCATTGCTATTGATCTTGCATCCTCACCACCACCATCGCCATCATCCTCTACACACCTATGCCTTATGGCCAAGGGTGAACGCATGGGTGCAATGACTATGATGAGTATGTCAAGCTCAAGAGTGACAATGAGAAGCTCATGAAAGATCTTGAAGAGATGAAAAGTCACAACACCATTATGCTAGAAACTCTTGATCATGACAAAGAGTTGATCCTTGAGAATGAAAAGCTCAAAGAAGAAAACAAGAAACTCAAGGAAGAGAAGAACAATGATATTCTCAAGGAAGAGAACAAGAAGCTCAAGATGGAGAAAGAGCATCTCAAGGTGGGATTGAGCAAGTTTGCTAGAGGCAAGCATCTCCAAAGTGAGCTACTCATGAATACCGTCATGAAGATGGATAGGAGTGGCATTGGATATATGGCAAGTGTAGAGAAGATGAAGGCCCAAGCTCAACACCAACAATCAAAGCCAAAGAGATGTTTTGAGTATGGACAAGAAGGCCACTTTGCTCATGAGTGTCAAACTCCACCACCACAACCCTTGCCCAAGCATGCTAGACCCTTTGCTTTTAATGCTCACTACATGCTTAGAAAAGATTCTAGTGGAAAGATGAAAGTCATGTTCTTAGGACCCCCAACAAGAGTAGGCCTAAGAAGATTTGGGTGACTAAGCCACTTGTTGAGAAGGTGAAGGGCCCTCAACAAGTTTGGATCCCTAAAGATTGAATCTCTTGTGTGTAGGTGAACTACAAGACCGGTGGAAGTCATTGGGTTATTGATAGTGATTGCACTCAACATATGACCGGTGATCCTCGTATGTTCACCTCACTAGATGAAGAGGTAGATGGACAAGAGAAAATAACATTTGGAGATAATTCAAAGGGCAAGGTTAAAGGATTGGGCAAAGTGGCAATATCAAATGATCATTCCATCTCCAATGTGCTCTATGTTGCTTCATTGAGCTTCAACTTGCTATCCGTTGGGCAATTGTGTGATCTTGGCTTTCAATGCTTATTCACCGAGAAGGAGGTTGTTGTATCCAAGGTAGATGACAATCAAGTGATATTCAATGGATTTAGATACAACAACTTATATCTAGTTGACTTCACCTCCGAAGATGTAAACTTGAAGACTTGCCTATTCACCAAAACAACACTTGGGTGGCTATGGCATAGAAGACTTGCTCATGTTGGGATGAGCTCACTCAAGAAGCTTATGAAGAATGATTTGGTGAGAGGGTTGAAGGATGTGAAGTTTGAGAAGGACAAGCTTTGTAGTGCATGTCAAGCTGGCAAGCAAGTTGCAAACACTCATCCAACCAAAGCTTTAATGCAACCACAAGAGTGCTAGAACTCCTACACATGGATTTATTTGGACCAACAACATACAAGAGTTTGGGAGGAAATCTCTATTGTCTTGTGATTGTGGATGACTATTCAAGGTATACATGGGTGTTCTTCCTTCATGACAAATCCGAAGTTGCATCTTGCTTCAAGAAGTTTACCAAGAGAGCTCAAAATGAATTTGAAGTGAAGCTCAAGAAGATAAGAAGTGACAATGGCAAAGAGTTTGACAACATAAACATAGAAACTTATTGTGATGAAGTTGGAATCAAACATGAAGTCTCCGCAACTTATACTCCTCAATAAAATGGTGTAGTTGAGAGGAAGAACCGAACTTTGATCACTCTTGTAAGGACAATGCTAGATGAGTACAACACCCCCGAAGCTCTATGGGCGGAAGCAATCAACACCGCATGTTATGCATCCAACCGCCTATTCCTTCAAAAGTTCCTTGGCAAGACACCTTATGAGTTGCTCAATGGGAAGAAGCCAGATGTCTCCTTCTTTAGGGTGTTTGGTTGCAAATGCTACATCTACAAGAAGCGGCAACACCTAGGGAAGTTTCAAAGACGTTGTGATATAGGTTTTCTTGTTGGTTACTCATTGAAGTCCAAAGCATATAGAGTATTTAATCATGCCACCGGCTTAGTTGAAGAAACATATGATGTGGAATTTGATGAATCTAACGGCTCCCAAGGAGCACATGAGAATCTTGATGATGTAGGTGATGAACCGTTGAGAGAGGCTATGAAGAATATTCCGATGGGAGACATCAAGCCAAAAGATGATGAAGATGATGTACAAGTCATTAACCAACCTTCTTCATCAAGTGTACCACAAGATGGTGAAAAAGATGGGAGAGTAGAAAATGAAGATACTCATATCTCCCATGAGCAAATGGTGGTACAAGCACAAGATGTTGATGCTCCACAACCTCCTCCTCAAGTGGTCAATAGAAGAAATACACCTCTCCTACAAGATCATCCACAAGATCTCATCATAGGGAGTCCATCAAAGGGTGTAATGACTCGATCTCAAAAACTTACTTCATTTATTGCTCATCACTCTTTTGTCTCTTGCTAGGAGCCTACCAAGGTAGAAGAAGCTCTTAAAGATCTGGATTGGATCAATGCCATGCATGAAGAGTTGAACAACTTCACTCGCAATGAAGTTTGGACTCTTAAAGAGCGACCAAAAGGTGCAAGAGTCATTGGAACAAAGTGGGTGTTCTGCAACAAGCAAGATGATCAAGGTGTTGTTGTGAGGAACAAGGCAAGACTAGTTGCAAAGGGGTTCTCTCAAGTTGAAGGCTTGGATTTTGGAGAGACCTTTGCACCGGTTGCAAGATTAGAAGCCATTCGTATCCTACTTGCATATGCATCATGTCATGAAATGAAACTATATCAAATGGATGTAATGGCTTTATTAATGAACTAGTCTATGTTGATCAACCTCCCAGGTTTGAAGACCCTAGATATCCTAATCATGTTTATAGGTTGTCCAAGGCACTATATGGGCTTAAGCAAGCCCCAAGAGCTTGGTATGAGCGCCTTCGGGATTTCCTTATTGAGAAGGGCTTCACCATTGGGAAGGTCGACACTACACTATTCACCAAGAAGCTTGATGGGCATATCTTCATTTGTCAAGTATATGTTGATGATATCATCTTTGGATCATCAAATGAAGACTCATGCAAAGAATTTGGTGAATTGATGTCAAAGGAGTTCGAGATGTCCATGATTGATGAGCTTACATTCTTTCTTGGTTTTCAAGTCAAGCAAATGAAAGAAGGCATCTTCATCTCTCAAGAGAAATACACTAAAGATCTTCTCAAAAGATTCAAGATGGATGAATGTAAGCCAATCAAGACCCCAATGCCTACTAATGGACATCTCGACCTAGATGAGGGAGGTAACCCGGTTGATCAAACTCTCTACCGTTCTATGATTGGTAGCTTATTATATTTAACCGCATCTAGGCCCGACATCATGTTTAGTGTGTGTATGTGTGCTAGATTTCAAGCTAGTCCTAAGGAAACACATTTAATTGCCGTAAAAAGAATCCTTAGGTATCTTAAGCACACACCAAGCATTGACCTTTGGTATCCCAAAGGAGCTTTATTTGAATTAATTGGCTATTCCAATTCGGATTACGCCGGATGCAAGGTTGATAGAAAGAGCACATCTGGAGGGTGCCACTTGCTTGGTAGATCACTTGTGTCTTGGTCCTCCAAGAAACAAAATAGTGTGGCTTTGTCCACCGCCGAAGCGGAATAAATTGCCACGGGTGCTTGTTGTGCACAAATATTATACATAAAACAAACTTTGCTAGACTATGGTGTAGTTCTAGAAAAGGTACCTCTTTTGTGCGATAATGAAAGTGTGGTAAAACTTGCAAATAATCCAGTTCAACACTCTCGCACCAAGCATATAGATATCCGCCATCACTTTCTAAGAGGTCATGTGGCTAAAAATGATATATCACTAGAAGGTGTAAGATCCGAAGATAAATTAGCGGATATCTTCACTAAACCGCTAGATGAGGCTACTTTTTGTAAATTGCGAAATGAGCTCAATGTACTTGATTTTAGTAACTTCACTAAAAATTGAGCTTGTGTTGTCCCTTGCATTCATTGTAATATACAACATGCTTAATTTGTGGCAGTGCATATAGGGCTTGTCTAACATGGTTAAGATAACCGCCGCAAAGCATGTGAAGAAGCTTAACCCTAGATCAAACTTGATAAGCAACTAGATTTACTTACAAGTAGTGCATATGCATGAATGTTGTTTTGTCGTTTTGTTCCATTTGCCCTCTTGTTGCCTATTTTCTCAAAAAGAATTATAGCCTAAGGCAAAATATTTTTGAAAAATATGAGGGTTTGAGAGAGGTCACTCACATCAGTCCCAATTGGTGTTTATTTGGATCTTATTCAAGTTGGGACTTGATTGGGAACAGGCAGCGCGAAGGAAGTTTGAAGATTTGCTGAAAAAAGTGCACCGGACGCTGCACCGGATGCTGCTGTTCAGCGTCCGGTCAGTTCATAGGAGGTGAACTGCTGCCGAAGGAGTGACCGGACGCTGTGTCTGTGTGTCCGGTCAGGAGGACCTTCAGCGTTCGGTCGATCGAAGGAAGAAAAGGTAGTACTGACCGGACCCTGCCTGTGTCCGGTCATGGACCACCGGACGCGTCCGGTCCCGATTTCAGAGGATTTGGACCTCTCTGGAATCGACCGGACGCTGGGTGGTAGCGTCCGGTCGCTACCACCGGAGCGTCCGGACAGTGGATCTCGCGCGGCATCGGGACTCTTTTTCTGTTTCCTTGTTTGTTACGTTGGGGGTTCCTTATAATCAACTCGACCATACTTGTTTCGTCACCTAACCCTAGACGCCGCCTGCCCCTGCCGTCGCGTGCCGCCTAGCACCGCTGCTCACCCGCGCCAACGCCGCCATCCAGCACGCCGCGCCACCGTAGCCTAGCCCACAGCCGAGCTCCTTGCGCCGGCCATGCACTCCACCGCGCCTCCCTTGCCCGCGCTCGCCCGGCCCTCATGCCACCGCGCCGCCGAAGCCGAGCCTGCTGCCAAGTCTCACCGCGCGCCTCCAGTCTTCCTGCTGGTCATCAAGCATTGTGTGCCCTAGCCCAACCTCCTTCATCTTGGTGAGACCAGATCAATGCTCCAAATTCGATTTGCCTGTGAACCTAGATCAATTGCATTGTTCTGATTCCAAATCGCATTCAGGTTTTTCGACCTAACCCGAGCCAGTTCCAAGGTTCCCCCACGTGACATCTTTCCTTTTCTCGGATCGCTGTTCGTCAGGTAGCTTGCCCATTGTCTCAATTTCGTACCTACATTGCTTTCTCTTTAGGGTTTCACATCTATTAGACATATTGTATTTATTTGTATATCCATCTATTCTATCATGCAGCGAGTCGGTGCCGTTGTGGTTCTTATGGCAGTTGGCAGTCAACTCGGAGCCAAGCTTGTGAGTAAGGATCGAGGCCAAGCCTCGAGAGTGTCAATTTGTCTGTTGATCTTCATCAGCGTCAGTTCATCATCTTGTCAGTTCAGATGGCTCGCACCAAGAACGTTGGTGGTGGCCCAGGTGATGATGATCGAAGGCCCCTGCCTCGTCAGCCTACAGGATCAAAGGGCAAGTCAACCAAGCAGGTGACATCCAAGAAGCGCAAGTACCCCGACGTAGAGATAGCGAGAGCAGCAGCTGTTGCAGAGGCCGCAGAGCGTGCCAAGAGATGTGGTGCCCACAGCGGAGTTGTCATTGTAGATCAGCCGATTTCACCAGCAGTGAGAGCTATGCTTGAGGAGGTTGAGCGTTGTCATGGTAGTCCAGCTGGGACTGCCACGCTTGCAGGACGACGGGTTGCCATTGAGGAGGGTCAGTCAGTAGAGTAGGAGCCAGTTCAGCAGACTTAGGAGGATGAGAAGGCACAGCAGACCTAGGAGGCCGAGGGGACAGAGCCGACACCCCAGCTTCACCGCTCTGGATAGACCCGTGTACTAGTCTTGCCGAGGCCGTCAACACAGCAGAGGGGATCACGTCCACCACCTAGACCACAGGGTCCACCTCCAGTGGTGCATATTGACTTGAGGGCCGCCACTACCAGACAGGTTCAGCAGCTGCGATTTGTAGAGTTTGAGGTTTGGTTTCCTCTGAGGAGGGATGAGAGAGCAGCTGAGGGTTTCTACACGCCATTGCAGGAAGATTTCTACAATGCTTATCTCAATAGTGGGCCAGTGTTCAGATCTTAGAGAGTCTGTCAGATAGAGTCTATTATGGCAGCAGCCGGAGAGCATATTCGGCCTTACTTATCATATTTGCCAGGGTTGACAGATTTGATTGGACGGACAGGAATATATGTACCATCTTGGGTTCGTCAGTTTTATGCTTCACTCTTCATCGATCCACATCACAGATTTATTCACTTTGCCTTTAAAGGCAAAGACTATAGAGTGACGAGTGGTAGGGTCAGAGAGATACTGAGGCTATAGGATCAGCCTGTCAAGATGCATGAGGTTTGTTATGGACAGCAGGAGCCTCCCAGGCGTCCTCATGGAGGGTTGGTGCCCCCTACAGATTTAGTGCAACCTTGCTTCAAGGAGCCCTTTGGTGAGGGGTCGAGCAGGAACCCTAGTGACTTGACTCCTACAGTGAGAGTACTAGAGGCCATTATCAGGAGGACACTGCTTCCCAGGCTGGGATACAGGGAGGGCCTGACTCGCTTACAGCTCTAGCTTCTCAATGCCCTGATGTAGCAGATAGTATTTGATATCTGGGATCTCCTTCTTTCAGAGATGGAGGATACAATAGCTGAGGGATTCAAGGGTCGCAGGCAGCTTTCCTATGCTTACTGGATCACGTTTCTCATCCGTAGAGTAGTGCTTGATAAGCCCCTAGGTATGATGGATGAGTATACAGGTGTCACCACAGAGTACCCAACTTACAACCTATCACAGAGGATCAGACACAGCACTCCTCAGGCACCCAAACAGCCTAGCCGTCGTCCCGACGTGCCAGAGTCCGTAGCTCAGCAGGATGAGATTATTAGAGGGATTGCAGCCACTGAGGAGGAGGAGCTAGAGGCATAGCAGGAGGTGAGCGAGTATAGTGATAGCTCTGACGATGACTACCAGCCTATTCCTCAGATGCCTCCACGCAGACACGATGCAGAGGCCGGTAGCTCCAGTTCTGCTCCACTTGCTCCGCAGACAGACCCCGCTCTCATTGCTATTCTTGAGCGGATGCAGCAGACACAGGATAGACAGGCATAGGAGACTGCTGCCACTTTTGCCCAGTTTTAGGCTCGACAGGACGAGTTCCAGAGGCAGCAGCAGGCCATGCAGCAGTAGTAGTAGATGCATCAGCAGCAGATACTCTTGCAGCAGTAGCTTATGGGTTTCATGCAGCACGTAGTGACAGCTCTTGGGGCCCCATAGCCACAGCCTTTGCCCCAGCTTGCTCAGCCGGCTACCACTTCGATAACTCCAGTAGTACAGCCTAGTGGGCTTTAGAGTCAGGGACAACCTCCAGCTCAGTTTGCTTCACCTCTTGTATAGGTGTCCCAGTGGTTAGCCTCACCCATGGTAGCCCCACAGTTCACTCCACTTTAGACGGGCTTCACACCAGAGCAGTCTTCCCCACTATTCGTGCCTGACACGTCAGTCTCTAGGAGTCTTGGAGCATCCTTCAGTGAGTTGACCGGCATGCCTACTCCGCCTCATATGCATACCGCTAGTTCATCCATAGCAGCTGCAGTCGTAGTGACTACTTAGAGGCTCCCCTCGTCTGTCGCCTCGTTAGATCCTACGACAGACATACTAGCAGCTTCATAGGCAGCACCAGCCCCAGCTCAGACCCAGACCGCTTCAGCGACACTTCCTACCACAGAGGGTCAGTCAGTTCAGAGCTCAGGGTCAGATGATGATGGTGCCCAGTTCCAACTTGCCCCACGTTCTTTAGCGCCCGGCTTGTCCGCTGCAGCCCTGCCGACCGACCCCTAGGTTTTGGTGTTTGACGCCAAAGGGGGAGAGGGAGTTCGAGTATGTAGTCTCAGGGGGAGCTACATTTAGGGGGAGCTAGTTATCTAGTATTAGCTTATTATATACATTTGGAGTTCTATTTGTGTGATACACTATTACTTATGCATTCATGTGTTTACTTTCATGCATACTATTATATATATGTGATAGTGCTATCTATGTGATTGTGATATATGACATGTGTGCTTTCTACTTTGCATTATTTAAATGGCATATCACTTGCATTATGCTCATTTGCCTTTGCTTCCGCGTTTATACTCCGATGCAAATGAGCTTTGTTAATCGTACTCATGTTTAATTCACATCCTTTGAGTACATTGTGTTGGCTTGGGTCATATAAGCTTGACTAACACTTTTGTTCTTATCGACAAAAGCTTATATGAACCAAGCCCGTCAAAAACCTCACTCTTTCACATACTCAAGGTAGTATTGTCATCAATCACCAAAAAGGGGGAGATTGAAAGCATCTAGGCCCCTAGTTGGGTTTCGGTGATTAATGACAATACAAGATTACTATGACTAATGTGTGTTTTGCAGATGCAATTAAGTTAGGTCATGGTAATGGAGATCAATCGGGCAATCAAAGTTGTCATGCCCCTACGATGGAAATCATTTCGGTTTTCAAAGGATGGACGACAAGGTTAAGGATGACTAGTTCTAAGTGTCGATTGGAGTTGGAGAGACACTTAGAGTAGTTTAGGACTTTGTTTTTCCTTTGGCCATACTATTAAGGGGGGGTATGGACGGGTAGCTTGACCTAGTTGAGTCTAGTGAGTTAGGTGTGGTGCACACTTATTAAAACTAGCTCTAGGTAGCTCCTACGAAGCCCTTTGATCCCATGGAGCAAACTTCATTCACAAATGATCGAGAGTTGGAAGTGAATGGAGGGTCAAATACTGACCGGACGCTGGCTCCGGTGCGACCGGACGCTGGCCACAGGGTCCGGTCAGTTCATTTGACCGAGGTGACCAAGTTTGGTGTGACCGGACACTGGAAGGTCAATGTGACCGGACGCTGAGGGCCAGCGTTCGGTCGACTCCAGTAAGGGTCCAGACTTGAGAAAGTGTGACCGGATGTGTCCAGCTAATACTGACCAGACCCTGAGTATCCAGCGTCCGGTCGAGTCCAGTAAGGTTCTAGTAAGGGTTTTATGCGACCGAACGTGTCTGGTCAGTGCTGACCGAACCCTGCCAGTGTCCGGTCAACTCATTACTACTGGTTCGCGGGTTGAATTGACCGGAGCGTCCGGTCAACACGATCGGAGCATCCGGTCACCCCACAAAAGCTTATAACGGTTCGTTTTTCAGGCTGCCTTATAAATAGAAGCTCCACTCGTGTGTGGAGTGACTTTTGCTCATTTCAACAGCTGAGAAACATGTTTGTGAGTGCCAAGAAGAGCAAGGTCCTAGTGAGGTGTTTGTGATTTGAGAATCCAAGAGTGAAACCTCATTAGTGAATCAAGAGTAGACAAGTGTGCATCCATCTTCTCATTAGGCTTCACGTGGTCAAGTGAGAGTTCATGCTTGTTACTCTTGGTGATCACCATCACCTAGACAGCTTGGTGGTGATTGGGAGCTTGGTGTTCACCTAGCGGAGCTTGTGGGTGACCCAACTCAAGTTGTGAGCGGCTTTGGGTGATTCGCCGTGACGGAGTGTCAAAGAATCAACCCGTAGAGAGCACTTGATCCTTACGCGGATCAAGGGAGAGCTACACCCTTGCGTGGGTGCTCCAACAAGGACTAGTGGGGAGTGGCGACTCTCTGATACCTCAACAAAACATCGCCGCGTTCCTCTCTCCATTTACTTTAAGCATTTACCTTAAGTATTTACTTTGAGCAATTCAATACTTGTCTTTACATTCATAGAATTGCCATGCTAGAGTAAGTTTGGAACATAGGTTGCAAGTCTTTTGTGCGTTAATTTGATAGAAACACTTTTCTAGGCACAAGGGGTTAATTAGGCTATCCATAGGATTTGATTATTGCAAGAAAATTTAGAATTAGCCCAATTCACCCCCCTCTTGGGCATCTTGATCCTTTCATCGTCGACGTAGACGCCTACCAATAGGGCATTGTCACCCTTGCCCCGCCGGTAGACAGCAGCCTTGTGAGGACTCTGCTGGAACCCCATTTGCTTGAGAGTGGAGTCCAGCTTGGAGTTCCAAGTTCGTGGTGCTTGCCGTAAGCCGTAGAGGGCCTTGCGCAGGTGGAGAACCTTGTTCTCCTGGTTAGGGATGATGATCCCGATGGCTGGTGGATGTAGACCTCCTCCTTTAGGTCACCATTGAGAAAGGCGCACTTGATGTCCCTGTGGTGCACACACCAACCCTCCTAGGCTGCCGGCGCGAGGAGGAGACGAATAGACTCCATCCACGCGATGGGCGCGAAGGCGTCGTCGAAGTTGACTCCCTCCTGCTAGACGAACTTGCACGCCACCAAACACGCCTTGTGCTTGATCACCGCTTTGACCTCATCCTTCTTGAGCTTGTAGACCCACTTAAGGGTGATGGTATGGTGGTCGGTAGGAAGATCCGCCAACTCCCATGTCTGATTCCGCTCAACCGTGTCCATCTCCTGCTACATCACGATGTGCCATGCCACGTCTCCCTCCACCTCAGCGAAGGAGTGGGGCTCATCGTCCTCATGCGCTAGGTGTAGCTCCCCCTCGAGGTCGTGTGTCACCAGTCCAGGGATGGGCTGATCGCTGAAGATGTTGTCCATGGTGCGGTAGCACAGAGGCTCGACATCGTGGTAGGCATCAACATGGTCCTCGTCGTTGGACAGCAGAGTGGCGAGCTCCACCGTGCGCTGCCTATCATGGACCAAAGCTACTGGTGCTAATATCAGAGGTGTGGGCATGGGTGCAGGAGAGCAGAGCATAGCCAGTGGTGGAGAGTGGGGTGTAGCTGGTGGTGCAGGTGATGGAGGATTCGCTGGTGGTGTAGGCGGTGGAGGACTCGCCAGAGCTGATGATGAGCCGGGTGCCGAGGTAGACGAGCTCGGTGAAGATGAGCTGCTAGCTCCCTCGGCTCCCTCGAAGTGGACATAGTCGATGATGAAGTCTCTAAGAGTCGAAGTCAAGCAGTCATCCACCACCTTGTCCCAAGCCTAGCCTCGCCCTTCATCGAACACAATGTCCTAGGAGATGCGGACGCGCTGTGTCGTAGGGTCAAGGATGCGGTAGGCCTTGATGCCCTCTGCATAGCCGATGAAGACCCTCGGCGTGCTCCAGTCGTCGAGCTTGCCGATGTGGTTGAGCTCCTTGGCAAACATGAGGCAGCCAAAGACGAGGAGGTGGCTGACTATTGGTTTGCGCCCATGCTAGGCCTCATACGACGTCTTGTCGTCAAGGGCCTTGGTGGGCGAGCGGTTGAGGAGATGGATGACAGTCATCACCGCCTCCCCCTAGGCATCCCTCTCTACTTGAGGAGGACGTGGGCAGTGGCCACCATAGTTTGGTTGTGGTGCTCAACGATGCCGTTCTGCTGCGGGGTGTACAGGGCGATGAATTGGCGCTAGATCCCCTCATCGGCATAGTACACCACGAACTCAGCCACCATGAACTCGCCACCATTGTTGTTGCGCAGCACCTTAATCTTGTGACTGCACTCCTTCTCTGCAGTAGCTTGATGGCGTCCGTAGCTGCTGCCTTGGTGTCGAGCAGGACCACCCACATGTAGCGGGACACATTGGCGATGAGGAGTAGGAAGAAGCATCGGCCTCTAGGTGTGGCCAGTGTCACGGGGCCATAGAGGTCGCCGTGCACGAGCTCTAGCTTCTCATTGGCGTGGAAGCTCACCTGGCAGGGGAAGGAAAGCCATTGCTGCTTGGTGAGGACGCAAGTGTCGCAGAACTGCTCCACGTGCTCGACTCGTGGCATGCCTTGCACCATCTCCTTATTGCCGAGCTGCTTCAGGGCCTCGAAGTTGAGATGCCCAAAGCGCTCATGACATCGCTCGGTGTCGTCATCGTGGCGGGCTGCAAGACACAAGATACACCACCTGCACGTGGAGGACGTAGAGGCAGTTGATGCCTCTGTTCACCTTAGCGAGAAGGCAACGATGGCGATCCTAGATGTGCAGGATCCCATGCTCAATCTTCACGTGCAAGCCGTTCTCATCCAGCTATCCTAAGTTGATGATGGAGTTCCTCAGCGCGGGTATGTAGTAGACATCGGTGAGCAGCTGATGCTCGCCAGTCTTGGTGGTGCAGATGATGGAGCTGACACCCTTGATCTCCATGGTGGAGGCATCCCTGAACTTGATGGAGCCTCAAATGCTGGAGTCGAGCTCGGAGAAGAACTCTCGCCGCCCGGTCATGTGGTGGGTGGTGCCGGTGTCGAGGTACCAGTCGTCGATCTTGTCGTCACTGGACCCATTGCCGAGGAAGACGTGGGCCCATAGCTCATCGAGGTGGAGGAGCACGGCGGCAGTCGGCACAGGAGGTGGGTGCAGCTCGATGCTCCTGTGCATGAAGAACAGCGCTGCCTCGTCACCCTCCTGCGCTTACACGACATGAACCTGACCATCGCGCTTCGCCTGTCGGTAGTCTTTAGCCTAGTGGCCGGTCCTCCCATAGTTGTTGTAGGTGTCGTCGCGGGTAACCTTGTGCAAGCCGTTGGCGTTGTCAGGAGCGCCACCACGCGCCTTGTCCCGCTTGCGTGGCCGGCGCTTGCGGCTGCTCGATGAACCCAAGCCTGACCCTTTCTTTCGCTCCCGCTGGCGGGCGAGCCACTGCTCCTCGATGAAGAGAAGCTTGCCACCGATGATGACTGGCTCTAAGGGTAGCTGCTTGCGGTGGTCAACAGCCTTGAGGCGGCCTGTCACCTCCTCGATCATGAGCTCAGAGAAGTCCAACAATGTCTCAATCGATAGAGCTAGCTACGTGTACTTCTTGGGGACGACACGTAGGAACTTCTCGACAGCTCTCTCCTCGTCTATGTTGTCATCGCCGTACCATGCCAACTGCTGCATCAGGGTGTTGAGGCAGAGAGCAAAGTTGTCGATGTCCTCGCCCGGCTTGAAAGCCAGGTCCTCCCACTCCTGACGCAGCTTCTACAGCATGGACCTACGGGCTCGATCGCTGCCAATGCGTGTTGTGGCAATGGTGTCCAAGGTGTCCTTGGTGGTCCGCTTGTTCATGAGGGAGGACTACATCTCCATTGGAACAGCGGCAAGAAGAGCCTCCTGCACCCGACGATCCTCCTTGAACCCGACGTCGCTGTACCGTACCGCGTTCCACATGCGCCGTGCGTGCATCTTTACCTTCATCACCATGGACCACTCGACATAGTTGGTCTTTGTGAGCATAGGCCATCCACTGCCAGTGCTGGCATCCTTGACGATGGTTTGCACGACAGGAGGGGAGCCGAGCCGACCACGACGACCTCGACGCTGGTCCAGGGAAGGGGAGGCGCATCGCCTATGAGGGCTCCACGCACCAGTGTCCTGTCCACCCTGCTCACCATCGTCTAGGTCATAGCCTCTGAAGTCTCATCCACACAGGCCCCATGCGTGCTCGTGCTCTGCCCACAGATCCTCCCGCTCAAAGTCCCACAGGGCTCGCTCGTGCGCTGGACGCTCCCGTTCCCGCTGCTCTCGTAGGGCTCGCTCGATCCGGGGGTCACGTGAAGCACATGCGCCCATGTCTGAACGCGCTTCACGCGCATCTATGTCCGCCTGGTCCTATGCCCGTGCGTTTGAATCCACGCCCGCTCCTGGTGCACCTGCTCGGAGCACAGCCGCTGCTACGTCTGCATCCAAACCACGACAGTCGAATCCACTGGCTCGTCCTTCCCGCAAGGCAGTAGCCTCTACTACTGCCGCCTGAGTAGCAGCAACCTCTTCCATAGCCACTTCGGCTGCCTACGCCGCCGCTAGCTATGGCAGAACTGCCCAAAATTACATGCTTTCAGAGACGCTCGTCTTACACTAGATACTAAGCACCCTGAAAGTTAGCTACATCAGACAGTTTCGTCGAGCACACCCTAAGGGAGAACTAGAAATAATCCATGTTTTACATCTAGAATCCCATAATGAGTATGAGTTTATAATACTTAGTCCATTTCATACAACCAGAGGTCTTAAAAATTATTTATTACAATACCAGAGTTCAGAGTGCGATAATTGAACAGCGGAAAGAAAATAAACATCTAGCGGAAACGATACAAGGATCCGTCTGTGCCCACCAGAAGAATCCTTCACACAAGAGCTACTCCTCAAGCTGCACCTGCAACAGGGTAAAATAAACCCTGAGTACACAATATACTAGCAAGACTTACCCGACTAGTGGGAATAGTTTCCCGACTCCAAGGGTATGATAGGCAGTAAGGTTTGCTGTTTACTTTTTGTTTGTGAAAAGCATTACTAATAGTTCATCCTTACAGTCAAGTTTTATTAGGAGTCATGATTACTTCGTTAGTGAACCATTCTAGGTAAGCACATGTTCTACTTTCAAGCAAGGGTTGAGCAATCAAAACCATTTTATCCTCTTTTATATTCCAGTTCTTACTACGGTGCTAGACCGCAGCCAAGTCATACCGTTTCACAAAAACGACGATTCGCGAATTAATGTATCCCAGCTGGGTACCCCAAAACACATGCCCCATTTGTACCCCAGACACAAACAAGACCAACTCATTCCACCCCTATCCAGTGTTTTCCTAAACGCTAAACGGTAAACAGTCGGTCACCTACTGTTTAGCCATTATTTGGGCAAAACGTCCCATTAAACGGGCTAAACAGCCAATTAAACGGGGTAAACGGGTGATTAAACAGAAACGACGCACCACCGTGTAGCGTTTAATCAGTGTTTAAACGGGCTAAACGACCGTTTAGGCGAACAGTGCCCCTATCATGAGGTCCCACACTTGACTCCAATCCCCCACACTTGAGACCCGGTCTCAATATGGTGCTTAGACCTTCACCTTTTCTGCCTCCAATCAGTCGATCCGGAAAGAGCCAGAACCCACGACAAGAGCATAACGAGCCTTCCCGCACCCATAAGAAAGTATGTGCTCAGGATAATAAGTCTGTGACCTGACTACCATCCACAGTAATGGACAATCCTCAAACGACTCGGACAGGGAAAACAGTGAAGCCAAGCTAAGCCCCTTGGCCGCGAGACATGGCGTCGGTGATGGAGAAGCTAAGGCGCACAGGGCGGAGCACCACCATGATAGCCATGGCCACGGCGCTCGCAGCGATGGTCCCTAGTATAGCGGCCAGGGCACACCGCTTGCCGCTCCATCGTCGGACAGATCGGCAACGACGATGGACTTCATCGCCGGTTTCCATATGCATGTGTCGGCGGCGGTGGCAACCGTGTGCTTAGCTTGTTGTGTACTGGAACAATATATATAATGCTAGTAGTAGCTAGCAGGTTTAAGTGTTACTTTTAGCTTTTTTTTTCTTTAGCTTCATGAACAGCTCTATCTGAGATGTTTTGGTAAATCGTTTGACAAAATAGCTTCACATGCAGAGCTTATTAAGACAGCATCTCTTATAGAACACCATGCAGGATCCACTAGGGTGAGGTGAAGCCATGTGAAACAACTATTTTAACTCCACCCTCCACGTATTTTTTGTGAGAGCACAATTTAAGTAGCTCCTCAGGTAAAGCCATTTGGTATAAAATGGCTCCAAACTCTAGGAGCCGGTGTAGAAGCCATGCTAAACAGGGCCTTAGTATTAGGTAGGGCTTTATTTGAAGCCATAGAAAAGCCGGATCCTAATAAAGCCTTTAATTTTTTATAAGCTCTACCAAACAAGCCATAGAATAAAAGGCATTATATTCATGATTTATATCACTTGGCTTAGTTTTTTGAGCTGATGTGGACAATATATCTGGGTTTACGGAGAAGATGAGTGAGACCAGTTCACCAATGATAACGTTAACACATTGCTAATAATGTCCATGCCCTGCTATGTTTAAAGCGTGAAAAGAAAAAAAATGATTGTTTGCACCTGAGGTTTGTTTCCTTTAATTTCTTTCTTTATAAATTTGTAGTCCCCTTTTTTCTATATCAACTGGTGAAAAGAAAAAGATGATTGTTTGCACCTGAGGTTCGTTTTCTTTTCCTTTCCTTTTTTCTTTAAATTTGTATTCCCAGCCCCTTTTCTTCTTTTTTTAAAGTCGCATGAGTAAGATTTTGGCTTCGAATAAAGTAATAAACACGGCGCTTTTGTTAGCTTGTCAGCCTCTTTATTCTATTGCCTCGAAAGCACAGCATCCGCGCTAAAGTTAAGGGGCCGGCTGATACTGAAATTTTCATGTCGAAATCATTCGGAAATAAAGTGGGGGGGGGGGGGGGGGGGGGGGGGGGGGGAATTAGCAAACGAACGCTTCACAATGCAATAAAAAAAACTACCAATTAAAAAATTGTATTTGAGATATATAGATGCTAAGGTAGTTATTTACTTGCCTTGGACTTGCTTTGGTAAAACAAATGTTGGAATCCTGTTATGCCTTATACAGATGCTACTAGACTCGACGAGTTGAAGTGTAGCGTGGGGGGTAAATGACAAAGTTAAGTTAATCGTATGGATAGCTTATTCTTTTTCAATATTTTACTAACAATACAAGGTGACACTCCATCAAAAGATATCTTACTATATTGAAAAAGGTGCCTTGTGTGGCATCAACTTGTGGAGATATCTTGGCCCTAGACGCGCAAGAAAAAAATATCATAAAAGTTCTCACAATAATTTTACTAATACTAATTAGAGACCCTAACGGAGACACCATGTTAATTCCCACCAGACACTATAGAAAATAGATAAATCCTAAAAATTCTTACAATAATCAGAAACATCTAGCTCGCTTCAATCATCATCACTGATAATAATCATTGGATCTATTATAATTTATAAAAAATACCCTCCTCTGACATTATGAAAAATATATAAAGTAACGTCCTAATTTTGCATATAAATTAACCACCTCTACCATTACGAAAGATAATTGAAAATAGCGGCCTAAATTTGTATATAAATTTCCCATATCTGTCATTACAAAAGATAATTCAAAATAATCCCTAAATTTACATCTAAATTACACACCTTTGTCATTATAAAACATAACACAAATAACCCCATAGCATTGCATCTAAATTACCCATCTTTGTCATTATGAAATAAAATTTAAAATAACCCTCTAACTTTGCATCTAAATTACCTAGATCTATTATTATGAAAGATAATTTAAAGTAACCTCGTGTATCTGCCTCTGCTGTTATGAAAGTAAACAAAAATTTCTCTCAAATCTACATGTAAATACTATTATATCTTATTATAGCAATAACACTAACAATTCATTTTAATTTATGTTAATACTCCATGATAACAAATTTTATAAGTTGCTATTTTAAATATGTTCATACATTTTGACAGAAACATTATGCTATATTAATATTGGTAATTTAATTTTAAGCACTCTATAACCATGTGATATAACAAGTTCAGTATGTTAATTATCAGGGTGCAAGCTGTGTTTCAACTTAACATGTGAAAATGTTTGAATAAAAGATAAAAAAAACACTAGAGTTTTCTACTTAACAAGTGAAAAAATTTGCAAAAACTCCATTAAAAATTGAAAACCAAACTATGAATTGGTGAAGTCATAGAAAGGGATATAACAAGAGTTTATATATCTTAAGATTAGGTTTAAACTAAATACATATCTGACAAGAAAAAGAAAAAAATACTATAAATTCTAACTAGAGGTCCCCATTGGAACCACCACGTTAATCCTCACAAGCTCAATAGGAAACCAATAGTTAGTCCTAAAAAATCACAAACATCTAACCATCAATTTGGTATGACCAAATCCTCGCAATGACCTCCATAATGACTGTTTCCAAGATCCGACAACCACCTTTCATGTTCGATCTTTCATCTTCTTTATGTAGTAGCAACCATAGATCCAATATGTTGCTATGAAAACTACCTACAAAAAAGGTGTTTGGTTTTGCTTTGTTAAATACCACAATATGCAACCCTATATATATATATATATATATATATATATATATATATATATATATATATATATATATATATATATATATATATATATATAGCCCAACAAATAGCAGCCACTTCGAATAAAAATGAGAGAATTTCTTATTTGGCCCTAATTGAAACTTGCTTTTCTTCCTTGGCCCTGGAACAAATTTTCTTACCTATTTGGTCTCACTTGAACTTTTGATTTCTAATCTGGCCTTACCGTCAGCCATGGCCTCTAACGGCGTTAAGTGATACATGAAATGGCCAACTTACCCCTCAGATATTATGAGGAACCAAAGAGCATTTGTGGGGTTCCATGCTAATTCGCCGCTCAAAGTTGTTTATAGTAGCGTTTGTATCACAATGCCAGCAGCGGTTCCAAGGGCCATGGAAAAAAAGCAACACGCTTTCCTTTCCACAGCCATCGCCAAAAAAAAACACGAGCTCAGTCTGGACTCCACCACCGCTGCCTACCGCATGCGGCTCCTGGCAAAGCCACGCCTCCCACAGAGCCTGTCGCTGCGCCTGGCGGCCGTGGCAGGCATGAGCGAAAGTTGAAGCTCGGCTACAGCTGGAAGTTCACCTGGAGCGAGCACCTTTCAGTCCCACGCAGACACCTCCCATGCCGAGCCACCGTAGGCCTCTAGTGCCACGCCGTGGCGCCACTGCAGGCCACTCGCGTCGCCTCGTGCCGCTACAGGACACTTGCGTCGAGCCCCCGCCGTGTCCTCCCGTCCCGCCATAGGCCACTCGCGCTGCACCGTGCGTCTGCAGGACACTCGCGCCACGCCATTCACTGTGGAGGAGAGAAAAGCTTGCACGTAGCCATGGAGGAAGCTAAGTCGGGACGCTGCGGATGGGTCCAAGATGGTCTTCTTCCTCGCACTTGCCCGCCTTCGCCTGGACGTTGCCGCACGGTATGCTGGACAGGACGTCCGGCCAGCCCCACCATGTCCATCAGTCCGTGCTTTGGTTTAGGAACGTGAACCTCATCGTCCGCGTCGAGCCTCACCCGGGTGAGCCCACGTGCAGCCCGCAGGTGCTCTAGATGAAGGACAGCAACACAGACACGACCTCCCTTGGAGTTTGGTTGATGTGCGGTCCCTGAAGAACAGGGACATGGACACGCTCCACCCCGAGGAGGGAGTACTAGTCGACGCCGCACCCCATCACCGACAGCGACGCGGCCGCGGAGCTGCTGGATGCGTGCGGTGCGCGCTGGCAATCTCCCCGAACTAGACACCGCCCTACGGGCGCCAGCTCGGCCCCAATAGCTTGCCGTCCCGGAGCGTGGCGTCGTACAGGAGCGCGCCGATCGACTCGAGCAGATCGACGCGCACGCAGCACCGGGATGAAGAAGCTTCATGTGCATGAGCAGCTGCGACACGGACTCCTCGGACGTTGTCGTAGAGCCGAACTTGGAGATGTGGTTGAGCGCCATCATCGGTCTTGCCTATGCCGCCGGCGCCTCGGAGCAGAGGAGGTCATCCAGCGCGTCGGGGTCACAAAGCAGAGGAGGTGGCGCCTGCGGCGTGCCCAACGCAGCGTCGAGGAGCAGTGTCGACTCAAACGTGCTGCGCATCCACGAGCACGAGGAGATTGTGGAGTCGTGGAGGCCCGCGGCATGGCGAGCTGATCGTCGGGCGTAGGCCAGGACGGTGTCTAGGAGCCGAGGCCGCGCCGAGGATGGTGGCGCCTACGTTGCGTGGGCGTGGGTGTGAGGGTGTCGCCGAGTCCGTCGCCAAGCATCGCCTGCTCTTCGCGCCGTGGAAGCGGACGAGTGAGGAAAGAATGGACGGCCATCACTTAGCGCCATCAGATGCAGAATGGACGGACGAGATGGTGGGAAAGTTGCAGCGTGACTTGCTCAAGCAAAGTCACTGAATCTGGATCGGGGAGGGAGACGGGATAGAAGGAGGAGACGACACGAAGGAGAGACATACCTGACTCCATGGGCCCTTTAATATATCAGGGATATTTTTGTCAGTTTAACAAAAACCTGACAAGTCAATCTTGATGGTAAGGCCAGATTAGAAATCAAAAGTTCAAGTGAGGCCAAATAGATAAGAAAATTTGTTTCAGGGCCAAGAAAGAAAGACAAGTTTCAATCAGGGTCAAATAAAAAAATTTCTCAATAAAATTGAATTTTAGACTTAGGCCAAAAACTCAAAAGCTAAGAACTAAATATATTAGCTATGCTAGACGTCGGTTGAATTCCAAAGGTTACATACACGGTATTCCATATACATTACTTGCTAGTGTTCTAAATGAATTATGCTAGCAACTTAGACAGGGGAATCTGAAACCATACAAACAGAACACAGTAAGATCATGTACAGATAATCTGTAGTGTACAATGAGTCGGTCCAGAAAGAGCCAGAACCCACGACAAGAGCGTAACGAGTCTTCCCACACCCATAAGTAAGTATGTGCTCAGGATAATAAGTCTGTGACCTGACTACCATCCATAGTAACGGACGGTCCTCAAACAACACGGACAGGAAAACAGTATAACCAAGCTAAGCCCCGTGGCCGCGAGACACAACTCATCGCACCCACCATAACCCATACCATATCCCTACCCGATTTCCATTTTCCTTTCATCATTTGTATCATGAGAGTAATTATAATAGTCACCTGTTGTGAGTAACGACAGGTTACTCACGCTAAGAAAATCTAAGCCTAGCAGCTAATCGAACCTATACTAGGACTCATAGGATAGTTATATCTATGCAGGGGGTTTTCATAAGATTCCTGTAAGCCTGTAACGTAAATGCGCATAACATATATATACAGTGATTATTAAAAATAAGGGGTTATGCACCGGGGCTTGTCTTGGGCAGGCACGGTGTTAGCTAAGTCAGTCGGTGGTGGCTCTGGGACCTCCTCCTGCGAGAGAATCTCCTCCTCATACTCCTTGATGATCTCCTTGAACTCATGCTCGCCGATGGCCATGATCTCCACTGACTCGTTCTCTATAGGCATGCGATGACGATGATGCAGCTATTTAGTATTTAGGCAACAACAACTCTTAAAATAGGAATACACATATAAAGCTACTAAGCTAACTCAAATGACTAAGATACTAAGCTAACTATCATCTTTATCAAGCAAAGTATTGGGTTCAACTAACAAACACCTAGCTTTACAAATTAAGGATATATCTCTATTTCTACTAATGATTTAATGTATATTGAAACAAAGAGCATTTAACTACCCTAATGCTTGGTCTATTATAATGCTATAAAAATTACTGTGAGCACATAATAATACAATGAAGCTACCATAAAAATTTTAGGACTAAAGCTATCACCAATTTACCACAAAAATTTCTTAGAGGTGACAGCAGGTCCTGCGGTGGCAGTAGTGACGGCCAAGGCGCAGGTCCCGCGGTCGCAGCAGCACCGCACGGCAAGGGCAGGCGGCCAGGTGTGGCCGGTCATGCCCAGCCATGGCCAAGCCAGGAGCAGGCCCTACCGGCATGGCCTCGGCAACATGCGCGATGCCGAGATACAGGAAAGGTGGTGATCGCAGCCCCCGCCCAGACAGCCTGAGGCCATTCACATGCACGAATTTTAAAGCATCAACCATGACTAAACCAACTTGATTGAGTCACAACCACCTAGACCATACAAAAGAGGGTACATTGGACTACCATTAGGAGCAATAACATAGCACTGGCCTATAGCTACATTTTTCAGAATTAATTCCCCAACATGGCACTACCATTCTGTTTTTAGACTTAGGAAATTTGCTAAATCTAGGGCAGATTTTTATTTCAACTTCAATTTTCAACCTACTAAAAATACTAGCCAGCAATTTTATTTTTCTACAGCAAGAGTTGCATCGTTATCTATAAAGTTTGTACTTTAAACTTTATTTAAGTGACGCAAGTATGTTTTATAATGTTTTTGCCCAATAAAAATCGGTTTTGAACCTCACTTGATACAACACTTTTATCAACCATTTTTTGTTACAAGGAATTCATCTACACTCTTTATCACATGTAATGTCACATAAACATGATGTTCATGACATGATTTAGTGGTTTGTTGAGGGTGTAACACCGAGGGTGTTACAGCTCTCCCCATCCTTAAACAAAATCTCGTCCCAAGATTTCATGTGAGTGCCTAGAGTGGGAAAATGGATAAGAAATAAATTTCAATCTAAACCATTACCTCGACGCATTAGGAAGGAGATGAGGATAATGTTCCATAATATAATTCTCCTGCTCCCAAGTTGCTTCGTCCTCCGAATGATTTCGCCACTGGACTTTATAAAATTTTACCACTTTGTTCCTAGTGACTCTCTTTTTCATCCAAGATTTTGACGGGATGCTCAATATAAGAAAGATCAGGTTGGAGAGGGAGTCCTTCAATTTCCACCACTTCAATGGAAACCCACAGACACTTCTTTAACTAGGAAACATGGAAGACATTATGGACTACTGACAGAATATCCAGGAGTTGGAGACGGTAAGCAACCAAACCACACCGCTCCAAAATCTCCTACATCTAAAAAGAACAAAGTGTGGACATTTTTTGGTGCGACATTTGTTTTGGTTCGTCCGTCTGCCCACGCCTGCAATCCCATGACATCTCCCGCATGCTATGTCCTTTGGTGTGATCCCGCACCCCTCGCTCTATCCTTGATTGAATATTGTCTGTCATGTGATAGAGGAATCACGGCAAAATAGGAAGTAGAAAATTATTGTCCTATCCATATACACATTGCATGTTTGCATGCACTAGCATACATGGCAACGAGCAAAATGAAAGAGAATTAACACATAAGGAAAGAGAATTAAGATAAAAGGAACACCTTTGCATTTCTGAGAACCTTGCCAAATCTACCTACATTTAATTACTTTCCCTCTTTGCATTTGCAAAAGGGATAGCTTTTTCCTCCTTTCATTTGGTTTCACGCTCACGTGTTCCATCGCCCTCGCTTGTTGTTTCTTGCTAAAATTGCCCTTGGGTCTGTTCATTTTGAATCATTTCCCCATATCCCCATTCCCCAATCCATGGTCCATCGCGACAGTAGACACCAGACACTATTTCTTGTGTGAACCATAGTTGATGTCATCTGTCTTCCATGGCTCAGCCTCCCAATCCCAAGAGAAGGTCCCTACCTCTCCCTGACTGGAGATCCGGCCTGCCAGAGGAACTCCTCGAGTCCATCGGGCAGCGTCTTGCGTCAGGCCACAACGTGGCATCCTTCTGATCCGCTTGCTCCCCATGGCGCGCTGCTGTCCTGTTTGCGACCTTCGGGCCGCTCCTGCTGCTCCTGTTCGACCCTGACTCGGACTGCGTCAACTTCTACTGCGTCCCAGAGAAAAAGGTCTTGTCAAAGACGCTGCCCGACGTGCGTGGCAAGGTGGCGTGTGGCTCCTCGTGTGGGTGGCTGGCGCTCATTGATGAGGTGGCATCGGAGACGCTGCTGAATCCAATCGCCGGTGCCTGTGCCCTCGCGTTGAGCTCCCGCCAGTAGGCGAACACGTCACGGTGGCGTCCTCATCGGAACACGTGTCTAGGGTCCGCAGCCTATGGGTCCTCCATCCCACCAACGGCTATAGGGATGTGAATGCCGTAGGTTGAGCCATCAAGCTAGAAGACATGAGGGACGTGTTCTTCCATGAGATCATGCTCTTGGCACCGCCTGACGCCACCGATCGCGAGTGTGTGGCCATGGCCATGCTTGGGTGCTCCACGGAGGTCACATTCTACCGGGTTGGAGTCGACAGCGCATGGACGCTACTCGACACCAAACTGGAGTTCTCCGTGGGGTCCATCATCCACTGCTAAGACAAGTTCTTGGCGATCGACTGCACTGGAGAAATCTCCATCTACAGCAGCAACGCTGCCAGTGCTACACCAGGCGTGATGCTGCTACCATCGCTGTCGCCACTTACGGGACTCTGCCACCATAGCTACCTAGAATCAAATGGTGAGCTGCACATTGTGGGTGCCATGGTGAGCACATTCCATGAGACACAGAGCTTCACCTACAGCAGTGTGATCTACAAGTGCAATCTCCACGACCGTACGCCGGAGTGGTCCAGGGTGAGGGACATCGGTGATCAGACATTGTTCGTGTCTAAACATTTCAATGAAAGCTTCAGTAGAACAAGTGTATCTAAGTACAAGGAGAACAAAATCTACATGTCTGAGCCATTGTATGGGGATCCATACGACTTGGTCCATCGATTAGAGATCGTTGATATTGCTACTGGCGCATCCGAAGTGAAGGCCGTCCAGGAAAAGATGCAGGGTTCCGAGGCTCTAGGTTGGATTCGACCCAATCTCTAGAAGGGAGGTACGTTGATGTTCTTCAAAGGTTTATTACTTCAAATACTCATTAGGGCAAGCGCGGTTGGGATGTTTTTCGCTTCTGCACATAAGCAGTGGCTAAAAGAATTCGATATATGCCACATTTAGTTATTACTATTAGTTCGCAAACTGAGTTAATTCAAACAAAACCTTAACTGACGCACATTATATGTATGAATGTAGCCAGTTCTCTCCTTTTATATTCAACTAGGTAGTGTGCCCGTGCTTTGCTACAGGACAACTAAATCTTTTGTACTAAAAACACACGGATCGCACGATAAGATAACAATACTGTTAAATTAAATACCGACGTTAAAGTGACATTTAATTCAAAAAGCAAAGTTCATGAAATTAACACAGTCACAGAGAGCATGGCGTCGCAGGCTCACAAAGTCAACTGTATAGACTTTTTCATGATATGGCTAAGATAATATTTTATATCAGCAGAAAGAATTCTCTGATATCTATTTCTTTTATGCATCAATAAATCCATGAATAAGTTCTGCTGTATCTCCATATAATCCTGTACACACAGGTTCGAGTATATATGTAAATATTAGTGCCTGTCACATGGATAATACTGTGTGTCTTAAAAATTCTCTCATAAAATTTTAAAACAAAGTATGTTATACTGACCGTATAAACATGTGTGGTTTTAGGACTATTCCATATAGACATATATTGTAGAATAAGGTATACACTTGAGTGTCTGTTCCAAGATGTTGAATTAGGTGTTGTAATTCTTAATTTCGACACATTTTTTAGGTCAAGGCAACCAATGGTGATACTTTTCTTAGTGGTGCATAATTTTATGGTGCACCTCTTGACTATCTGAGTAAGGACAAGTTACCACTGCAAAGGCTCAGAAAAGCTGCTGAGAAGGCCAAGGTTGAGTTTTCCTTCACTATGCATACTAAAACCTGTCCCCGTTTATCATTGTTGATGCTTTTGATGCAAAGCAATTCAACATTACCATGATTAGATATAAGTTTGAGTCTCTTATGAGCAATCTCAAAGAGGGACTCTTATCCTTTATGTGATCTGCCTCAAGGATATTAGTAGGACGATGGACCCATGTTGGAATGTTGCACCAAAAAGTGTCCATGTTTTGTCCACGATTTATTTCCCATGAATACATGCGGGTACTATGATAACACTAACTACACCAAATGAAAGATTAGAGAGAATTTGCATTGCCTCCAGAAGGATTTATTTATTAAGTTCTTTAGACTCTACAGGTAGTTTTGAAATATCTGTTTGCATGTCTTACCTCGTATCCTAATTCAAAATTTTGTAGTTTAATTAGAATATTTAGGTAATTGTATATATATAATATTCAATACAAGAATAATCTATGCATGATCTCATGCTCAAAGTCAAACAGATAAATTATGGATGCTTGAATTTTGCCATCCATTATCTACCGGCGTGCCTATAAAATAGACTGAACAAACAATTAAACATAGATAGAAAACTAAATTAATGAAAGGATCATTGCAAGACATCAATCATCTCATAGCTTCGGATAATATCGCAAAGCTACTAAAAACTGTAATCGTGCCCTCACCTCAAACATTGTCTAGATAAATGGATTACAATGAAAGAAATGGATATTAGATATTTCTTCCTGCCAAAATAAAACATTATCTTAGCCGCATTATGAAAAGGTCTATAAAGTAGAGTTTGTGTGCCTGCGACGTCGCTCGCTCTATGACTGTGTTAAATTCATAAACTTTGCTTTTTGGATTAAATGTCACTTTAACGTTGGTATTTAATTTTTACAGTATTGTTATCTTATCGTGCAATCCATGAGTTTTTAATATAAATTGTTAGTTATCCCGTAGCAACGCACAGGCACGCTATCTAGTTTTTATAAGGTCTAACATAACAAGGAGCTAACTTTCCACGGACTCCAAACTGATGCACACCTCTCATCGGAGATACCTTTAGGTACACCTGGTCACCAACTTCAAACTATAAGGGCCTTCTCCTCTTGTCTGCATAAGCTTTTTGATGGTTCTGAGCTGCTTTCAAATGACTCTGAATAACATTGACTTGCTCTCTTGCTTCCTTTATGAAATCAGGTCCAAAGTAACCACAGTCACCCAATTCAACCCAGATAAGAGGTGTTCTACACTTCTTGCCAAACAGGGTCTCAAAAGGTGCCATTTGAATGCTTTCTTGATAGCTATTGTTATAAGAAAACTCAGCTAAAGACAAGCATTCATCCCACTTTTCTAGATAAGAAATGGCACAAGCTCTCAAATGTCTTCAAGTATTTGATTGACCCTTTCTATCTGACCATGAGTTTGTGGGTGATGAGCTGAACTTCTGAGGAGGCAAGTACCAAGGCACTTCTGGAGTTGCTCCCAGAAACAAGAGACAAACACTGACCCTCTATCAGAGACAATAGTGAGAGGAACTCCATGTAGGGTCACAACCCGATCAAAATACAACTTGGCATACTTCTTGGATGAATACCTTGTATCCACCATGAGGAAATGAGCGGACTTGGTAAGGCAATCCACAATGACCCAAATAGAGTCATACTCCTTTGTCGTGCGGGGCAAACCCACAACAAAATCCATGGAAATATCCTTCCATTTCCGAATAGGGATAGGCAAGGGTTGTAGAAATCTTGGCGTATGCATATGGTCCGCCTTAACCCTTCTACAAATGTCATATTCTAAGATGTATTTGGTAATATCCTGTTTCATATTTGGCCACCAATACAAGTGACGCAAATCATGATACATCTTGTTACTTCTCGGATGAATGCATAATTTGGAGTTGTGGGCTTCATCCAAACTTTTTCTCCTTAGCTCATCACTTGAGGGAACCACCAATCGGTTCTTGAACTTCACCACACCTTGATCATCAATACTGAAATGAGGACCACGCCCTTCGGCAATTAACTTCTTGATATGGGGGATTTTTGAAGCATCTTGCATTTGCTCTATAATAATTTTCTCAAGTAAATCCAAGACTAGAGCAATATGGGCTAACACTTCAAAATGGGTGAGGGGCAAATATTCTTCTTCAACTTGATGTGACTTCCGACTTAAGGCATCAGCTACCACATTAGATTTTCCCGAATGATAATGAACTTCTAAATTGTAAACCTTGATTAACTCAAGCCACCTCCGTTGCCTCATATTCAACTCGGATTGAGTGAAAATATATATTTGAGACTCTTGTGATCCATGTAGATATGCACTTTACTTCCCAACAGGTAATGCCTCCAAATTTTTAGAGCGTGCACAACTACAGCCAGCTCTAAATCATGGGTGGGACAATTCATCTCATGCTTTTTCAACTAACATGAAGCATAAGCTATTACATGTCCATCTTGCATAAGCACACAACCCAATCCAGTCCAAGAGGCATCACAATACACATCAAATGGCCTTTCAATATCTTGTTGGGCGAGAATAGGAGCAGAGGTAAGAAACTTCTTCAGGGCTTGGAAAGCTTCTTCACAAGCTGGACTCCATACAAACTTGACATCCTTCTGGAGCAACTTGGTCATTGGCTAAGCTACTTTAGAAAACTCATGGATGAAGCGCTGCTGATAACTAGCTAGACCAAGGAACTGATGAACCTGATGCACTGACTTTGGACATTTCTAATTTAACACATCCTACACCTTGCCAAGATCCACAGAGATGCCTTCAGTTGTTAGGACATGTCCCAAAAACTGCACTTGATCCAACCAAAACTCACACTTACTGAATTTGGCATACAACTTGTGTTCCTGCAATCGAGTCAAGACTATGCGAAGATGTTGTGCATGCTCTTCGTTGTTCTTAGAATATATCAATATGTCATCAATGAACACCACTACAAACTTGTCTAACTCCAGCATAAAGACTAAATTCATGAGATACATGAAGAATGCAGGAGCATTCGTGAGACCAAAAGACATGACTAGGTATTCATAAAGGCCATACCTAGTAGAGAAAGTTGTCTTTGGTATATCTTGTGGCCGGATCTTAATTTGGTGATACCTAGAACGAAGATCAATCTTTGAAAACACCTTGGCACCAGTCAACTAATCGAACAAAGTATCAATACGAGGTAAAGGATACTTATTCTTAATGGTTACTGCATTGAAAGGGTAATAATCCACACACATCCGAAGAGTGTCGTCCTTCTTCACAAAAATAGCTAGACAACCCCATGATGAAGAACTAGGGCGGATGAATCCCTTCTCCAACAATTCTTCTAATTGTTTCTTCATCTCAGCTAGTTCCTTTGGAGCCATGCGGTAAGGACGCCGTGAAATAGGAGCAGTACCAGGTTCTAACTCAATGGCAAACTCCACATCCCTGTCTGGTGGTAACCCAGGTAGATCCTTGGGAAAGACATCCAGAAACTCACAGACCACATGAATAGAAGCAAGGTTAGGAGAAGCTTCCACATGAGACACAACTGGCAAGGTGGGGACTGAAGGCATAAGGAGAGACATTCTATCATCAGAAGATGGGGGCTTTAACTCAACAATTCTCTATCTAAGGTTTAGGACTACCCCATAATTTTTCAACCAGTTCATTTCCAGAATTGCATCCATGTCTTGCCTAGGCAGCACCATGAATTGGAGACAATAAGAGTGAGTTGTTAGCACTAGTCTCACTATGTCTATCTGAGTTTTAACGCACAACTGCACACCTGGGGTTCTGATTCTATAGGCAATAGGAATAGCCATAGTAGATATATTGTGCCTTTATGCAAACCCCATACTCATAAATGAATGTGATGCACTAGAATCAAATAATACATATGCTAGGTGGGAATCAATGGTGAACATACCAACCATCACAGGCTCTCCCTGTTGGATCTCCTCAGCCTCAGTGAAGTTAACCTATCCCGAGCGGCTCACGGGCACCTTCTTCCTGATGATAGTCCTCTTGACCAAACGAGAGTTGGCTAAAGGCTGAGTAAGCTGGTTCTAGGGGTACTCGTGAGCATAGTGGCATTCCTTGCTACACTTGAAACAAGCACTCGGCTTGTTCCCCTATCCTAGACGATGCAAAACCTACTGTCCCTAAGGCTGCTGCACCTGCTGAGTAGGTGCACGGTACTGAGTGGGAGGTGCTTGGTAAGTCTACTGAGTCTGATGAGACGACTGTCGACCCGGAGAGTGATAGGATACCCTCCTCATAACCTGTACCTTCTGAGACTGTGGGTGACTAGAAGACCTAGTGATCACCCTCTTGCGCTTCCACTAAGCCTAAGAGTCACGCTGAAGCCCCTCCATAGCAATGTCAGCATTCATCAAAGCACCAAAGGTTTCATAGTCCCCTGTATATAGCTTCTCTTGCAAGATGCAAGAGAGACCAGGATTGAAATAGTCCATATTCCATCATAGTCATGTTACCTTGCTTCAGCTCTAGAAACTTGGACAGCTTCTTGTTTAGCAAACTAGCAGGAATATAGTACTGACGGAAAGCAATGGTAAACTACCTCCAAGTCACATGGTGGTCCACAGGATGCATGGCATTGAAAGTGTCCCACCAAGCACTGGTAGATCCTAGAAGCTATTGTGCGGCAAAGCGCACCTTCTGCTCGTCAGTCACATTGAGCAATTGAAACTTCTGCTCCAAAATACGAAGCCAATCCTCCGTGTCCAGAGGCTCAACAGTTGGCGTGAACATGGGCAGGTGTGTCCCCAAGAAGCCCAGATAGGAACAGGGCCTCTCAAGACCACGAGCACCACCCCTGTTCTCGCCATTGCCACCGAGGCCTCCACGGGCGAAGCCACCAATAGCCTATGCCAGCATCTCTAGGGCACAGGCCGACTCATGACGAGCAGCCAACATCTCAGCTATCATCTCCACATGAGTCATTGGAGGCGGTGGTGGTGGTAGAGGAGGAGGACCATGGAGTGGGGCCTCATGGCTCTCCCCATTGGCATTACCATGATCATCTCCATGACCATTGTTGCCTTGGTCTTCACCAAGACCACAGCCCATCTGAAAGGTCCTAATGGCTAGAGGGGGGGTGAATAGCCTAATAAAAATTTCTACAACAACACTTAACCAAAATGGTTAGACAATTATGAGGCGAAGCAAGTGTTGCGCTAGCCTACTCAAAATGCAAGACATTCTTCAATTGCTTGATTTGAAGACCAAGGAAGTAACTTAACTCTCCAATCATAGACATCTCAAACTCATTAGCCATCATCTTTCCAAATTTATCACAAAAGTCTTGATTGGTTGATCCAAATATGATATCATCAACATATATTTGCAAAACAAATAGATCTTTTCCAATCTTCTTGATGAAAAGAGTGGTGTCAACCTTGCCCATTTTGAACCCTTTAGAGAGGAGGAAATCCCTCAATCTCTCATACCATGCTCTAGGTGCTTGTTTCAATCCATACAATGCCTTCTTCAACTTGTACACATGGTCAGGCTTCTTATCATTTTCAAAACTAGGAGGTTGCTCTACATATACTTTGGCTTCTTATCATTTTCAAAACTGGGAGGTTGCTCAACATATACTTCTTCATTGATGTAACCATTGAGAAATGCACTCTTAACATCCATTTGATAGAGCTTGATGTTGTGGGCACAAGCATAGGCTAGCAAGATTCTTATTGCTTCCAATCTAGCAACTGGGGCATATGTTTCTCTAAAGTCAAGACCTTCAACTTGAGTATAGCCTTGTGCTATCAATCTTGCTTTGTTCCTTACTACTATCCCATCTTGATCTTGCTTGTTTCTAAAGACCCATTTGGTTCCAATCACATTGTGTCCCTTTGGTCTCTCTACTAATTCCCATACTTTATTTCTTGTGAAGTTATTCAATTCTTCATGCATAGCATTCACCCAATCAACATCCTTCAAAGCTTCATCTATCTTCTTTGGTTCAATGGATGACACAAATGAGAAGTGTTCACAAAATGATGCTAATCTTGAACTTGTTTGTACACCTCTTGAAATATCACCAATGATAGTGTCCAATGGATGATCTCTTGCAATATTTGTTGGTTGGAGGATTGGAACTAGATTGCTTGCACTTGCTTGATCATTGGGTTGAGATGATGTACTAGCCACTTGATCTTGTTCATTGTCATGAGATCCACTTGTACTAGCTTGATTTGTATCATCTTGCACATTTGAGTTGGAGAGCACTTGCACTTGATCATCTTCATCATCATTCACTTGCCTAGGCCTCAATTCACCAATATCCATGTTCTCCATGGCATTTGAAAGTTGAATGCCTCTAACATCTTCCAAGTTCTCAATCTTTACTTGTGAACCCTTGGTTTCATCAAATTCAACATCATGAACTTCCTCAAGAGTACCACTATCCAAATTCCAAACTCTATATGCTTTGCTTGTAGTGGAATAACCAAGTAGGAATCCTTCATCACATTTCTTGTCAAACTTGCCCAATCTAGCGCCTTTCTTCAAGATATAGCATTTGCAACCAAAGACCCAAAAATATGCAATATTGGGCTTTCTACCATTCAAGAGTTCATAAGGTGTCTTCTCTTTCAATCGGTGACAATAGAGGCGGTTGCTACAATAGCAAGCCATGTTGATAGCTTCGGCCCAAAAAGATTGACTCACATTGTACTCACTAAGCATAGACCTTGCCATATCAATGAGTGTTCTATTCTTTCTCTCAACAAGGCCATTTGATTGAGGTGTGTACTTGGCCGAGAATTGATTTCTAATTCCAAATTCATCACACAACTCATCAATTCTAGTGTTCTTGAACTCACTTCCATTGTCACTTTTAACTCTCTTGATGGTTGTTTCAAACTCATTGTGAATGCCCTTGACAAATGATTTGAATGTTGCAAACACATCACTTTTGTCCACTAGAAAGAATACCCATGTGTATCTAGTGTAGTCATCCACTATCACAAAGCCATATTTGTTTTCACCGATACTAGTGTATTGTGTTGGCCCAAACAAATCTATGTGCAATAACTCAAATGCTTTGCTAGTGCTCATCATGCTTTTCTTAGGGTGGGTGTTTCCAACTTGTTTGCCGACTTGACAAGAGCTACAAAGCTTATCCTTTTCAAACACAACATCTTTCAAGCCTTTAACTAAGTCATGCTTAACCAATCTATTCAATTGTTTCATTCCAACATGACCAAGCCTTCTATGCCATAACCAACCCATGCTAGACTTAGTGAACAAGCATGTAGATAATCTAGCTTCACAAGCATTGAAATCAACCAAGTATAGATTCTCATATCTAAAGCCTTTGAAGATCAAATTAGAGCCATCTACACTTATGATCTCTACATCATCTACCCCAAATATGCATTTGAATCCAAGATCACACAATTGAGCCACGGATAGCAAATTGAAGTTCAAGCTCTCTACTAGCAACACATTGGATATGCTCATATCATTGGATATTGCAATCTTACCAAGCCCCTTGACCTTGCCTTTGCCATTGTCACCAAATGTGATACTATCATAACCATTATTGCCATTGGTGTTGATTGAGTTGAACATTCTTGCATCACCGGTCATGTGTTGAGTGCACCCACTATCAAGAACCCAATGCCTTTCTCCGGCTTTGTAATTGACCTACAAAAGAAGATCAATTCTTTTTAGGTATCCAAACTTGCTTAGGTCCTTGAAGGTTAGTCACTAAGCTCTTTGGTACCCAAATGGCTTTCTTCTTTGAGCCCATCCATGGTTTACCAATGAACTTAGCCTTTACACCATTTGTACCCTTAGTAAGCATATAGCATGAATCAAGCTTAAGAGAGGATACATTAGCATTTTTGCTCTTGTTGGTGCATTCATGCTCTTTATGACCAACTTGCTTGCAACTAGTGCAAAACCGACCATTTTTCTTCACAAAACTAGTCTTGTGAGGAGCAAAGGCTGCCTTGCCTTTCATGGGGGTATAGCCCAATCCCTCTTTGTAGAGAGAAGCTCTCAAGCACATAAGCAAGCGGTCCTCACCACCATAAGCCTTAGCTAAGGTGTGAGTGAGCTTAGTGACCTCCTTCTTGAGGTTCTCATTCTCAACCACTAGTGAGGCATCACAAGTGAGACCATCACTACTAGATGAGGTAGAAGTGGAAGTACTACAAGAAGGGTTAGTAGGAGCAACAATGATAGGCATAGATAGTGATTCATCAATTATATCACAAGTTAAACCTACATCACAACTTTCAATATGCTTCTTTTTATCTTGTTTATTAAGCAAAGTGGAATGAGCCTTTTCAAGCTTTTTGTGAGCCTTGCCAAGCTTCTCATGGGCTTCCTCTAGCTTCTCATGAGTTGCTTTGAGCTCATCAAGGGCTTGCTTAAGGGCTTTTACCTCCTTATTCAAGCTCTTGCATTCCCTTGTCTTAATGTCAAAGTGTTCTTTAGCTCTTCTAGCATGTCAAATAATTCATCCTTAGTAGGTTCATCATTATCACTATCACTATCATTTTCATTTTCATGTTCATTATCATCATCATATTCTTCATCACTTTCATTATCACAAGATTGTACCTTAGTGGCCTTTGCCATGAAGCATGATGAAGATTCGAAGAGAGAAGGCTTCTCATTGATAGCAATGCTTGCAAGAACCTTCTTCTTGGTGGTCTTGTTATCATCACTATCATCATCATCACTTGAGGAAGCATCACTATCCCAAGTGACTACATATGAACCACCCTTCTTCTTGAATGCCATCTTGTCCTTGTCTTTCTTTTCCTTCTTGTCCTTCTTCTTGTTCTTCTTGTTGTCATCATCATTGTCGCTATTGTATGGGCATTGGGCAACAAGATGATGTTTGCTTCCACACTTGAAGCACCTTCTTGACTCTTCTTTGTTCTTGGATGAAGAATTCTTTCTTCTTGCATGGTAGCCCTTCTTCACCATGAACTTGCCAAATCTTTTGACAAAGAGAGCCATCTTCTTATCATCATCATCATCCCAAGATTCATCTTCTTCACTTGATGTCTCTTGCTTAGCTTTGCCCTTGGATGATGTGGCCTTGAATGCCACACTCTTCTTCTTCTCATCCTTCTTCTCATCTTTCTTCTCCTTCTTTTCTTCCTTCTCATCTTCATCTCTATATGTATCATCAGTCATGATGTCTCCCAACACTTGGTTTGGTGTCATGGTGTCCAAACCACTCCTTACTAGAATAGTGACCAATGTGCTAAATCTTGAAGGTAAGCATCTCAAGAATTTGTGGGAGAAGTCCTTGTCCTTCACCTCTTCTCCAAGTGCTTTGAGATCATTGATAAGCACTTGAAGCCTATGAAACATCTCCGGCACACTCTCATCCTCCTTCATCTTGAAGCTTGCAAACTTCTCTTTGAGAATGTAAGCCTTTGCACCCTTCATGGCTTGAGTGCCCTCAAATGATTCTTCCAACTTCTTCCATGCCTCATGAGCCATCTCAATATTCTTGATTTGCTCAAATGTTCTCTCATCAATTGCATCATGAATAGCACTTAGAGCAATGTCATTGTTTTGGAGAAGCACTTCTTCGGCGGCGGTGGGATTCTTTGGATCACCAATCTTTCTATCACCTTCCACACCTTTCTATTGATTGACTTGATGTGTGTGATCATTTTTTACTTCCAATAAGGATAATTTGTGCCATCAAATTGGGGTGGCTTCTTGGTGTGGTTGATTTGAGCCATTTTTACACCGAAGGTTGTTAAGCCTCAAATTACGATGACCTTGGCTCTGATACCACTTGAAAGTTCCTAATGGCTAGAGGGGGGTGAATAGCCTAATAAAAATTTCTACAACAACACTTAACCAAAATGGTTAGACAATTATGAGGCAAAGCAAGTGTTGTGCTAGCCTACTCAAAATGCAAGCCACCTACCATAATTCTAGTTTAGATAATGTCTATTCACACAAAAGCTATAACACTACCCTATGTTAGTGTGCTCTCAAAGGCTAACTAAAGAGCCACACCAATCAAGCAAGCAAGCTCTCACAACTAGCTACACTAAAGAGCTTGTCAACTAGTTTGCGGTAAAGTAAAAAGAGTGATCAAGAAGGTTATACCGCCGTGTAGATGAAAGAACCAATCAATCACAAGGATGAATAACTATGAAGACCAATCACCTTGGAATCAATGATGAACACAATGATTTTTACCGAGGTTCACTTGCTTGTCGACAAGCTAGTCCTCGTTGTGGCGATTCACTCACTTGGAGGTTCACGCGCTAATTGGCTTCACACGCCAAACCCTCAATAGGGTGCCGCACAACCAACACAAGATGAGGATCACACAAGCCACGAGCAATCCACTAGAGTACCTTTTGGTGCTCCACCGGGGAAAGGTCAAGAACCCCTCACAATCACCACGATCGGAGCCGGAGACAATCACCACCCTCCGCTCAACGATCCTTGCTACTCCAAGCCGTCTAGGTGGCGGCAACCACCAAGAGTAACAAGCAAAATCTATAGCAAAACACAAACACCAAGTGCCTCTAGATGCAATCACTCAAGCAATGCACTTGGATCACTCCCAATCTCACTATGATGATGAATCAATGATTGAGATGAGTGGGAGGGCTTTGGCTAAGCTCACAAGGTTGCTATGTCAATGCAAATGGCCAAGAGGGTGAGCTTGAACCGACCATGGGGCTTAAATAGAAGCCCCAACGAAATAGTGTCATTGTAGCCCTTCACTAGGTACTGATCGAGGTGACCGGACGCTCTGGTCCAACTGACCGGACGCTGCTCCTTAGCGTCCGGTCGCCCGATGGCGGCCGCGTGTCTCTTGCGTTCAACAGGGAATGTTTGATCTCAACGGCCGACATGTTGACCGAATGCTTTGACAGAGTTGACCAGACACTGAACCCTCAGCGTCCGGTCATTTACAGTAAGGGTCCAAAATGAGTTTTTGCCGACCGGACGCGTCCGGTCATGCTTGACCGGACACAGCCCAGTGTCCGGTGCTTAACCCTAATCACTGTGCCGACCGACAACACGACCGGATGTAGCCCTTCAGCGTCCGGTCGCTGAGCGACCCAGCGTCCGGTCCTTTAACCGACGCCAGCATCATTGCAACCAACTCCATTTCACCTCTAACTTCTTCACCCTTGCTCAAATGTGCCAACCACCAAGTGTATCACCTTGTGCACATGTGTTAGCATATTTTCACAAATATTTTCAAGGGTGTTAGCACTCCACTAGATCCTAAATGCATATGCAATGAATTAGAGCATCTAGTGGCACTTTGATAACCGCATTCCGATATAAGTTTCACCCCTCTTAATAGTACGGCTATCAATCCTAAATGTGATTACACTCTCTAAGTGTCTTGATCACCAAAACAAAATAGCTCCTATGGTTTATACCTTTGCCTTGAGCTTTTTGTTTTTCTCTTTCTTCTTTCCAAGTCCAAGCACTTGATCATCATCATGGCATCATCATCATGTTATGATCTTCACTTGCTTCATCACTTGGAGTGTGCTACCTATCTCATGATCACTTGATAAACTAGGTTAGCACTTAGGGTTTCATCAATTCACCAAAACCAAACTAGAGCTTTCACCATCCCAATGCTGGTACTCTCGCGACTAGACCTCAGGTTCATCTATAAACAGATAGGAACCCACCATTAGGGATAGCCTCCTCAATTAGAATCAAACAACTAAAGAGATGATAAGGCCCGATAAATCGATACATGTTAAAACTTTCCCTTAAGGATTAAAGCATTTCTTTTAATTTATTATCCTATCAATTCACTACCCAAAATTATACATGTGGGGAGTTTAGTTCAAGCTAGATTCTTACTTCATGGTGCATGCATCGACCTATTCGTTCACTCAAGCCGAAATATAGTGGCATTCGTATAAAATCTTTAGCACAATGCACACTCATTTTCTGTAGGCTAAATGATTCTTACGCAGCATAAGTTAGTGTACCTGCAAAAGATTGATTAGATAAAACCAGTGCCACTATCCTAGATAGACGATATTACTAGGGCTTATACTTATTTACGTAATTTATTGCATCCTACTTTTCAGAAAGCTTTTGTTGGTCAAATTTTAAGTTTTGAAAAGAGTTTTTTAAACTTGTAGACTCAATATTGGCTCTGATACCACCTGTGGTAGAACCGCCTGAAATAACATGCTTTCGGAGTTGCTCGTCTTCCATTAGACACTAAGCACCCTGAAAGTTGGCTACATCGGACAGTTCCATCGAGTACACCCCAAGGGAGAACTCAAAACAATCCATGTTTTATATCCAGAATCCCATAATGAGTATGAGTTTACAATACTTAGTCCATTTCATACAACAATAGGTCTTGAACATTATTTATTACAATACCAGAGTTCAGAGTGCGATAATTGAACAACAGAAAGAAAATAAACATCTAGCGGAAACGATACAAGGATCCATCTGTGCCCACCAGAAGAATCCTTCACATAAGAGCTACTCATCAAGCTACACCTGCAACAGGGTAAAATAAACCCTGAGTACACAATGTACTCGCAAAACTTACCCAACTAGTGGAAATAGTTTCTCAACTCCAAGGGTATGATAGGCAGTAAGGTTTGTTGTTTACTTTTTGTTTGCGGAAAGCATTACTAATAGTTCATCCTTACAGTCAAGTTCTATTAGCAGTCATGATTACTTTGTTAGCGAACCATTCTAGGTAAGCACATGTTCAACTTTCAAGCAAGGGTTGAGCAATCAGAACCATTTTACCATATTTCATATTCAAGTTCTTACTATGGTGCTAGACCATAGCCAAGTCGTACCATCTCATGAAAATAATGATTCACGAACCAATGTATCCCAGCTGGGTACCCCAAAACACATGCCCCATTTGTACCCAAGGCACAAACAAGACCAACCCATTCCACTCCTATCATGGGGTCTAGGTCCCCGTCCAAACTTGGACTCCAAGCCCCCACACTTGAGACCCGGTCTCAATATGGTGCTTAGACCTCCACATTTCCGCGCCTCCAATCAGTCAGTCCGGAAAGAGCCAGAACCCACGACAAGAGCATAACAAGCCTTTCTGCTCCCATAAGCAAGTATGTGTTCAGGATAATAAGTCTATGACCTGACTACCATCCATAGCTACGGACGGTCCTCAATCGACACGGATAGGGAAAACAGTGTAACTAAGCTAAGCCCTGTGGCCACGGGACACAACTCATCACACCCACCATAACCCAAACCATATCCCTGCCCGGTCTCTATTTTCCTTTCATCATTTTTATCATGAGAGTAATTATAATAGTCACCTATTGTGAGTAACAATAGGTTACTCACACTACCAAAAACCTAAGCATAGCAGCTACTCGAACCTGTACTAGTAGGACTCATAGGATAGTTATATCTATGTAGGTGGTTTTCATAAGATTCCTATAACATAAATGCACATAACATATAGGTACAGTGATTATCAAAAAGAAGGGGTTATGCACTAGGGCTTGCCTTGGGCAGGCGCGGTGTTAGCTAAGTCAGTTGGTGGTGGCTCCTAGACCTCCCCGTGCACAAGAATCTCCTCTTCGTACTCCTCAATGATCTCCTCAAACTCATGCTCGCCGGTGGTCACGATCTCCGTCGACTCGTTCTCTATATGCATGCAATGACGATGATGCAGCTATTTAGTATTTAGACAAAAGCAACTCTTAAAATAGGAATACGCATATAAAGCTACTAAGCTAGCTCTAATGACTAAGATACTAAGCTAACTATCATCTTTACCAAGCAAAGTATTGTGTTCAACTAACAAACACCTAGCTTTAGAAATTAAGGATATATCTTTATTTCTACAAATGATTTAATGTATATTGAAACAAAGAGCGTTTAACTACCCTAATGCTTGGTCTTTTCTAAGGCTACAAAAATTATAGTAAGCACATAATAATGTAATGAAGCTATCATAAAAATTTCAAGACTAAAGCTATCACCAATTTACCAAAAAAATTCCTACAATATTTAACCTAATAATATTGAGCACTCTCAAATGATTTAATAGCCCCTAGTATCAACATGTATATGTATACATTAATTACACCAACAAATAGATCACAATTTTAGGAACCTAACAAAATTTGTTTCACAATTTTTTTGGCCTCTACAAGATTTTATATTAATTAAACAAAACTGGCTCTCGAATAAAAATTTAAAGATATTTGTAATTGTTTACGAAAAAAAAAGAAACCGAACTGGACCAGCACGGAAGCAGCCCACAGCGGGGAACCCGTGTGCGCTGGCATTTTACCAGAAAAGCCCCCGCACTTCCTGCTATTAACGTGACCACTATGCGCCCTATTCCTTTAGTTAGCGATTATGCGCGAAGGCCCCCCAAAAGACTCATCTTCGCATTGGGGAGGTCCTCGAAGCCCTCAGGCTAGCCAGCGCGGCATTGGCCAGCATGGAGCCACTACGCCAGCCAACTGGGACCCGCGCAAACCTAGCTAGGGGGTCGATGCTCGCCTATGGACCGACGTGTAACGCTGGGCATCGATTAGAAGACCAAAGACGAAGTAGGGTGATTTCTCCACGTCAGCGGGCAACCTGCGGTGGCGACGACAATGTTCTGGTGAGCCACAGCGCTAAGAGAGTAGTAGAGGTAGCGGGTGAGCATTAGCGACTCACCAAGGACCCAGCCAAGGTGATGGTTCGGCTGGAGACGCCTCGAGCAAGACTGGCTGCGTACACACAATGAGCTCGGTGACGAGCCACGGAAGACACGACCATGTCAGCAGTGTTGGGACAGTGGTAGGGGTATGGCTTAGGTGCGCATGGTGAGGAGGGGTTCAAGGCGAGTCTAGTGGTGCAGCCAAGTTGGCCCAAGGTGGTCAGATGGGAGCTGCCCTCGATGATGGGCGGACTCGGCCTTATCGGCATAGTCACAGGGAAAAGCTCTACAATTGAAGCTCAGTCGGGCACCATTCAAGGCGGGGTGGGGAATGGTCAGCTAGGTGGCTTGATGGAGGCACCAGAGACGCAACAAAATGACCTAAGGTGACCTCTTCCTGCCGTATTTACTTTCGCAGCTCAGTCGGCCATGGTGGGAGAGAGAAGAGGGGAAAGCTGGAGCTCGACGCAACCTCGTCTTGGTGGGACGTGGCTGACGCGACCAAGGCAACACGTGCACTAACGCTATGGACAACACACACGCATCTTCGATCAAGCACTACCTGCGTGGGCGTAGTGCCATAAATGGCAAGGCGATGGTGCGGGCAGCAGAGGAGGGGGCAAGCCCTCGTGCGCACAGCGAGGAGACAAGCAATAGCACGGCGTAGTACCAGCAGCAGTGGCATTGCAGCAGAGTGGTAGGGACAGCAGAGCAGTGGTGGGGCGGTAGCGGCGGCTAGGGCGCAGGGCCTGCGATGGCAGCAGCACCACACGTTAAAGGCAGGCGGCCAACTATGGTCGGGCATGCCCAGCCATGGCCAAGCTAGGAGCAGGCCCAGCCAGCATGGCCTTGGCAACACGTGTGATGCCGAGCAACGAGAAAGGTGGTGATCACAGCCCCCGGCCAAACAGCCCGAGGCCATTCATGTTCACAAATTTTAAAGTATCAACCACGACTAAACAAACTCGATTGAGTCACAACCACCTAGACCATACCAAAGAGGGTACATTGGACTACCATTAGGAGCAATGACATAGCACCGGCCATTAGCTACATTTTTTAGAATTAATTTCCCAAAATAACACTGCCATTCTATTTTTAGGCAGGAAATTTGCTAAATCTAGGGTGGATTTTTATTTCAACTTCAATTTCCAGGCTACTAAAAATACTAGCCAGCAATTTTATTTTTCTACAGCAAGAGTTGCATTGTTATCTACAAAGTTTGTACTTTAAACTTTATTTAAGTGACACAAGTATGTTTTATATTGTTTTTGCCCAATAAAAATTGGTTTTGAACCTCACTTGATACAACATGAACTATTGGGTCCACTTTTATTTAACACTTTTATCAACCATTTTAGGTTACAAGCAATTCATCTACACTCTTTATCACATGCAATGTCACATAACCATGATGCCCAGGACATGATTTAGTGGTTTGTTTAGGGTCAGCTCTGTAGACGCTAGCCACTCTGCCCGAGCGGCTGCCACCACTCTGCCCGAGCGACTGCCACCACTCGCTCATCTGCTTCTCACTGCCGCTGCTCTGCCTCCTCCAGCGTGGCGATACGCCCTGCACATGCCTGCACCTCCACATCATGCTCGTGTTCATCCCGTGTAGCATCTGCACGCCTCACGTCACGCGCTACTGCCTGCCGGCGATGGCCGCTGCTGGTGGTGGACTCAACGGAGGAGATGGAGTTGGAGTGATGCAACATGGCACCACATAGGAAGGGGAATAGGAAAGATAACTAGGCGTTCCGATACCATTTGTTAGAACCAGAGCACTGGTTTGGAGCTAGAATTTCAGTTTCATTAGCCTTGCGACAAACCAAGGCACATTGGGGATATATATAGGGTACCTTACTTGTAACTTAAGAAAGCTACAGCATATTCCAACTACTAAAGTAGATGCTAAAATAGGATAAGATAGATGATAAGGGTGCTGACACAGGTACCAACTACTCTAGATAAACATACTAAATAGATAAGCACAAGACTTATAGATGTCACCTGCTACATAGTTAAGCAAAGCATTACTGTGTGTTAAATGATATTGGTGGACTTCAGAAATAAATAAAAAAACTGGATACCAGTTCTGTCTAGCATAGCCCAAACCTGTTCTGTCTAATTCATATATATTGCATTCGATCAAAATACAATTATTTTTAGAATATGCTGCTCTACAGACCAATTGGTTTGAATCCTTTAGAAAATAATTAAAACAAGTTGTGCATTATACCTTTACTGGTATTTTCCATTCAAGTGCATGTAGTGAGGAGCTCAGCGTTTTGTTCTAGTCACAAATGACAATAAGCTGTCCAATTGGTTTTCCAAGCTCTTTGTCAAACAATGATTTTCCTGGGGCTTTGGCAGTCTTCTTGACAGGACCCATGCCCTCTCCACCTCCCATGAGCAGCACTGCAGGAAGCTCAGGATCCAATTCAAGTTCCCTCCTCAAAACATCCTGATATAAGTGGTTTCATACCCAAAAAATCCTTTTTAAGTTCCAAAGAAAATTGATGACAGCAGAATAGTATTCAGACAAATCAATGCACATACATATATTTATCTGTTTTCTTGAAAATTAAACAGTAACACTTTTGGGGTATACGGCATATTCATTGAACACAACAGGACAAAACCTTGTAAAATGAATATCTCAGCCTTTTGAAAGACCTTGTATGGTTCAAAGTAAAATTGGCAAGAATAGAAATATAAAAACATAGGGTGAGCTAAATACCTTAACAAGAACTCAGCAGAATGATGGTCGAATCGGAAGACCGAACGAGAGGATTTGAGAAGGTTCTAGATCATCCAGTGCTGCCCGCTTGGCAACTTCTTCTAAGGAGCAGTAACATATGTTCACATCAGCATGGAACCTGTGTTTTTTTCTTCTAATTGTCAAATCAAGTGAACAAAATGCTTTTTGTGGCAGAACCGCCCAAATTATATGGCCCACATGTGCCTATCATTGTCTCACAGACTTCTGACAATAGCACAAGTAAGCCACACAATCCCGGTAGTCTGTCAGGTGTCCTCGAGAAACCCTAATCATCCACTTTATCTTTTCGAGCAGGATACATTACAGAAGACATTGCAGTATTAGAACAGTTTAAACAATTACTTCGGAATAAACAGCGGAAATCTTACAAACCTTAAGTTTTATAGATCATTCATTAAGTTAATACAAATTTTTAATTTTAGCCAACTTGACAGTAAGGTAGCATGACAGGTACCACGAGTAACACACAAGGGAGATTCACCCTGCCCAAGGGTGGGTGCACAACAAACTTCTCTACTGCTGTAACTTGAGGAACTGTTCTATCTTCATCTCCCCCACACTTTACTATATGCTTTCCTTATCATTAACTGAATATACCATGTAGGGTGGCAAGTGTTGAGGTCTGTGATCATAGTTAGAAATACTACTCTGTTTTGTAGGCCTTGCCATTTGAGAACCCATAGAGGAATGTGTTGCATCACGGGGTGGACACTAATTATGATGTCTGGCTTGTACTTCTTTAGTCCAGTCTCCACTTTCCTTCATCCATAAAAAACATTTAGAAAAAAAATATATAAGCAACAGATCATGCCGCAGATAAGACGTGGCAATCCTGAAAGGACATATGTTAAGATAAATGTTGCACAAGGAATGGCAGCACCGCAATAAACTACATATTTACAGTGCCCCCAACCCCAAGTCCCCAAGTATGCAAATGTAACCACACCCATCTGGTGCCAGAGTGGTCATTTTGGTGGCTTCAGGCATAATACAACCTTGATTTTATAGCTTCCATCATATATAAAAAAAATTTACTATACAACATACACATCAATAATAGACCCCATAAAAATTTCAAAGCATTTGGTCTACACAAACATCAGCTATTAATCAAACATATTAGCAGATCATGATAAAAACAATAAATATGTGTCTTTCCCAGGAAATGTGATAATTTTGTAGGCATAAAAGAGAGAAAATAAAGACCCACAATACTCTACTCTTCCTGAAGTTAAAACCTTCGATAAAGCCAGTACCATTTTATTTCTCTTTCAAGAGGGTTTGGGGTTATCCATTTCAGCTAGTATTCAATATTCAGGTGAGTAAATGAATGATTGCAGCAATGCAGCACTATCGGAAACAATGGCTTTGCCTTGTGCCACAGGCACTTGGGAAAGCCCACAAGACACTCGACAAAGGCTTTGCCGAGTGTAACACTCGGCAAATAGCACACGGCATCTACAGTGCCGGCAAACATCTCTTTACCGAGTGTTTTTTATCGGGCACTCGGTAAATACTTTGCCGAGAGCTGAAACCGATGCTCGGTGAAAAAAAGTAACGCGACGACGCGGAGACGATCACAGCGCGTTTGCCGAGTGTCCCAGACCTGACACTCGACAAACATGTCTTCTTTACCGAGTGTCAAATCCCAGGCACTCGGCAAAACCTGCCTTCTTTGCCGAGTGTCAAATACTGGACACTCGGCAAAGACTGACCCAGAATGTATAAATGTTGGTTTTTTTACCGAGTATCCAGTACCTGACACTCAGCAAACCTGTCTTCTTTGCCGAGTGTTCAATACTAGACACTCGGCAAAGACTGGCCCAGAACATACAAATGTTGGCTTCTTTGCCGAGTGTCACAGCGCAGACACTTGGTAAAGAAGCCATTTTAGTCCCAGAATGCATAGAAATTTGCCACGTGTTCTCTTTGCCGGGTGGTTTTACCCTAGCACTCGGCAAAAGGCCTCTTTGCCGAGTGTAACACTCGGCAAAGTGACCATATATTCCTTGTTTTTATTGTTCGATCACGTATAATGTACCCCACTCAAATAAACATTATAGGCATTACACATAGTTCACAATAAGCATCACATGTAGTTCATATAGATATATCGACAACACATAAATGCAAATAAACTTTAGAATCACTAGTAGGTTCATTTACAACCACAAAAAGTCACAAGTAGTCACAGATAATCCACAAATGTAAATGCAAATAAAATCACAAGTAGTCACTTAGGCCACGGGTTCCACTGCGACCACGCTGGGTCATGAGGCTTATTCGATGCTGCCGATTGATTCTGCACAAAGGAGAAGAGATTGCATGTGTGAGACAAGATTGAACAACATGTATGGTCGCTCTGCTACCTAACTAGTATAACCCTTGCAACTATCAGCAATATCTTCTCAGTTGCATTGTGCTCTAGTATGATTGCTTAAGTACTAGTTGGTAACAAACATATAGCATTAGTCACTAAGTTTCTAGTGTCTGGGCATCTTTGTAAGATTGATTCTACATAAACTAGAAATGGTGATTATAAGGTTGTAAAGTGACTCACAGTGCCTGAAACAGTATTTGGAGCAGGTTGAGGAGGAGGAACTGGCATCAATGGTGGAGGATGACCAATTGCAGCGTAAACACCCCTCATATATTCAAACATTTGTAGCCGCTCTACCTCCATCCTCTGCCACTCTGCCTCCACCCTCTGCCGCTCTACCTCCATCTTCGCCTCTAGCTCCTCCCGGTGTCTCGTTTCTTGTTCTAGCTGACCCTACAATATTTCATCCCAATGTTACAATATAATCCAAAAGTATGTAAAAATCAATAAACAATGAATAAAATAGAAATAACCTAGAGTGCGTTCATCTAGAACCATGTAGAGTCAGGCCGTGGGCGTATCACCGGGCTAGAACTCGTGCTCCATGCTCAAATCTAGGAGAGAGTGGGAGTATTGGCTGTGTCGATTGTGCCATCACCAATCCCGAATCGACCATGCTTCTTGCCTCCTCCCGCCATCATGACCACTTCTCCATCAAGGTCATGGGTGCTCGAATCATACTCTGGGCCATGGACCGTCCTTGCCATTGATGTGTATCCATCGAAGCAACTGTGGACGAACTCGTTGCTGTACGCCGAGGGTGGGTCCTCTAGGTTGTAGGCGACGTCGGCCATCGTCTTGCCCTTGTGGGCCAAAGCATATGCCATGAACTCAGAGCAAGGCTCGCCACCATGTGTCGTCGACTACAAAAAAAGTAATATGATTAGAAATTATGTAGAGTTGAGCATTAGAATAAAGAAATGAATCCGTGTACCCATCTTGCCACGTATTCTAAAAGGTTGAGGTTGCCTTGATGGTGTGGTGCACCCGGCATTAGCAAACGCCGCTCTCGGCAAGTGTTGTGATTCTCCTCCCACGCGGGGTCGCACAACCTATCCACCATCCGGGCCCAGCACTGCAGATCGTAGGCGCACCACCACGGAGGCACCTACGTCATCAAGTATATGACATACAAGAAGATGAAATTAAGCGTAATTAATCTTAGAAAAAATAAGTATTAATGTTCCATATTTACCTTCAGGTATTGTTCCGGGGTCAGCCTCATGGTTCTTGCTGTACTTTTAGGGAGCCTCACTCTAAGAATTTCCGCGTGGTATTGGATCACGGCCTGGATGCGCGCCTCATAGTGCATGTCCTTGATGAGTTTCTTGGCATCTTTGTTAGCCACAGCATCCGCCTTTTCCTCGTATCCCTCCTCACATCTAAAGAAACCCTACATATAGACGCAATGTATCCAGTCATTATTTCAAGAATGTCCAATCAATGCGATGTATTGAGCAATGTAGTGCAAGAAAGACTTACCCAAAGCTCAGCCTTGACATGATGTGCCTTGTCGATGAATACCCTGCCATCCTGATCAAGGGCATTGGGGACAGCGGCATAGTGGGCCCACGTGTAGGCCGGCTCGATAGTTTCGCCGAACTGCACTAGGCCAGGGAACTTTTCCTTGATTAAAAGACCAAGGATGTCGTTCACATGGCGTGCGTGATCACCCCCACCGACCTTCCTCCAACCCCTGCCCAAGTGATTAAGATAAATTATTAGTTTATATTGTAATTTTGAACATATTAAATGAAAAATTAGTGATAACATCTAAACTTACTTACTTGTCTCCATCGGGTCGAATCAGCGGGCGTCTCTCAAGAGGTATCGGTCGCCTCGGGAGGGTCGAGGGACCTCGCAACCACACATGCGACGAAATAGAGGAAGAGGTACCCCCTTTCATACTCTGGGGCCGTGAAGCAGTTTGCTGAGTGTTCCAGGTCTGACACTCGGCAAACCCCAATTTTGCCGAGTGTCAGATTATAGGCACTTAACAAACGTATTTTTTTTTTCATTTTTCTCCTTTTCCATAACGTGTTTTCCTCAATTTGTTCTAATGTACTTTGAAAATACCTTCTAAAATTCACTGAACAATATATATTTGATTTTTCTAGGAATATTATTTGATTATTTTATGCAGTTATAGCTTAAATTCAATCTATATCAGTTAAAATCATATAATTGCACTTAATAAATTCAAATTATCAAATGGATCCAAAAAATTATCAAAATTTCATATGAATCACTCTTTGTTCTCTATTGCCTATATAAAAAAGTTTTGAAGTCAAACCCCAATTCGACCGTCACTTTGACTCCAAATCCTACCGAATCCTTCTCAACGCTACGATTCTTCTTCTGAGATACTTCGGTTTGTAAACATCGTATGTGATAGATTATGCGAAACCTTCTCATTTTTTTACCATGGCCTCCACATATGATATCATGAGATCTGGACAAATCTTATGATTTTCAGACTTCGTTTGCTTTTTTAGAATTTAAAAACCATTGGGCCACACGTATGTGGTCGTGTTTCCTGAACAAGATCTTCGAAAAAATTTTCATTTCCCAGATAAGGCCTCACACCAGACTCAATAACATGAATATCATTTTTCTACTCATTTTATTCTATTATTTGAATCACTTGCGGTTCAAATTTGACTTATACCAAAAAATTTCTTGAAATTCAATAAATTAATTAAATATAGCAAACAGATCCAGAAATATATCAAATCTTAACATGGAGTACCTAATGTTGTATGTGGAGAGTAGAAAAAGTTTCAAAGTCATAAGAGAAAAGAAACTTATTTATTTGCCGAGTGCAAAAAACACTAGGCCAAATTATTTCTTTGTCGAGTGCTAAAGGAAAACACTCGACAAACTTACTTCTTTGCCGAGTGCCACTAACGGACACTCGACAAACTCCTAACGGCAGGCACACTAACTGAAGGATGTCCACGTGGCAGTTTTTTACCATGTGTCTCTGTTTTCCCTAGTGTTTTTTTCTAGTTTGTCGAGTGGTCTTTTTTCAGCACTCGGCAAAGAGATTGGTATGCCGAGTGCCATTATTTTGCCAAGTGTGGTTTCTGCGGCATTCGGCAAACAGCTTTTTGCTGAGTGCTCAGTGGAATACACTTGGTAAATATTTTGGCACTCGGCAAATCACCTGTTTCCAGTAGTGCAGGTTGGTTTTAGTCAGCCTTTTCTAGAAGTGCATGGAGAGGAGTGCATCATTGAACCGCAAGGAGATTACAAGAGAAAAATTCACTATAAGACCTAGTTCATCCGCTATTACCAAGGGCAATCTCTGTTGTTTCCACCAATCCAAAAATAATTATACTGTCACACTACGCCAGATTTGCACATCACTACTGGCATCATCACTGCTGGATTTGTGAGAACCGACAGTGATGTACCTTCACTACCGGTTATGAGCTTGAAAATCAAAAAATGATTGGGGCTGGGCTAAAACTGGCAGTGAAGGACCACATCACTACCAGTTTGTGGCTTGAACCAGCAGTGTTTTGGTGGCCACTCATCACTGTCGGTTTAAGCCAAGAGCCGACAGTGATTGTGCTCTATCGCTGTTGGTTCTAGCCAAGAACCAACGGTGATAAGCCTACAACACAAAAAGGCTGCAGCCGTCCTCTCCTTCCACCTCTCTTCCATCCCGAGAATAGAGGCGCATGTTTGGACCCTTCCCTCCATTGCTACGACTGCTCTTCACCATGAAGCTAGTGCTTGGATTTTGAAGAATGGCTTGATATTTTTGCTTTAAGGTTAGTAACAAACATCCACTCCTTTGATTTTGTTGCTTAATTAGCTTCATTTTGATGGCTACATTGCTTGATTCTCATTCTAATTCTTTCTCCATTCTAGAGAGCACTTTTCCAATTGGATATTTGTGCAAGGTTCAAATTGTGTTGAATCCATCATCCAAAAGGTTGGTGTCTATGAACACATTTAAATTCCAAGATAATTATTCCATGGTGGTCAAGATCATCATTGTTAGTATGTGATGCTATAATTAGTTCTTAAAAGTAGAGTAGAATAGTTGTTCTTCAATATTGTGCAATAATTGTTTTTTACTATGATTTTCAATTTACAGGGTCGGGGCTACCAATTTTAATTTTTCAATAATTAGTGTGCAATAATGTTTTCCAAAAATGGTACTTTTGAGCTACAATTGTTGTTCATAAAGCTCGATTTCTTATTAATTCTTTGTAATTACTGTCTCAGTATTTTTGCAGAGATGGATCGAGAGTGGATGCATCTATCCCGAACGGACAAGCGGTACATGCATGGCGTCAGCCAGTTTATCACCGATGCCAAAGCCCATGCTGGGAATGGGAACCTTGTCTTCTGCCCATGCAAAGATTGCAAGAATCATAGGAACTTTCATCAAATTGAGTCTATACGATTGCACTTGATTACCAGGGGGTTCAAGCCAAACTATACGATATGGACTATGCATGGCGAGGTTGGTGTGAATATTCTATAGGAAAACGATGATGATGTGGACATGCCTGATGTAGCCATCCACAATGCTGACGAGGAACCCGGTGTCAACACGGAACCTATAGCCATAGTTAATAATGTCTTTAGGAACACGCTAGCTGACGACACCGAGGATAACGATGGCATTTCTTAGCTGCTATGTAATGTAGAGACCGGATGTCTTAGTGAAAGACAGCTGAAAAAGCTAGAGAAAATGAGACAAGATGGTAAAACACCATTGTATAGGAATTGTCCAATGAGCAAACTGGAAGCCGACATCAGGCTATTAGAGTTCAAATCGATAAATGGATTGAGCGATAAAGGCTTCGATCAGTTGTTAGGTATAATAAGGAAAATGCTCCTAGAAAAAAATGAGTTGCCAGAAAAGACATACTTGGTCAAGTAAATGATCTACCCCATCGACCTCGAGGTTGAAAAAATCCACACGTGTTCCAATGATTGCATATTGTACCATGGAGAAAAATACAAAGACTTGGACAAGTACCCCAAGTGTGAAGCTCCACGGTACAAAGAAGGGCCATCAAATGAGGGTACCAAGACTAGAGGAGGTCCCGTAAAGGTCGTTTGGTATTTCCCTATAGCTCCCCGAGTGCATAGGTTGTTTACATGTGCAAAGTCAGCCAAGCTGTTGCGCTGGCATGGCGAAGAGCGTAAGAAAGATACAATGATGAGGCACCCCGCCGATGGGCATGACTGGAGGATTGTCAATACTATATTCTATAAGGACATCGGTGGAGAGGTAAGGCACCTTTGGTTTGCTTTGAGCACAGATAGGATGAATCCTTTCGACCAGGTTAGAAGCAATCATAGCACCTGGCCAGTGACGCTCTGTATATACAACCTTCCACCTTGGGTCTGTATGAAGCGGTCATACATCCAGATGTCACTACTAATCCAAGGGCCAAGACAGCCTAGGAATGACATCGATGTGTTTCTAGAACCAGTGATCGATGAACTAGTGGAGATGTTTGAAAAGGGTGTGCCGGATGTTTGGAACGAGTATAAAAAGGAACATGTCATGATCAAGGGAGTACTTATTGCTATAATCAGTGACCTGCTAGGTCGAGGTTCGTTGTCTGAAGAGAAGACAAAAGGCTATACTGGATGTGTCGAGTGCTTGGATGACACCGATGCGGTAAATCTGCCAAATAACTCAAAGATAGTTTATATGGGACACCGTAGGTTCCTATCTAAGGATCACCCTTACCGTAGGAATAGAAAAGATTTCAATGGTACTATTGAGAAACGCTTAGCTCTAAAATATCAAGACGGGCCTGCGATACTTCGAGAACTCAACAAACTAGAGGTTGTCCTTAGGAAGGCGGACAATGCAGTAGCAGCGCCTAATGGGAGCGTTTCGAAGAAAAAATTGGTTTTCTGGAAACTACCTTACTGGCCATTTCTGAGTGTACGCCACTATCTTGATCCCATGCACATCACTAAAAACGTGTGCGCTAACACTCTTAACACCTTGATGGACACCGGGGGGGACATCGAAGGATTCACTAGCCACACACCTAGACATGCAACACTTGGGAATTAGGAAGGAGCCACATCCCGTGGAGCTAGAGAATGGCCAGTTTGAACTTTTGGTTGTGTCATGGACATTGAAGAAGGAAGAAAACCGTGCGCTTATTTCTTTCTTCAACGAACTCAAAGTCCCGACAGGCTACTGTGCGAACCCAAAGAGGCTAGTGAACATGAGAGAACTCAGGTTCAACTATGGCCCTATGAAGGCCCATGACTATCATGTCATTATGACTCAACTGCTCCATGTTGCCCTGCGTGGTATCCTCCCCCCCAAAGGTCCGCGCCCCAATCATAAAGCTTTGCTCGTTCTTCAACGTGATCTCAAAAAAGGTCATTGATGTGTCCACGCTAGAGCAGCTGCAGCGGGACATAGCCAAAACTCTCGTTAGGCTTAAGATTCATTTCTCGTCGACTTACTTTGATATCTCATTGCATCTGCTCATTTATCTTATTGACCAAATTAGAGCCCTTGGCCCAATGTACCTGCATCAGATGTTTCCTTTAGAAAGATTGATGAAAGTTTTTAGGAGGTATGTTAGGAATAGATTCAGGCCAAAAGGGGGCATGGTTGAAGAATGGTCAATGGAGGAGGCCATTGAGTTCTGCACATATTATCTAGACATCAAAAGGGTCAGAGTTCCAGAATCTCGTCATGAGGGAAGACTACGTGGCAAAGGAACGATCGGGGAGAAATCTGTTACAGTAGACGACCCAGTTTCTTTCAAACAGGCACAGTTCGCTATTCTCCAGCAAGCCAAGGGTGTGATGACATACATTGATGAGCATAGGCAATCGCTGCAAACTCTGTATCTGAGCAGGTCACAGGCTTGGCTGGATAAAAAACATAAGGAGGAATTTGTCAGCTGGTTGCGATGTCGCTTGCTTGGAATAAAGTTGGGTAATCAACTAGATGTCTTAGCCAAGGGACCTTCAAGTATATATCTTAAGTACCAAGGGTATGAGATCAATGGATTCACATTTTACACAAAAAAGTAAGATGGAAGGAGCACATACCGAAATTGTGGTGTTCGTTTTGATGCTCACGACAAGAACGGCAACGTGCAGGTGACATACTATGGTTTCATAGAGGAGATATGGGAGCTAGCCTACGGTCTGTTGAAGATAGCTCTTTTTTGCTGTCAGTGGGTCCGGCTCGAGGAAATCAACACTAACAGTGAAGGGTTCACTACCGTTGATCTCACTAAGACCACATACAGAGACGACCCCTTCGTCCTTGCAAGAGATGTTATGCAAGTCTTCTATGCAAGGGACAACAAGACAAAAGGAAGGCTAAAAGTAGTCCTAAAAGGGAAAAGGAAGATTGTCGGTGTCGATGGAGTGACGGATGAAGAAGACTACAGGGGCTATTAGGAAATGCCTCCATTTGGGGCACGTACCCCTACCTATCCTTCAAGAGGGTGACGAACCTGCTTACGTATGAATTGATCACAATGAGGCCCTCATTGTTGATGTACCTAAAGATAGTTAGATTATTGTTAACTATGTAATCATTATGCAGACGTTGTATCAGTAATTTGCACTGAATATTTAATTTATATTTTGTGCGCATCTCTACAATTTAATTATTGACTACGTAATCAAATATTAAGATGATGTTCGCAAACACTATTTTTTGATAATTATAGACCATTAATTAATTATCATAAAATTAAATAATCAAGACATAAATTTTTATGTTATTTTAGAATATAAACTAACTGCATTATTTCAATTAATAAATAAATAAAGAAAAGCAAACTAAGCGAACTTCCTATCCTAGCTCAGCGGTTAAGGCCACGCACTCTATACTCTGAGACCCGCGCTCAAATCCCAGGCGGGCCAAACTTTTTTTTATTTTGAATTTATTATTTAGTAGTGCATTACAATGGGATAAAAGAAAAAATAAAACCATTCTAACCGAACTCCCTATCCTAACTCAGCGGTTAAGGCCGCGCACTCTTGACCCATGACCTGCGCTCGAATCTCAGGCGGGCCAAACTTTTTTATATTTTTGGCATGCTCCAAACCGACACTGTTTTTTTATATTTTTTACCTAAAGTTGTGGCAGGGCCCTTCACTGCCAGTTTTGGTTTTAAAACCGGCAGTGATATCTTCTATCACAGTCGGTTGCTCAAACCGACACAGAAGGCCCAATTCACTGTCGATTTTTAAACTCAAACCGACAGTGATGTGTAGATGCTCCTCACATGCCAACAGTGCTCCTATGACCACAACCGTTAGAACACTGCTCCCACCTATCCCGACAACTTTAGTTCAGAAATAAAAATATACCATGACTGCTAGCCCCTATAAAATGGCCCTCGGCCAGGAGCTAGCCTCTCCATGCATGTTGGTTTCAGCTAGGCCTTATCAGCCATGATACAATGTTTTCCTCTCACAACAAACCACAGATATCATTATGCATCGTAGTCCACCAAAATGGTGCACACATTAGGTACTAGAAAAATGCTACTAAAGATAGAGCAACGCCGAAGATTGGAAATACCACGAGATTCACAGAGCCATCTGTTATGGTGCCGAGCTGAATCTGATGTGCTCTGGACTGTACTAAGAAAAAGGCAATGTACAGCAGAGGCATGGATTCATCGATGCCACTTATCATCTCCAACCGGTATAGCTCGTAGACCACCTCGGTGCTATTGTTTGACCCTAGTTGGTGCTAGAAGAATGCTACTGAGGTGGTTAAATTATAATGTGTTGATACACATTGATGGTAACATTGACCTGTATGCAAATAGGTCTTTGTTATCGTATATGTAATTTTAGTGTAAGGTCTTTGTTATCGTATATGTAACTTATTTCTAATTTTTTGTAATTTTTTTATGTATTTCATTACTATCTAAATAAATATATCATTGTTGTTAAAACTTTCCCACTGTAGTATCTAAATAAATATATCATTTACATATATGCACCTTCACTGTTGGTTCTATTTAAAAACCGGCAGTGATGTCCATGCCCCCCTATATAAAACAAACTGCCGGCCACATACATCAATCCCACCCACCCACGAACTCTCTCAGTCTTATTTCTCACATTTCACTCTCACTTCTCAAGACATCCACTCTCTCTATGTGTGATTTGGTCATGGCTCCTGCATTTTTCAATGGTATTGATATGTTGTCTTCTCCAATATTCTATCTATATTCATTTGATCTATATTTATATTCATGTTTCTTTGCATTCTACATTTATATATATTCTTATTCCTTGCATTTGATCTATATTTAATTATGTTGCCACATTTTACTTAGAAGAATTTTTTGTGCATATATTTTATGTTTATATTTTTTTGCATTTTATCGATCGGGTGGTATGAACAACGGACCTCCCCCACCACAAGAACTAGGTTTCCACCCTGGCGATGAGCCATTCGCTCCTAATGTGGCCATTCCACAGTTCCCTGTTCTAGCTATTGTATGAAATATTTTCCAACATCTTTTGTTTTTTGATGCTAACAAATAACTGTAATTAGTTTAATATCATTGTTGCATGCATATATGTCACAGACTATATCCCCAATAGATTGGCTGCGAATAGCACTTAGCTAGTTCTTTATCTCGGACATCGTCGAGAATACGGCATCTAATGCAAGTGGTCGGCTATGGACGTGTGAACTCAGTTTTTTCATCCCTATGAGGGGTTCAAATCATCGGAACCATATCCATGGGACGAGAATATAGAGCCCTAACATGATAAGTGCCCAATTAAGTGTTGTGCGTATTTGTTTAGAGGCACTTCGACGTATTTGCTATGATGGGCCTGATTTCTCACACTTTAAGGCACTTGCTTTGAATGTGGGTGATATCCCCATCCCGCAAGCAAGCGAATGGTTTGCGAGCTACAACCATGCGGATGTGGTAAAATGGTCACTTATACCTGAGTCGTGGTTATTTGTTGTTTATTATTGTAATAACATTCTCTAATTTTTTTTCTTTTTCTCCGCATGCATATTGCGCTATAGGACCTTACCTATGCTGCATGTGGCTTGTGTACCGTTCTAGACCAAGCTACGGAGCAACTCGGGTATGATTGGGACTTCTGTAATGGAAACCCTAGCTAGCTCACTATAGAAGGATGCTTGTACTGTATAAGGATTACTAACAGGGGCAGTGGTCGTTTAGTAGGTTACATCTATGGCCGACCATTCTTTCGGTATTGTGAGGCACGAGAGAGTGCACTCATACGGGCATTGGACTTTATCGATACAAGCGAATACATGATTCGTGACATCAATTACCATATATGGCTACAGAGACATGTTAGTGTGCGTGGCCCGATCGATCCCGGCAGTAATTCTGATAGTAATTCATGTTTATTTAGCTAGGTTTTCAAGGTCATAGTTTAATTGGGTTCTAATTTTAATATGTACGGCTTTGTGTGTTTAATTATTATCATGCATGTAATTCATGTAACATTCTGGTGTCGTAATAGTCTCAAACTTTTTCTTTGGCTTGCACATGCCACGTGTGAAGGAAACACCAAGTTTGGGATTTTCCGAAGATGGTTTGCTACTTTCTGAGGTTTAATTGAATTTCCACGCGACGACGCTGTTAAATTATAGGTTGAACTGAGTCTACCCACGAAAAGATCCGGAATGGTGACAAACTTTTACACAGGCTCTAATGTGCCCTAGGGATAAGAATTTTGTGGAGGTAGATGAAAAAATCTATTGGGTCCAATATGAAATTCACCCTCTTTTGTCTCATTTGGCACAGAGAAAAATATAATAAATAAAAAATGAACAGAAAAACCTAAGATCCTGTGTGGGGTCTTAATTTGGGTGTACATGCTTGCCAAAAAAATTTTAAGCCATTTCGACATAGGCGGAGTATACATGCTTCACAAAGGTACATATGCCCTTTCATCGAACCATGACTATACACATAGGTTATCAAGGTTTATGTGGTTCATAGGCATTCCGGTGTTGTATTGGTCTCAAACTTTTTCTTAGGCTTGCATGTACCATGTGTGAAGGAAACACCAAGTTTGGGATTTTTTGGAGATGGTTTGCTACTTTCTGAGGTTTAATTGAATTTTCGCGCGACGAGACCATTTAATTATAGGTTGAACTGAGTCTACCCACGAAAAGATCCAGAATAGTGTCAAACTTTTACACAGGCTCTAATGTGCCCTAGGGATAAGAATTTTGTGGAGGTGGATGAAAAAATCTATTGGGTCCAAGATAAAATTCACCCTTTTTGTCTCATTTGGCACAGAGAAAAATATAATAAATAAAAAATGAACAGAAAAACCTAAGATCTTGTGTGGGGTCTTAATTTGGGTGTACATGCATGCTTGCCAAAGAAATTTCAAGCCATTTTGACATAGGTGGAGTATACATGCTTCACAGAGGTACATGTGTCCTTTATCGAACCATGACTATACACATAGGTTATCAAGGTTTTTGTGGTTCATTGGTATTCTAGTATCGTATTGGTCTCAAATTTTTTCTTAGGCTTGCACGTGTCACGTGTGAAGGAAACACCAAGTTTGGGATTTTCCGGAGACGGTTTGCTACTTTCTGAGGTTTAATTGAATTTCCACACGACGACATCGTTTAATTATAGGTTGAACTGAGTCTACCCACGAAAAGATCTGGAATGGTGCCAAACTTTTACACAGGCTCTAATATGCCCTAGGGATAAGAATTTTGTGGAGGTGGATGAAAAAAATCTATTGGGTCCAAGATGAAATTCACCATCTTTTGTCTAATTTGGCACAGAAAAAAATATAATAAATACAAAATGAACAAAAAAACTAAGATCATGTGTGGAGTCTTAATTTGGGTGTACATGCTTGCCAAAAAATTTTCAAGCCATTTTGCCATATGCGGAGTATACATGCTTCACAAAGGTACATGTGCCCTTTCATCGAATCATGACTATACACAAAGGTTATCAAGGTTTCTGTGGTTCATAGGCATTCTGGTGTTGTATTGGTCTCAAACTTTTTCTTAGGCTTGCATGTGCCACGTGTGAAGAAAACACCAAGTTTGGGATTTTCCGGAGATGGTTTGCTACTTTCTAAGATTTAATTAAATTTCCGCGTGACGACACCGTTTAATTATAGGTTGAACTGAGTCTACCCATGAAAAGATCCAAAATGATGTCAAACTTTTACACAGGCTCTAATGTGCCCTAGGGATAAGAATTTTGTAGAGGTGGATGAAAAAATCTATTGGGTCCAAGATGAAATTCACCCTCTTTTGTCTCATTTGGCACAGAGAAAAATATAATAAATAAAAAATGAACAGAAAAACCTAAGATCCTGTGTGGGGTCTTAATTTGGGTGTACATGCTTGCCAAAAAAATTTCAAGCCATTTCGACATACGCGGAGTATACATGCTTCACAGAGGTACATGTGCCCTTTCATCGAACCATGACTATACACATAGATTATTAAGGTTTCTATGGTTCATAGGCATTCCGGGGTCGTATTGGTCTCAAACTTTTTCTTAGGCTTGCACGTGCCACGTGTGAAGGAAACACCAAGTTTGGGATTTTCCGGAGATGGTTTGCTACTTTCTGAGGTTTAATTGAATTTTTGTGCGACGACACCGTTTAATTATAGGTTGAACTGAGTCTACCCACAAAAAGATCCGGAATGGTGCCAAACTTTTACACAGGCTCTAATGTGCCCTAGGGATAAGAATTTTGTGGAGGTGGATGAAAAAATCTATTGGGTCCAAGATGAAATTCACCCTCTTTTATCTCATTTGGCACACAGAAAAATATAATTAATAAAAAATGATTAGAAAAACCTAAGATCCTGTATGTTTTCTTAATTTGGATGTACACGCTTGCCAAAAAAATTTCAAGCCATTTCAACATAGGAATACATATGCTTCTATTTATTCGATATATAAAAGAATTTTTTTAATATATATAAACATCACTGTCGGTTTCAAAAAATCGACAGTGATGAGAAGAAACCGACAGTGATGCTTGTTATCACTGTTGGTTTATTTTGAAAACCATCAGTGATATATAAAAAAATTAAAAATAAATGTGCCAGCCCTCGGGTTTGAGCTCAGGTCTCGGGCTACAAAGTTTAGACACTTAACCGCTGCGCTAGTATAGGATGTGTGCCAAGGTTTATTTATTTTATCTTTTTGACCTTTAGACCGCTTAATAAATTATAAAATTAAACCAAAAAAATTAGGCCGCCCGAGATTCGAACACGGGTATCGGGGGCGAAGTTACGGGGTCTTAACCGTTGAGCCAGTAGGAGGTATTCGAAAGAAGCTGAAAAGATAAGTTACTTATGCTATAACCGCTACATAGAAATCACTGCCGGTTTAAAGAATGGCCCGGCAGTGATGTCTAGAAGAGCAACAGTACTGTTGGCCCCCTCGATCTCCGGTATGTAGCATATCACATACTACGGTCTTCGTGACAACAAAATAACGACCAAGATCCATCGCCACATACAATCCAAGGGACGATGTAAGCAAAACGAGGTCATACAATGCAACATCCAATATGTAAGCAAATAAAACGAGGTCATGCAAGGTGACGATGATCAAATAAAGGATTCGACGACACGGTTTTTTTAGCACCAGTAAATTATTACATCGACCTAAGACATCGATTAATCACTAGTGCAACTAATTACTACCAGTGCTGCCGCATGCGTCATCCCCCTACTGCTGGTGCTCCTCTTCACGCTTCTTTCGCTCAGCCTTACATTAGCGCCGTTCTGCGTCCATCACGAGACGCCGCTCGGTCTCCTCCTCCTAGCAGCGGTGCTCCTCCTCCTTGCGGCGGTGCTCCTCCTCCTCACGGTGGCGCTCCTCCTCCTTTGAGATCTCGACGACGTGCTTTAGGATGCAGTCATCGGTCTCCTTCTATGTGATGGCGTGGAGGTGCCGGTCCTCCTCCTCCTTCCGAGCCATCTCCAACGAGTTGAAGATGACCTCCTCCACCAGAAGAGGTTTCGGTTCCTCCTTCGATGCAGTCTCACAGTCCGGATCGTCCTCGAGGTTCACCTCGAGGTCCAATTTGGACGATGACGACGGTGTCGGTGGAGGCATCGGGGGGCGACATGAGGACGACGAGTTCAGCATCGCCCATGTTGTCTTCAAGCAGTGAGGCATTGTGGTGGCGGGTCGAGGGCCGGGGCAAGGTGTGCGTGGGAAGGGTGCTTCGCTTTCTTGACGCGTGGTGGTGCAATGGTGGTCGACTGTGTGCATGGGGGCCTAGCTTATATAGACGTGTTGGTGGGTGAAACTGATCACGGTGCAATAACTCACACCCCTCGGAAGACGGTGCGCGCCTGCATTGGGAACCGCCATTGAACACGCCATTGCGCCTACGTTGGGAAGACGGAGCGCGCCTGCATTGGGAATCGGCGGCGCGAGCAGCCAATGGACTCCTGGGTAAACGCGGCGTCTCTTCGTGGGGAACTAAAGGGCCGCGACTAGTCCAAGGACCAGGAAAACAGTGGCTCTTCATGGGAACCGCGCGACCAGCATGGCCAGGGAGTTGAAGGGCCTACACGCAAAGCAGGGATAGATAATCACTCAAAGGAATAAATTCCTTCAAACTTTCCAAAATCAGGTGATAGCTCAATGGTTTGTCTGTTGCTCTAGAACTTATAGGCTTCGGTTTGATTCAGGGATGCAACACATTTATTTTATCCTTTTGACCTTTAGACCGCTTAATAAATTATAAAATTAAACCAAAAAATTGGGCCACCCGAGATTCGAACACGGGTATCGAGGGCTAAGTTGCAGGGTCTTAACCGTTGAGCCAGTAGGAGGTATTCGAAAGAAGTGAAAAAGATAAGTTACTTATGCTGTAACCGCTACACGGAAATCACTGTCGGTTCCTACTTACAACCGACAGTGATGTACCCACATCACTGTCGGTTACTAATTAGAACCGGCAGTGATGAGGTCTGGTATAAAAGGCCACCACAGGTTGAAATTATCCAAATTTCAACCCCGCGCCAACCGTTTCCTGCGCTCCTCTTCTTCGACGCCGACGCCCGTGCATCGCCCCACGCCAGAGCACTCATCCACCACCCCCGTGCTGCCGTTCCCAGCCCCGCGCTCCTCATCTTCGATGCCGATGCCCGTGCACCGCCCCACGCTGGAGCACTCGTCCACCGGCCCCTACGCCGCCGTTTCTAGCCACGCGCTCCTCTTCTTCGACGCCGATACCCGTGCACCGCCCCACGCCGAAGCACTCCCCACCACGCCAGAGCACTCCCCATGCCGTCCACTACCCCATGTCGGAGCACCGCCGAGGCCTTTAGGAGCACACGGACAGCTACTTTCCTACCCCCATAGTGAGTGCTGGCTCACTACCCACTAAGTGTTTGATGAAATGGACAGCTACTTTTTATTGTTTTCGGAGGCACAAGAAATGGACTTAATTTTTTTAAATAGTTTTAAAGATGAAGAATGTATGCAACTCTATCCATTGTAGGCTATGCAATGTCACTGATCCAAACACATTTTTTATTCTTCATGTTTGTAGGCTATTAAAATCACCTCTGTTTTTTGAGACAATCTCACTTTGTAATAGCTAGTCCATAGTCAGATAAAACAGGTTCACTACAATCTACAATCTACAATCTAATCTCACTTTGTAATCTCACTTCGTAATAGCTAGTCTGGATCTGGTGTTATCTAAAATCTCATCTTAATTAATTTTACAATCCATAGGTTTATTGAATCCCTAGCTAGGATCTGACCTTGATATGGTCCTTGAAATATGTTTGTAGAAACTTTCTGGTGTTTTGATAGGGTTCTACTTTATTTGACTGGTCATGTTGGTTAATTACAATGACTTGCCTATTTCCTTTCTGTTGTAGATGTTTTGCTTTGACCTTTCATCTAATATTTTCTTATATATACTACAAGAAATTATTTATTTCTTGTATAAGTTTAAGTATATTTTAAAAATAATGCTATTTTCAGAGACCATATAACTTGAATAATAACTCTTGTTCAGTGAGTTACCATTACCACTTACCACATGCCTAATTTACTTAAATGTATAGGCAACCATGGCATGGTATGTAGTGCATGTTGGTCACATGCCTAGGATTTATCGAACCTGAGAAGATTGTTATACTCAAGTCAATCGCTACCATGGTAATTTGCACAAAAAATACAATACAGAAGCTAAAGCTTTGAGGGCCTACTATAGTCATTCGGTCTACCTTGCAAACCATGGCCAACCGGCCTACTATGGTCCAATGAATGCAAACCATGGCCATCCGCTGGCACTGGAGATCGAAGAGAAGCCACCCGCCGGAGATGTGAAGATTAGGAGAATTGCTCCTTGGTCTTGGAAAGATGTCATGCTTTTATTTTTGGCTATGGTCATCGCTTTTCTTATTTGGAAGTTGATGTAGGCTTAGTTTCGTAGAAGAGTAGGTGGACTTTGTTGTATGTGGTCAATCAAACAATGAATTTGTTCTAGGTGAACATATGCTATTATTTGACTTTGTTGTATGTGGACTTATTATTAGACTTTGCATTAAACATATTATATATATATGAACATATGCTATTAGTGGTTGTCCACTGCCAAAACTAACCATGATCGTGTCACAGCCATGACTCATCGTCGCCTATTACCCTGTCGCCGAAGAACTGATCGGCAACAAGAAGCGGCTGATATCGCTGGGATGGGAGAGCCACATGATCTGACAAACAGTGACGGTGTCAATCAGGTCGGTGAGAATGAGCAGCCATGGACCTCGTCTGGCCTGCTCGATCTAGGTCAAAATGACCAAGATGGCCAGGTAACTTTGGTATCATGTCACTATGTAGCCACACATGCTAATCAATTGAGAGGGTCATAGCTTACTTGGTGTCTCTAGTAGGAGCCTTCGCCGGCCGATGAGCCAGAGGGTTCGAGTACCAGGAAGGCTAGATCCAAGTGAGGCGTGTCAAAGATTCCTATTGGTAGGAATGCACACTGGCACATTACTGAGTTCGATGAATTCAGGGATCCACTCTCACCACCTATAGCTTTGACCAAATACAAGACTATCCTCGGGTTACTTGTTAGGGACTTCATCCCAATTAAGTACAGTAAGTGGATTGGAAAAGATGATGACCGGTGGAGGGTTCCCAAAAAGCGAGAAGGATTACATATGGGATGTCAAGATCCCAGAGTATTTCACTTTCCTAGCCGAGTATGACAGGGAGTTAGTCAAGAAAAAAGCAAAAGAAATCATGGGGACATGCTTCAAGAATTTTAAGGGGACATTGTACAAGAATTTTGTCCTCCAAAATAAAGAGCCAAATTTCGATGGTGGACAGTTTAGCAAGCAGAAGGACTACTGGCAGAATTTCAAAAAATATAGGTTATCCGAGGAGTACTTAGAACTGAGTAGGAAGAATAAGGAGAATTCACAGAAAGCGACGAATCCTCATCATCTCGGCTCTTGTGGCTACGCCAAAAAGATGCCAGAATTTGAAGCAGAACTTTAAAAGATGGATCACCTTGCTGAGGAAGGCGTTCAGGTTGAGACCACTGATTAGGAGCCCAGATCGATATTATACTGTATGGGGAGAAATGTACAGCACACCGAGGATGGGAGCTTTAGCTCCTCAAATCAACCCATGAGCGAACTCATCCAGAGGATCTTCCAGGTAACTGAGGAGGTGAAGCAAGGGACTCGCACTTCTAATAGGGAGAAAGACGTACTCACCCAAGCACTCAGAACCAAGGAGCAAACTGGTCGCACTAGAGGAACCAGTGTTGTTCCTTGGAAACTAGCATTCCCCCAAGAATCTAACACTTACCGGAGCCGCTCAAGGGGTAGAGCAGAACATGAGGCAAAGTATTTGAGGAGACTAAAAGAGATGGAAGACAGAATGGAAGCATGGATTGAGGCGACCATTGAAGCACAAGTCGAGCAAATTTTACTGTCCAAGGGGTCAATAGTACCACAAAACCCTACTGCTAGTGCCTTTAGACCACAGTTTAGGGGTTGCAGCAGCTGTGGATCGACCCTGCTCGATGAAGAAGAGGCGAATGTGCCTCATCCAGTGGACGACATCACTGAACCCGTTAATGTCAGGTTGTACATCTGTCAGGAATGGACAAAGGACAAGGTGGCTCTCGGCCAGGCCTGGCTTGCGGGAGACGAGACAATTAATGGTCGCCCAATTCCACTGGGGTACGCTCGCGTCACCATTGACAGAATACTTGATAAGAAGTTTAACAAGATACCCATTGAGTACCCCGTAGTGGAAGACAGGCCAAAACTTCGTCAAAACAAGGGCTCTCAAGTGGCCTGGCGCAAGCTCTTCATTGAGCTTCACCATCAATTGTCCTCTGATGATGAGGACAACTGTGAGTCTTCGCCCACCCACGATGATCACTCACCATCTCCCAACAGAGATCACTCCCCTCCTCATCCGGAGCCATCACCCCTGAAAAGACAGAGGTCTCCTTCTATTCCTCCTCGTCCGACTCCATCTTCAACAGCCCCAAGAAAAGAGACTCATCCCCCTCCTCTTCCATCTTCATCAGCGCCGGGAAAATAGAATTCTCGTCGTCATCCTCCTCCTCCACCACCTCAGCCCAAAACAAGATCAAGGACATCCTCGCAGTCGCAGAAAAGGTCATTGGATTCGGTCCCTAATGCTCCCAAAGTGGACCAACAGAAAAAAGAAAAGGGTCATTCAGTGGCAGCGTTACCACCTTGATGAAAGAAAAATTTACAGCACACATCTTGAAGGAAGATTGTGTTAGTTTCTTCAATCTCTGTGCCTCACTGCCTTCGTATATGTTGAAGTACGAATTCAAAAGGCAAACACAGAAGAAATACGCTACAACAAGAGACGAAGAAATACACAATAAAGATTTAAGGAACATACAGAAGTACGTCGAAGACAACCCAGGATTAACCATGGAAGAGGCCGTGAACATCTATTATGATGTACAAGGGATGGGAACACCGGCAATGAAGTATGAAAGAGGCAATCTTTTCGTTCTCGATAACGAGTATAAAAATCTGACAACATATATGCGCTAGTTGTATGAATATTACATGGCTCAAGCAACAGAGACGGACGACTTTGGTTTTGAGGTTATTATCTGTTCACCACATGTTTTCCATTATCCCGAAGAAGAGAAGTTCGATGTCGAGTGGGAGTGCTTGTTCCAGCTATACCAGAAACACGATCTCGATGTTCAAATGTTGACGTTGTGGACTATGTAAGTACCCTACACGCGCGATATTACAATTAACTACTCTCTCGAGACAAATTGTTAACTTTTGAGCACTTCTCATGATTTTATATAGGTGTATATCAAAATTTTGCATTGTGAAAAATAAATGGGATTACATAGGCTTCTTGGACCCCTTGCGAGTCAATGAGAGGACATGTCTAGGACTCTATGGATGTGACATGGAAGACCTGAAACAGAGATTGATTGTTGTTTTCGATGAATTCACGATGAAGAAGAAAACCCACATACTTCTAGCCTACAACTGCGAGTATGTGTTCTCGACTTTTAATTTTATGCTTCTTTTTTCATTAAGATTATTCGATAATTAGGATTCTGTGATTGTAGCAACCATTTCGTCTTCATTTGTGTCAATCTTGCCAAAAATCTAATCGAGATGTGGGACTCAAAGAAAAAAACAATTTCATCATCTGGATGCACTGATGGCAGTGCTGAATTAGTAAGCGATCCTAATAACATATTATTTTTTAATCACACATACCGCTTTCTAATGTTTCTCCCTTTAATGTTGCTCAGTGTCCGAAGAAGACATATCGGTGAGACTCCAGTCCCATTCAAGGTTGTCGAAATGGAGGGGAAGTACATGTCATAGCCGGCGGAAAACAATGAATGCGGGTTTTATGTAATGTGGGCAATGCTTCGCTACATCGGCGGGAAATCGGAAGAAGCCGATAAGTTGGTGTGTATAATCCCCATTTCATTTATGTCTGTTAATAATTTAACAAAATAATTTACTATTCCTCTTTGGATATCATCTATTTTGAACGACAGCGCAAGAAATATAACCACCAAAGGTTGTTAGACATGGAGATCGTCGCACTGCAATCGGAGCTCGCAAAGTTCATCTTAGCCGAGGTATTGGAAAAAGATGGAGTATTTTTCATTGCACAATCCGTGAGGTACAAGGACCAGTATGGCCTAGAGCAGCTCGCCAGATTATTGTAAAAAGTCCGAGAAGCATTGCACAATCCGTGAAGTCTAAGAATATTTCTTTTTTGTTTTGAGGGATCGAGATCTAGATAAGAACATTTGAACTGTAACCGTAACATTTGTAATGTTTAATATTGATGGACCTGTCATCTACGTAGCGTATATAAAGCGAAACCCGATTCCATGAAAAAAAATATAAATTAAAATCAATTATAAAATAATAAAATGTGAATGGGCCATCACTGCCGGTTAGCAACGAACTGGCAGTATTGTTGTAACCATCACTGCCTGTTATCAACAAACCGACAGTGTTTGATTTCTCAACACTGTCGGCTTGAGCCATCAACCGACAGTGTTGTCTTGCTCAACACTGCCGGCTTGAGCTATAAACCGACAGTGTTTTCTTGCTCAACACTGCCGGCTTGAGCCATGAACCGACAGTGTTGGATTTCTCAACACTGTCAGCTTGAGCCATGAACCGACAGTGTTGGATTTCTCAACACTATTGGCTTGAGCCAAGAACCGACACTCTTGAAGCAACCATCACTGTCGGTTGGGACTACAAACTGGCAGTGTTGTTCAACTCGACACTGTCGGGTGGAGCCAGAAACCGACACTGTTTCCTGTAGATCAGTGTCGATTTTTAAGAACCGACAGTGATGTCAACCCCACATCACTGCCGATATGCCACTGTCGGTTCAAAATCCGACAATGAAGGGAGTTTTTGAACCGGCTGTGATGTTCAGATTTGGGGTAGTGTCATACCGGTACTCGTCCACCACACATCAAACAAGCAAGCAAATCTAAGAACCTGGAAGGGGATTGGATTGCAGGAGCGTGCACGCATCTGCCCCAGCAAGGCAGCAATGGAAGATTTGGATTTGAGGACAGACAATCAGCCTGTTCGGTTGGCTGGTTCGTATCGTTGCTGGTTCGTAAAGAAGTACTGCTGGCTGGTTTGTGTGAGAGAAAAATATTATTCCGGCTGAAAATTTACAATCATTTACGACAAGCCACAGTCAAACGAACAGGCTTAACGTGGAAAGGGCAAATGCTGTTCTCAACTCGAAAAAGCAAGCAGTTAATCTGGGGAAGGAAATATCTAGCGCTTCCTTACCAGGACCGGCGAAACAATTCGAGGTCCCATTGGACGGACGGATAGTACCAGCCCCGCCGTGTTCCGCTCGTCGCCGAGGCCGAGCCAGCTCTCGTGCGTCGTCATCACTGTGGCCGCGCGACCCGCTTGTGCCTGGTTGTGTCGCCGTCGCCAAGGTCCACCGTGCGCTCAGGCCGTCATGGGCAGTGGCGGATACAGAACATACATGATTAAATGGGGCTGGTCTCTGCTTCTTCCTCCTCTCTTTATTTTTCTTATTTCCTCCACCTCTTATTCTCCCTCACCCTCCCAATATTTTCATTGATGCAACAGCCATAGGGGGCGCTGGAGCCCCCCAGGCCCCCCCTTAGATCCGCCCCTGGCCATGACGACCAGGGGATCTGGGCTTGGATTGCCGTCGCCACGACCACCATTCCTGCGGGCAGATTTACCTGGTCGACGACGACCCGAACCCAACGCCGAGGAGCGCAGAAGCTTCACCGCAGAAGGCGGCTGGCGCTGGCGATGACGGCCCCGCCCGGTTTCGCGCCTCGCCAGGCAGTCGACCTCCTCCACACACAGCACGCGGTACCTGGCCGGCTAGAGGACAGGCACTGGCGGAGCCACATTAGGGCCATCCTGGGCGCCGGCCCCTTGCTCGCGATAGATTTGCAAAGGAGAGCCTATGTCTTGAGTAGCATGCATGCACACTTAAAAGTTGCAACTACGCACACACATCTGTATCACTGTATGGTCTAGCTACATGCATTCATCTACGCCACAACTAAACTTGCATTAGCTTCTTTTTTATTCTAGCTGCTTCCATCCTGATGATGCTAGGAGTATATTTCAACGCATTATTACAAAACTTAATTAGCATTTGTGTTTAGCTCATCTGGCCATTTCAAATGAGTACTGCTGTTGTTTTCCCCGTTTGCATGCAACTGCATTATAATATTTCATTTAAATTAGTATGTTACTTTAGTACGTTTATTTAGCTCTCTTGTTCTACTTAAGAAGGACAAATGACAATTAGCAGGAGTTCATCCTGCGGCAGCTTACACTCATCAAGTAATATATAGTAGACTGCATATGCATTAATTTGTCTATTAATATATTTAATTTAGCTTACAAACTCCTCCACTAGAATTGTATAGCTATGTTATATAGAAAGAAGATTATGCCTGTGACTAGTGATTAGTCACAAGACTAGAATCCCCCCCCCCCCCCCTCTTGAATTCTAACCTAGCTCCGCCACTGAGGACAGGGAAGTAGGGGCGGCCGGCTGGAAATCTGCGCCGGCGGACGGGCAGAGTAACCCTAGCGGCGCGCCTCTCGGGTTTCCTCTCGACTCGGGATGGGAAGAGGATGCGCGGATGGGACAGAATGAAAAAACTAAATCGTTTTCTTTCATGGAGGGGGTCGCGAGCGTGCGGCGTGCGTGAGGGGGTCGCGGAGTGCGTGACGGGGTGGGGACACTGCAGATCCAAAGAAGGAGGATCATGTGGTTGAGTATGGAGAGAAAATAGATGAGAGTTAATTTGGTGCGCATGTTTTTAGTGTGGTCTATCTCTGTGTGCATTTTGTGGAGTGGATGTGGTTTAGATTATGACTGTAGAGGTGGTATTTGTTTGGTGGCTATAGAATAATTTGAAGTGGTGTATTATAGGGGTAGAGATAGAGATAGAGATATAGATTAATCTTATGAGCTAATTTGGAGTTACTAATAGGTGCTAATAGTTTATACAAACCTTCAACTCACTATTTAACTACCTATTAGCATGTGGATCCAGACGGTCTCTTACTAAAAATTAGCTAGGTAAAAAATATTGCTAATGGATCCAAACATGCCCTTATAGCTGAATAGCATGCATGAGAGTATGTGTATGGACTTAAGTTTGAAAGACGTATTGGACGCTCTATATATGGTTTTATAGACCAATAGCAAAACCTGAAGTCTTTAAGTTTATAGACTAATAAAAATATTTCATTCTGAGAAGTATTCTGGACTTTCATTAGATTTATAATGAGTAAAAATCCATCAACAATTCTCGAATTTGTTCAGTTGTGCCATTCTAGTCTCTCTAAACTCTTAAAATGCTAGTCTAGGTCTTTAAACTTGTTCAGGTGTCATCACATCTCTAAACTCACAAATAGCTTGTCTAGATCCTTAAACTTATTTCGTTGTGTCGTCCTGATCTCTAAACAGTCCTTGCACGTGGAGGCGCAGAAGGAGCAGAAACCACAACCTAGCTAGGTGCGGGGAGGTGCCGGGCAGGATCGTCTCCGAGTGCGCTGCTATGCTTGCGCTATCATCGAGCTCATTGTCCTATCCGTTGTGCACGTACCTGGCCACTGCGCCCTCGATCTTCATCCCATCCTGCCACAATGCCACAGGCACAAGAAGGAAACAGAGGAACTCCTGACGCCATCGCCTCCCTGGGCGGTTGCTAAGGTGGCTAAGGATGGCAACGGAGACATCACTTCTACCAAATGGCCAGCGAGGACAGGAGAGGAGAGAGGAGGGACGAGGGAGATAGAATTGACATGTGGGTCATCGTATATGTCAACATGCTACATCAACATAGGGGTATGCACCTAGACGACCTGTTTAGCAACCGGGGTGACACTCAAACAAGTTCGAGAATCTAGACTAGCGATTTGTATGTTTACAAGTTAGGATAACACATCAAACAAGTTTGAAAATCTAGACAAACAATTTATGAATTTATGGTTCAGTATGATACATCCGAACATGTTTAGAGGTTAGGATAATACTTTCAAACAAGTTTAAGCAATTTAAAAATTTAGGGTTCAATATATGCTTTCTCTCTCTCTCGAGAAGAGAAGAGATTCCCGTCGACCTCATAAAAGAAAAGATCAAAAGAACGATGCTTTTTGTTTGATTCCACGTGCATGCATGCATTGGAACGAGCGCGGATTCGGCCGGGTCCCCTGCTTCGTGGATTCCACTATAAGCTAACCATCTATGAATTAGAAACTAGCACATGACCAAGTTTCACTACTACGGATATAGATATAATGTGTAGAGACACTTTTTTTAAAAAAAAATAGAGATGACTTAATCTATATATGTCTCCAAAAGTAGTTCTCGAAACGAGCCACCTCCAAGAATAGATTTCTAGGGACCGTTGGCTACAATTTTTTGTCGTCTCTACAAATGCCCCTATCTTTAGAGCGGGCTCTAGATGCAACCGCTATAAATAGATTTGTATAAGAGACGATTGGGTCTAGGGCCGCCTCTAAAATTGGATTTATGGAGGTGGCTGAAACTAGAGCTATCTTTAAAAATAGGTGTAGCATAATAAAATTCATAACTTTTGAAATAAAGTTGGATGAACACAAACTTCATATCAAAGTTGTATATCTCAAAAAATTCTACAACTTTGTAGTTGATAACCTTTTCATTTGAAATAATTTGGATCCACCGAATTCTGTTTGAAAAATTCAATTTTTTTTAGTTTTCCGAATGACCTTGGATGGAGAACTAACCAATACCAAAGTTATAGATCCCGAAAAGATATAAAATATCGCAGTTGATAACTTTTTCATTTGAAATAATCTCTAATCCCAAAGTTTAGTTTGATGTCCTCACATATTGAAATTCAAAACCAAAGTTGTAGATCTGGAAGATTTATACAACTTTGTAGTTAGCAACCTTTCATTTTAAATCATTTATCAAAGGAAAATTATGTTTAAATTTAGTACATTTGAAATTCAAAATTTTCAAATTACCTCGGTTGGAGAAAAGACCAAAACCAAAGTTGCAGTACTCGACGATATCTACAACTTTGTAGTTAAAAACTTTTTCATCTGAATTTGCTTAGTGAAAGTATTCATTTACCGATTAAAGTGAATATGAGGGAATGAATATGCTTTATAGATGCCATAGGTTTCATGTTCGAGTTTCCACCGGCTACACAGTGCACAAAAAATTGTGTGACTTGTGATTGCATGGTGGGTTTTCCCCGGATTAAAAAATTGTTTGCAATTTTTTTGCTTGATTTATGGGTTTTTTTAATGATTTCTGGAAAATGGTTTATATATGCGGCTGTGATTTGCGGCCGCCTCTACAAATTGATTTCTAGAGGTGGCTACCAGGCGCCTCTAGAAATCTATGATTTCTAAGAACGTAAGAATAGAAGTGCTCGGCGCCTTGGCCTCTACAGAGAATCTAGCCGTCTCTAGAAAGGATGGCTATAGTAGTGTTTACAGCACACATTATTTAGCTCGTTCTTACACAAGTCGTTTGTCTGCACCACAACATCGAATAGGAGGTTGTTGACGCAAAAGACGGTCACCCACCACAGGTAGTGCAGATCTTACGAGCTTCAACGGACCGAAGAACGCAGTAGAGGTGCACAAGGTCAGCCTGGCCGATCTAGGTCTGACAAGGGCGAAAAGTTGGCCTAGCCGACTTTACAAGTCGGCTTAGCCGGGTTTGCCCTAGGTGGATCAGTTATTCCCTGAGTTTCACCTAGAGAATGGTAACGCTTACATATATGAGTGCCTACATATGTACTATGATTTGCAAATAAAGGCAGGTAACGACTTTAGGGGTTACTTTATGTATGTATAATAGCAAAGGTGGGTAAATTTTTTTTAGAAATTAGAATATATACAATGGCTAATATTTGTGATGATTGTTAGATTCTACTAAATTAAAGGCTATATGTTTCTGATTACTATAAAAATTTCTAGAATTTTTTTCTTAACACATCTCGTGAGAATTAACGTGGAGACTTCATCTAGAATCTCTGGTTAGTAAGCAGATGAAACTAGCACCGCAACTGGTTTTAGCTTCATATTTAAAGGCGGTTAGTGTGTGTGCTTTTGTGAGTGTCTACGGCGGTTTGGTTTTGAAAAAAAAACAAGATCACGTTTAGCATGATAAAATTAGTTTCAATAACATTTCATATAGTTTTCTGTGTAAATGGCCATACTGTGTCTTAGGCCATAGAACGGGTGTAGGAGAAAGGGTGTATAGCTGGATACGTAGGATTTGGCCGAATAGTGGAATGCAGACTGAGCTTGTTTTGAGAACAGTGCTAGTCTAGGTGGAAGCATGTGCAGGTAACCAAACAGGGACCAAACTGTACTGTGGTTTCTTGGATATGCAGGCAATCAAACAGACTCTATTGTTTCAAATTGATTGCAATTGAAATTGTTGGTGAGTTGCAAGGAGAATTTTTATTTTTTAATCTTTTTTTAATCAATATTTTAATAACAACCGCTCCAAAAAATATTTTCAGATCCCTTTTGGCGCGACCAAACAACACTGTCGCGCCAACGCTTGTGGCGCGGCAACATCTGCTATGTTGGATGGCTTTTCCGACGTGGAAAAGCTTGTCGCGCCACTTCCGGTGACGTGACAGTATTGTCTTGTCGCGCCACCGGCACTACTACACAAACGATTATGCGCAGCGTTACACTTTTACACTCCGTGTCGGTCACCTATTTGTGTCCGCTGCGATAAATCCCTCGATTTACCGCGGCGGGCATTTTTTATTTACCGTGGCGGACACTTTTGCCCGCCACCGTAAATCTATTTACCGTGGCGGACATCTTAAGACACCCGCCACGAAAAAAAAGTATTTTCCGTGGCGGGCGTATTAAGATGCCCGCCACGGTAAATCGATTTACCGTGGCGGGCATCTTATAAGGCCCGCCACGGTAAATGCAGGCCCAGCTTGGAGCCCAGACGCAGCCCATATCCGATTTTCTACTGGGCTCGTATATAAGTGGCACTTCACTTCTTGACCTAGCCTCACTCCACTTCCCAGCCGCCTCCATCACTCCACCTCCCTCCCATCCCCTTCCATGGTCCAGAAGGCCGGCGGCAACCCTCCCTCTCCCTCCCATGGCCGGCGGCCGGACTCGTCTCCCTTCCTCGCTCGGCTCGGTGGCGCGGATCCAGGGCGGGCCGGCCCCCACGCGCGTCAAGCTACGGCGGGCATGGAGGAGGCGACGGCAGCAGCAACGGGCCTCCTCACACCGTCTCGCTCTCTCCTCCTTCTCCCTCCTCCAGGTGCCGCGGCGAGGAGCGGCTATGGTGGGGCTGGGGCCCGGCTACGGCAACGCTGGGCCAGGACAGCGCAAGGAGGGGCCAGGGCTGCGCAAGGTTGGGCCACGGCGGCGCAGCGAGGAGGTGCAGAGCGGCACGGCGAGAAGGGGCCACGGTGGCATGGGGATCTGGCGGCGGTGGACTGCAGCGGCGGATTCGAGGCGGGCTGTGGCTCCGGTGCTTGCGGATCCGCCGGAGGCCGCCTCCAGCACGGCGGATCCGGCCCCAGCACTTGTTGATTCGTCGGTGGAGGGCTCTACGGCGGCGGATCCGGTCCATGGTGTCCTCTACGGCGGCGGATCCGGGACACTGCGGCGGCGCGGCGGATCGACGACGGCGGTGGGATCCAGGTCCAACGTGGGCCCAGATGTAGCCCGGCGGCAGATCCGGCAAGGTGGAGACCCCGGCGGCGGATCCAGCGAGGTGCGGTGGCGCCAGTATTGGGTTGTGAATGGGCTCATCGGTGGGCTCAAGAATGGGCTTGCCGGCGGGTTCCTGTGTTTTTTTTTGTTTTTTTTGAAACGTTTAACCGCGACGGGTATCCTAACGTGCCCGCCGCGGGAAATCGATTAACCGCAGCGGGCAAGGCCGCCCGCCGCGTTTAAGCCATGATTTACCGTGGCCTCTAGGCCGCGGCGGACGGCTTTGCCCGCCGCGGAAAATCTAAAACGCCCGCCTCCAGTAAAGTTTTTGTAGTAGTGCGGGAGTGGCGTGACAAGACTAAATTTTCGAAAAATCATAATTCTTCAATACGACATTGAATGAAGATGATTTTTATATAAAAATTGTAGATCTCAACGAGATCTACAACTTTCTAATTTTGAGTTTTTTCGTTTGAGGATGTTAAGATGCTTAAAAAATAATATAAATCTTTAGCACCATAATATCTTTTTTGTATAATGTCATACGAAGATACATTTTATATCAAAGTTGAAGCCCTTAATGAGATCTACAAGTTTATAGTTTTGAGTTTTCATATTTGAGGTCGTTAACATACTCTAATAACTAATATAAAGTTTTAGCAGCATATTAATCGTGTATCAAAACTTGTTTTTTTAGAAAAATCGTATATTTCTTATTTGATGTCACATAAAACTACTTTTTAAATAAAAATTATGGATCTTATTGGGACCTCCAATTTTGATATAAAAAGTACCTTCATTTGACATGATACAAAAATGATATTATTTTTCTAATGCGACAAGGGCAAGTACGCGATTATTATGCTACTGAAATTTTATATTATTTTTTTTAGCATCTTAACAACTCCAAATGTTAAAACTCAAAACTACAAAGTTGTAGATCTCATTGAGAGCTACAACTTTCATAGAAAAAGTATCTTTATTTGACAAAATACAGAAACCATAATATTTTTCTAATACGATAAGTACCAGTACCCGCTTATTATGTTTATGAAATTTTATATTATTTTTTTGAGCATCTTAACCTCTTCAAATGAAAAAACTCAAAACTATAAAGTTGTAGATCTCATCGAGAGCTACAATTTTCATATAAATTTCATCAGCATCCGACGTCGTATCAAAGAGTTATGATTTTTCAAAGATTTAGTCTGATCACGCCACTCCCGGTGGCGCAACAGAATAATACTGTCACGCCAACGGGAGCGACATGACAGCGTTTTCCACGTCGGAAACGCCGTCTAACGTGGTGGATATTGCCGCACCATTGCATGTGGCACGACAACGTTATTTGGTCGCGCCAGCGACGCTGGCAAGGCCAAAAGGTTAGAGCCGTAAAAAAAATTAGAGTGATTATTATTAAAATAATGAATAAAGAAGGATTAAAAATAAAAAAAATCCGAGTTGCGGCGAGCACTTGAGATTAAAATTTAAATTGGTTGGACCGTTTCAATAATGAGCACTGCCGGTGTCCGTGAGGACGTTGGTGGGCCTTGTTAAGCCAGTATGCGTGGCCAGCGCCCAGAGAATAGTGAGGAATTCGCCGCCCCCAACAAGCGCCGCGTAATGCCCACGGAGGAGAGCCGCCTCGGTCGCCGTCGCCGGCGCCAGGTAGACAACGACCTGCGCCCAGAGCTGGGCCAACACCTTCCAGAGCTCCTCCTTGCTGCTCCTCCCCTCCACGAGCTCGCCGATGAGTTTCTTCCCCAGAATGGCTCCGTGCTTGACGACGCTCCCCTCCTCGTCCGTCCCCGTGCCGCAGGGGCCGCCGTCGGCTATCTGGAGCAGCCTGTCCAGCCGGCCACGCTCTTCCATAGCGTAGTAGCCCCAGCACCCTCCCAGCGTCTCCTTGAGATCCTTCACCGCGGTCTTGTACTGGTGCTGCGTCTCGTTGCGGTCGTCCGGCAGCAGCTCCGGGCGGAACGCCACGAGGTAGGCGCAGTACCTGGACAGCACCGTCGCCGTGCGCCAGTGCCCGCCGCCGCCGGCAGCATCCTCTACCTTGGTCTTGTGCGGATGCTTTGCGTCGAAGATGGCGGTGGCGACGTGCCACGTGAGGATCACCCGGACGATGCCATGGCGGCGCACGCACGCCGCGTTAGGCGCGTACTGCCCCGCGAACGCCAACCCGACGTCCCCCCCAAGGCCAAGGGTGACCTCTCCGCCGCTGCGGACAAGCTGTGAAAGATGCTCGACGACGGAGACCTTGACCTCTCTCGGTGCCACCACCGCCTGCGGTGTGAGTGTGACTCGGTGGCAAGCCATCCTTGTCACGTCGTGCTGCATCAGCGGCAGAGGGCGCCGGCGAACCCTTAGCTTCTTGCCCACGTACTGCAGGCACCGGATCACCGAGGCAACGGCGTTGCGGCAGTACTGGCGGCGCGGGTTCTGCCGCGCCAAGGTGCACACAAGCGACACGACGAACCAGTTGGAGAGGAGGAAGACCCCCACCTCGCACACCTCCTCGTAGACGAAGGCAGCGAAGAGGAACAGGGTGATGGAGAGGTCGATGGTGGCCAGCAGCGCCGGCGGCGAGAACAGGACCTTCTGCAGGAGGCACACGACCGTCCTGAGCGTCAGAACGGAGTTTTCTTCCCTGACGCTGCGCCATGTCCACAGCACGTCGCCGTAGCCCGAGGCGACGACGGTCATGAAGCATAGGCAGGCCACCATGATGGGGAACAAGATGTAGTTGACGAGGAAGAAGAAGGGACTCGCGAGGACGATGGGGGCAGAGCTGTAGTAGTATTCGCTGAGGAAGGTGACCTCGTCGGCGATGAGGCGATACACCTCCTCGGGGCCGCCGCCGTCTTCTAGTTCTCCGAGGATGAGGTCCTTGCACGCGGCGATCTCCATTTCGTCGTACGCGGCTCGCGGCCGTGGGTCCTCGAATCTGCGGCGAAGAAGCTTGAAGAGCGCGAAGGAGAGGCAGAGTCTCTTGGCAGACCTGAGTCGTCCGAGTGACGTGTCCAACTCTCCTCTTCCTGGCTCTCTGCAGACGGTGGCCACGGTGGTGACGCCGCTGACGTTGGTGTCAGCCGTGACAATGACGTAGCCGAGAGGCCCGGTCTTCCTCCTGATCTTCTCCTCGCCCTCCACCGCGAACTCGCAGGTCGTCCTCTGGAGGCGGCGATGGTCGTCCCGTCCCCGTCGTCGCCGCTCCAGAATCAGCTGCGTGTAGGCGCCAATGATGTCTGGGTTCCGGCCAGCAGCGAAGGAGCGGCGGATGACCTCGGTGATGACGAACCTCTGCACCATCTTGGCAGCAGCGACGGCCCAGAAGATGCCGAACACCGCCCTCCTGCCGGCGTCCTGGATGCAGGAGAACACGAGGCTGCCCAGCCACACGATATGCGCCGCGTGCACGGCCATGGTCGAGTAGCCGGTCATCGTGCCAGCTTCGGGCACCCACATGGACTCGACTTTCTTGCGGAGGAGCATCCACGTGAGGATCAGCCGCGCGCGCATGGGGAGCTCCGGCGGGCTGATCTCCGCGGCGACCGTGTTCGTGTCCGCGCCGCCGGAGTTCTTGGCCTCCGAGAAGAGGTACGACATGATGGGGAGGAAGAGCGATAGCGCGGTGCACCGGACGACGCGGACGGCAGCGCTGAGGTGCCGGAACATGGTGAGGTTGAAGAAGAGCACCGTGAGCGTGAACATGGCGACGGTGGTGCCGACGATGCTGGCCCGGTTGGTGTTGTCGGTGTATGGGGAGGTGATGTTGTAGATGTAGGCGCTCATCACTCCTGCCCTGCAGTATGTAACGTTACTGCCGAAGTAGGAATCCATGGTTGCTTTCTTTCTTTTCTTGAGCGAAAAATGATACTAGTATTTCTTAAGCCATGCTGCCCATGCATGCACATATAGCATGAGTTGATCGAGTGGATGTTGCTAATATATATAATATAAGGATCGGATTCGAGGAAACCACCTTCGATCCGATCCTTATATGGATATGGAATGGCTTCCAATCCTAGCTATAGATGATGCTTGCTTAAGCGAATCAGACATTTTGCTGGCAAAGTAAAATCCCTATATCTTGGACAGCCTTTTTTAACGAACTTTACACTTTTCTTTTGGACAGCGCGTTTCATATAATAGCATGCGCCTTTATTCGGCGCTAGCTGAATTAACCCCTGAAATCGTTGCTTTCAATGAATTTGCTATATTGTGCAATGTGCGTGTAGAACTTTTAGATAACGAAATTACAAAATTCCAGACTCTTACAGTAAAAAGATTTCACCAACCAAGTTATCATATGAACACATATCGTCGCCAATGAAAAAAAATGTTTTGGTACGTCATGACACCTTATACATCCTCCATAGCGTTCAATAGTTCAGTTGTTATTATTAGCAACATATATGAACATCTGACAGATTGATCCTTGTTGTTGCTACTTGCGCTTTGCAGGTTGCCAAATATATATATACATAGGTAATGCATAATCGTAGTCTTCAAACCTGAGGGAAATACTCTACTGCTCACAATAAATAGGTGACTGTTATACATGACGAGATGGCATAGAAAAAGAACTTTGTTTGGTGTCCCGGCACTGCTGGCCGACGGACATATCACCGAGGACCATAGCGACATGGAGCTGGCGCTACACAAACACTTTGCCGGGGTGTTTGGTTCGGCGGCAAGCGGAGGACGAACCCTGAACTTTGAGACACTCGGGTTCCACCATCTCAACCTGGACGATCAGGACCTGCATTTCAGCGCCGAAGAAGTTTGGACGGCAATCAAGGCACTGCCGAGCGATAGGGCGCCGGGGCCGGACGGCTTCACCGGAGCCTTCTACAAAGCATCATGGCCGGTCATCAGAGATGAGCTCATGGAGGCAGTGCACGCGTTCGAGCTGGGGAACACCAGGAACATGAACCGCCTGAACAATGCACTGATCGTGCTACTACCAAAGAAGGTTGGTGCAAACTGTCCATCGGACTTCAGGCCAATCACGATGATCCACAGCTTTGCAAAGCTGATCTCCAAGTTGCTCTCACTTCGCCTAGCACCTCGACTGGATGAAATGGTGAACAGCAACCAGAATGCATTCATCAGAAGCCGTTCTATCCATGACAACTACAAGTACGTGCAGCGAGCAGCAGTGCTGATCAGGCGGAAGAAAATCCCCATGCTATTGTTGAAGCTTGACATATCCAAGGCATTCGACACCCTCTCTTGGCCTTTCCTGCTGGAGGTACTGCAAGCGCACAGGTTCAGCGATAGATGGTGCGGCTGGATCGAGACGCTATTGAGCACCGCCTCGTCGAGGATACTACTGAATGGCCAGCGAGGACACCCCATCAGGCACCTCTGAGGGGTTCGGCAGGGGGACTCCTTATCCCCGATGCTATTTATAATAGCAATGGACGTCCTCCAAAGACTGTTCAGTAAGGCGGCAAATGACGGTGTGTTGAAGAAGATAGCCCCTTCGGAAATCAAATTCCAATGCAGCATCTATGCCGACGACGCCATTCTCTTTGTACGGCCATCTATCCAGGAGGCAAGGGCAATCAAAGAGATTCTAAGCATTTTCGGACAGACAACAGGGCTGCACACAAACCTAGCCAAGTGCTCAGTCACTGCCATCTACGGAGCCGACGACGTTCTGCCGGAAATTGTGTCCATCCTCGGCTGTCAAGTGCAGACATTTCCAATCAAGTATCTGGGGCTGCCGCTCAGTACCAAATCAATCCCCAAAACACACTACCAGTCACTAGTACAAGCTGTCGACAGGAAGCTACCACCGAGCCACGGTTCGCTAATGGCGAGAAGTGGAAGGTTGGTCTGGGTAAAGTCGGTCCTACGGGCGGTTCCCATCTACGCCATGATGGCAGAAAATCTTCCCACTTGGGCAAGGAAAGAGATCGACGGCATCTGCAGGCGATTCTTTTGGGCCGGGAAGGACCAGTTAGTCAGAGGAAAGTGCATGGTTGCCTGGAAAGCCTGCTGCAGGCCGAAGGAGCTCGGTGGACTTGGGATCAGCGATCTGAAGCTAGCCGGTTTCGCCCTACAAACGCGCTGGCTGTGGCTGCAGAGAACCGATCAAGATCGGGCGTGGAACCAGCTGCCGATCCATACCTCCAAGGAGGTCCAAGCCTTCTTCAGAGCGTCAACCTTCACCAGGCTAGGCTACGGGCGAAACGCTTTGTTCTGGGAAGACCGGTGGATTGACGGGGAGGACGTCGCCACTATCGCCCCATACCTGCACCAGAGAATTTCACGGCGGGTGCGACGCACGCTAATGGTCAGACAAGGCCTCCAGGACAGCACATGGGTGCGCTGCATAAGTGGAGGCCTCTCAGTGCTCGAGCTCACGGATTACCTACATCTCTGGGCAAGCGTTGGGGACATCCATCTTGGCAATGAGCCTGACAGGACCATTTGGCGCTGGACGACAGACGGATGCTACACAGCCAAATCGGCATACGACATGATGCACAGTGGATCCATCAGAATGTCAGGCCATACATTGATCTGGAAAACGTGGGCTCCGCTTCGCATCAAGATCTTTATTTGGCTTGCCATGAAAAGAAGGCACTGGACCGGCGACAGAAGGGCGAGACACGGTCTCGAGGCACATGAGTTATGCTACCTCTGTGACCAAGGACAGGAAACAATAGACCACATCATTGCAGTATGCCCGTTCACCCGTGAGGTATGGTACTATGTCCTGCAAGCGCTTGGGCAGCAAGTTCCACCAGTCTCCCAAACGACGCTCTCCTGGTGGCGCCGATTGCGGTCAGTGTGCACCGGCGATCGGCGAAACGGTATGGACTCCCTCTTCGCCCTCGTCTCCTGGCAACTATGGAAGGAACGGAACGCAAGATGTTTCCGGGAATCGACATCGTCCGTCGGCGACCTACTGCACATCATCAAGAACGAAGCCGACCGATGGATTCAGGCCGGAGCAAGCGGGCTACGTGCGCTAGCGCAGGGCTAGGTCCTTGTCAGGATAGACATGGATTACGGTGGTTGTTTTTTTTCCATAATGTAGCGTCCGCAGGAAACTAACTAACGGCCGGGAATGCAACTCTTGTACTATAAACTCTTTCTTCTAATACAATGATATGCACACTCGTGCGTATTCGAGAAAAAAAAAGTTTTCAAAAAGTAAAAGCCAATCTGCTTCATGTACATGTATTTTCAAATAAAGTAGCATATACTTCTAGAGGTGATGAAGCAAGGAATAAATTAAAGTTGCTAGCTAGAGATTACAAATAAAAATCCATCTGCAGATTACTTGATTAGTGTTAGATTTAGTCCCACCTTACAAGTTGAGTTGAGTGGAAAAGCACAAGAAATAATAAGATAATCTTATTGTTTTCTCGATTTTCTAAAATTTGCCAATGTCTAGCGAATAGTTTGAATTATCAGTAAAAATATTTTCTAAATTAAATCAGTGATCATAGGATATAAATGTTGTTTGATGTATGCATGTTGCTCTGTAATTTTTGCCGTATACTATCACAATACTGAATTGTCTTGAGTGCTAAAAATTTCCTTCAAGGACAAAATAGAACCACCAAGGAAAGTGTAGTTTCCTTGGCGATGCTCATCAACCTCCAAGGAAATATATATTGCTTGAGGGTTGAAGTACCTTGGCGGGTTCTAAGTACCTGCAACGAAATTACTCATTTCCTTGAGTGTTAAGAAAAATTACTATTTTCTTGAGTGTTACTCTTAACCGCTAAAGAAAATAACTATTTTCTTGGGTGTTGTTCTATACTGTCAAGGTAAGTTATCATTTCCATGGGGGTTTATTGAATTTTCTTGGAGGTTGGCTGCCAACAGAATGCTTGTAAGTACTTTGGCATACACTTAAACAAATATGACGTGTGTATTAAGCGCCTATGTCTCGTCCATAAGATTAAAAATTATTTCTATGTTCATTAAGACACATGACATCTAATAAACTTACTAATAGTATCACTTGGGCACATATAACACTTACAGATATATACACAAATATATTACACTTAATAATGTCACTTCATTTTGAAACTCTATTGAGCAAATAGAAAGCTAGCCCATTCATAATATATAAATATGTTAACTAAAACATAACAAACACCAGCCCACTCCTAACAAATATTTTAGGTGAACTAAACATGTTTAAGCGTCACGTATGTTTGATTGTCACATGTGCTAGTCATATATCATTTGTTTTATAATTTAAAGATCTATTTTACCACACATGTTAGTCATACATCATTTCAAGCCTAGATACATTTAATTCTAAAATGCAAATCACAATAACTATGGTTTACATGATTCATATGCGCCCCAACACGATCTTGACATGAACTAGACAAGCTAAGCAATGTTGTCAATGATTTTCAAAGTGATTTGCTATTTTCTAAGATTTGAGTGATTTTCTACATGGTTTTAGAAAGTACACCAACTTGAACGGATTTTCTAAATGGTTTTAGGCCGTGTTTGGTTCCGCCGCTCACGAACGCGCGACCGCGTTTAAGCGAAGCGCCTCCGAGGCCGCGTTTCGGGAAACGCCCGCCCGCGTTTGTTTTCAACCGGCCATCGCGCGTTGGTCGCAGTCCGTTTGGCGGGATTCTCAGCTTGTCTCGATCGTAACGCGCTGATACGCGGAACCAAACACGCCCTTAGAAAGTAACACCAACTTGAACTACACAAAAAAAATCACCCTTTCATATGAGATGGAATCAAGATAAATTTTATATCGAATCTATAAATTTTAAAGAGATCTAAAACTCTGCCGGTTGACAACTTTTAAATTTGAGATGGTTTACAAGTCCAAATATTTAATATAAGTTCTCGGATCAGATATGAGATGATTAACAATGTTGAATGGAGACAAAGTCAACATCAAAGGTGTAGTATTTGACGAGATCTACAACTTTGCAGTCAATGACTTTTTTGTTTACTAGATATATATGCCCGTGCGTTGCACGGAGGTAATAAATTTTTATCGACGTCTATGACGTGGTTTTTGGTTTAGACGAATATATTAAGAAATCTATAAATCTAATTACGTGAACCACATTTCATGATCTTATCACATATATCGTGTATATCTAGTTTATACAAACCAAATTGGTTTTACTATTTTTAATTAGTACGCTATTTGAGTTATTATTATATATATATTCAGAAAATAATAAAAATCTAATAAATATTTTTGCAGTGGGAAGCTTAAAATCTTTCTAAATTCATCAAGATTTTTGTCTCGATGTGGTGTTTTCTTCCACGCGAACCATCGTCCTCTTATTAGGGTGTATCCAGCAACAGGCAAAAATCGCTAGTTGACTCAGCTCTTGTTCGACGAGGTGACAGAGGGAATTATGTGTTTGTGGATGGTTCCGTGGAGATAGAAAACACAAAACAAATCATGTGTAGGACCTACATGTGAGCTCCTCAAATCTCTAGCTGTTGGCGATTTCTGTTGAGGAGGTAACGGATTAGTGGTCTCCGGCTGCACTTGCTCCAAAGTCTCACACCCAAACATGTTTGCTGGAATTGGACGGGGTGGTCTGTCCGTTGCCGGATATCTGGTGGTACTGCACGAAATCGATCTGTGACCCAGCGGATACCGCTGCTGCCGTTGTCCAACTGCACGTAGTAGCCCTTGGCGTGGCGGCGTGCACTGGAGAGCGTGTAGTACTGGCCGCGCTGCGCAGACCCACAGGCAGACAGCCAGAAACGCAAACACGCGCCGGCGAGGATGATAGATGACGATCACGTACTCGGTCGCACGCGGTGGGGATCCCGACGCCGCCGTGGAGCATGTCTGCAGCACCAAGGAGCTGCCCGCGGTCATGCCTCCACAGAGTCGCGAGGTGCTCCTCCACATTCCCGTCTCCACGGCGCGGGAACTTGCGGCGCACCTGGAATACGCCGATGGCGCGGCGGCCGCGCGCTCCACCAACAGCGTGGACGAGGAGCACCGAGGAAAGCTGGAAGCGCAGTGCGCCGGCGCCATCGATCTGATCGGGCTCTGGGTTTGTTTAGCCACGCCCACGCGAGTTGAATGGAGCGCCGGAATTTGCTGGGAAACGCGGAGGCGAGCGGGGCGAAGGGGCCGAGGCCCGAGGGGAGCTTGGGCTCACGTACGTGCGGACTGCGGACTCGTGATTAAGCTGGGGGCAAAGCGATTAGTTTAGCGTCCGACGATGACAATAAGCATTTTTTAGGTGACGAGATCTATAACTTTGCGGTCAATAACTTTTTTTTGTTTAAAATCATTTAGAGTGTCAAATACATATCATAAAATTCGAAATTGTGTAGTTTAAAGTATAACGACAGCTATAGAGTAATAGGTGCTGCTGAGGTACTGCTAGCCTCTTTCACAGCCGTCAGTGGATGCTTTCAAATCCCGGTATTGCACCTTTTTCTTGCATTTTTTCAAAAAATTTAGGATATTTGCGTGTGTACGGACGCGGAGCCTCACGCTAACAAAAGAATCTTTCACCTCATCCGCCTCCTATCCCTCGCTATGCTGTCTTCCCCGAATTCCCTGTCCAAGCCTCACGCTAACAAAAGAATCCTTGTGGTATCATACCACCAACAAGAATCCTTGTGGTGGATCATGGTTGCGGATGTCACTATACAAAAATTAAAGATACAGAGGAGACCGTCAACTGTTCCTTGGTTGGAGACGATGACACTGACACTTTCGTGGTTAGGCTCTTTAGGTTGGTTTTCACAACTCAGTATCAATGATGCCTTGTTACCCTGCAGCTTTCCTATGCATTCTTTTCCTTTTGAAGTTTGAGACCTGTGAAAGCTCTAGTTTGGTTTTGGTTAATTGATGAAACCCTAAGTGCTAACCTAGTTTATCAAAGTGATTATGAGATAGGTAGCACTACTCCAAGTGATGAAGCAATGACGAAGATCATGACAAAGGTGATAGCATGGTGATGATCAAATGTTTGAACTTGGAAAAGAAGAAAGAGAAAAACAAAAGCCTCAAGGCAAATGTATAAAATGTAGGAGCCATTTTGTTTTAGTGATCAAGACACTTAGTGAGTGTGATCACATTTAGGATAGATAGCCGTACTATTAAGATGAGTGAAACTCGTATCGAAATGCGGTTATCAAAGTGCCACTAGATGTTCTAACTCATTGCATATGCATTAAGGATCTAGTGGAGTGCTAACACCCTTGAAAATATTTGTGAAAATATGCTAACACATGTGCACAAGGTGTTTGCAAGGTTGAGATGGGTTTGGGTCCCTCTCTCCCTCCCGCCGAGCTTGCTCGGCGGGATTCGGCGCTTTTGGAAAAATGAAATGTCTATTTTCTATTTGCGCCGGATGCAAAATTCTTGGTGGTTGGCATATTTGAGTAAGGGTGAAGAAGTTAGAGTTGAAATGGAGTTGGTCGAAATGATCCTGGCGTCGGTCTACTGACCGGACGCTGGGTCACTCAGCGACCGGACGCTGAAAGGCTGCGTCCGGTCGAGCTGGCAGAGAGGTCGCCAGTTTCGGTGTTGCACCGGACGCTGGACCTGAGATGCACCGGACGCTGGTTTCTGCGTCCGGTCAAACTGACGGGTCTACACAGTCGCTAGGGTTGAGCACCGGACGCTGGTCTGCGTCCGGTCAAGGTGGACCGGACGCGTTCGGTCGAAAAAACATGCCTCGGGGAGCTTACTGGAAACGACCGGACGTTGGGGCTTCAGCGTCCGGTCAGTTTTACCGGAGCGTCCGGTCAGCTTCGTAGCCGTTGAAATCTGACAAACAACGTTTGAAGCCGGTGACGCGTGGCGTCCATCGGGCGACCGGACGCTGAGGGCCAGCGTCCGGTCGGTATGACCGGAGCGTCCGGTCAGAGCATGTTTTGCCCAGTGAAGGGGTACAACGGCTCTATTTGATGGGGGCTCTATTTATAGCCCCATGACCGGCTCAAGGGATATCTCTTGCACATTTTTATTGACATAACAACCTTGTGAGCTTAGCCAAAGTCCTCCCACTCATCTCCATCATTGATCCATCATCATTGTGAGATTGGGAGAGAATCCAAGTGCATTGCTTGAGTGATTGCATCTAGAGGCACTTGGTATTCGTGTTGCGCTGCGGATTTCGCTTGTTTCTCTTGGTGGTTGCCACCACCTAGACGGTTGGAGCAGCGGTGAAGGATCAGCATGAGTTGGTGATTGTTCATGGCCGCCTTCGGTGATTGTGAGGGGAGTTGTACCTTCCCCGACGGAGTGCCGAAAGGTAACTCTAGTAAATTGCTCGTGTCATTGAGTTACCTCACTTGTGGGTCGGTTCTTGCGGTGTCCTATTGTGTGGACGAGGTTTGTAAAACACCTCTTAGCCGCCGAACCACCAAGTGTTGGTCGACACAACGGGGACTAGCGTGTTGGCAAGCACGTGAACCTCGGGAGAAAAATCGGTTGTCTCTTGTCATTTGCATTCTCCCGGTGATTGGCTTGATCTTCATCTTGTGATTGGTTCATCCCCTACACGGCGGTATAATCACCCTACTTACTTGTTTACATTCTTGCAAACTAGTTGATATAAGCTCTTTAGTGTAATTAGAATTGAGAGCTTGCTTTATTATTTACATTCATCTAGTTGAGCTCTTTGGAGTAGCAAGTTTGTGTGCCTAAGTAATCATTGCAACTAGAATTATTGGATAGGTGGCTTGCAACCCTTGTAGAGCTAGAGCAAGTTTGCATTACGCTATTTGTCATACTAATCAAATTGCTCTAGTTAATTTGTAGATTTTTAAATAGGCTATTCACCCCCTCTCTAGCCATATTAGGACCTTTCAACCTGTTGCCTCATCCAAACATCAACATGGTTTTTCTTTCACTTGTCTATGTTAATAGGAAAATTTTGTTCAGAGATACTGCACAAACATGTAATTTGCTGTTGGACACCGTCAACTCGAAAATTGGCCTAGTACCATTATGAAATTGGATTTCTTTGATGTAACACATTGCGCCTATTATTTAATTTATTTCTCGTAATTGTGGAGAGAGAAGGTGGGAGAAATAACATTTTTGCCATCGTCTTCAACCTCCGGCTGTTCCCGTTCGCACCTTTTCTTCTCCGGCGAGGTCTTCCATGACCAGCAATTTCGTTCATCGTTTTCCCATCCTGGTGTGGCAGAACCTCCTAAGGAATCGGGCCCACGTGCACCTATCGTTGTCTTAACAGACCTCGGATAGCGTTCACGAGTTCCCAACAACTCAACAGGTTTGTCGGGTGTCCTCGGGAAACCCGAATCATCCACGATTCTCTTTTCAAATAGGATCCCAATTACAGACATTGCAGATTACAACAGTTTATTCAAATATATACATCAGAGTAAAGATAGCGGAAGCCTTAAGATAACATAGTTTACAAACCAGTTGTTTTCAAACTTACAATACCATAAGTGTCATACAACCATAGTAGCGGGATAATATTACATTAACTTTATTTATCAAACAAACTAGTGCCTTGTCCAAAGGCCATTCATCATTCCTCATCGTCATTGACTTCAAACACAGACATGCAGCAGGGACCAAAACAAGCCTGCGCATGCGACTCACCTGCAACAAGGGTTAACAAACCCTGAGTACAAAGGTACTCAACAAGACTAACCTGACGTAACGGGGTGTAAGACTTTAGAGATGCAGGGGTTTGGGGCAAGGTAAGGATGTAGCATGATTCAAAAGTTCTTTGCCAAAAGCTTACTATTCTTCATTCTAATTTCAAGTTTTACCCCTAAGTTCTTTTAGTTCATTAACTTAACTAAATTTACATTTCCCATATTCCATTCCTTCTCATTCCATTCTTTTCTCATATTTTAGTAATTCACCAGTCATGCATTGCTTCTATAATGAATTGAGTCTCCATATCCGCGGAAGCACTGATAATTCGAATTGATTTAAGTCCCAGCTGGGGATTCCTTATCACATGACATATGTAGAACTTAATCTTGCATATATCAACCTCGCAACCGGATCCTCCTATACTAAGCCATCTCCACGCCACCCGAGACACAGCACACCTCAAATCCGGCCACATTCTAGCCACGAGGGTACACGCTACTCCCGCCATCTCTCCACTCCCAGTGCGTGGGCATTCATCTTAGTACCGAATTAGCCGAAGTAGGCTTACCAGAGTATGTGACCAGTACTACAAAGTGTCTCGTTTAGAAGATCCACAATGAGTGGCCTTTAAGCGACATAGTCGGCAACATTACCCAAAATTCAAGATAAGTCACCCGACTAGTCTCTAGTTCATTCTACCTTCTTTCTTTCTTTGGCCAGTATGCCATCTTTGATTGTATTGAAACTTTTACTTTGAAAGCCTACCATAAAGCATACTAAGCATTCTACGCCTTTGTAAATGAAAACATCTTCAAGGATGGTAAACAATTAACAAAGAAGTCAATGCATCAAGTAGGTAACATTTGAATTAATCAACTTAATGCAATAAGTAACATAGGTGATAAACTTTTCAAAGTAAACAAGGTAAGGGTTTAATGCATAAACCGGGGCTTGCCTTCGTTGACGATCTTAGGTTCCGGATCAGTATCACGATTACCGAATCCCGTGACAACCGGGGATTCTTCTAGAACTTGCTCAACTAGAATCGTTTCACTCTCAGGTTCTACATGAAATGAGAACATATGCTTTAACATGATGATAATGTAAACATGATGCTTTCACGGTACATGAAATGTAACAACACCCCGAATACGATTTTCCTTCACGGTACAGTTGCAAGCCAATAAAACCAACTTGCAATCCTACCGTCACGAACCACACATGTGACTTGACCAAATGAATCTTGAAACCTTACTAGTCACAAAACATGACCAAAACAAGATTCAACACTAATCAAACACTTAGGGTTTGCTTTTATTTATTTTTGAATTAATTTGGAAATAAGCCCAAAAATGAACTTATTCCAAATGACCTCAAAATTTTATGTAAGCTTCCTTATATCAAATTAGTGTACCAAAACTAATTTCATAATTTTTGGAATTATACAGTGGCCTACAAAAATCATGGAAATTGCATTTATTAATTAATGGACTGAATATTTGAACATTAAAAATATATTCAAATTTTAAGTTTCAAATTTTTAAACCAAACTAGAGCATGTACAGAGGCTACACACAAAATTTCAGAATTTTTGGAGCTATGATTATTTTTCTACAAATTTCCAAAGATTTAGCACTATTCAAAATCAGAAAATACAAAATTTCAGTGTTCTTCTCCTTCCTTCTCACTGACAGGCTGACCCCACCCATCAGCGACTCATACAGCTCACGGCGGCGCTGCCCTCACTGGCCGGCCCCAAAATGCGTCGATGGTGACGCTCCGGTGAGGCAGACCTCACCCAAATGATCTACACACTCCTACGAACCCATCCCCGTCCTTGGAATGGCAGAAGGTACACCGGAGAAGACTCCACGCTGGCCATGGCGGCTCGAGCACGTCGGCTCACGGCGTAACTCCGGCAAGAATGCGGTAGAGTCAAAAGCGAAGTGAACATCATGTTCAGTAGCTCACCACAGTCACGTCGGTGGGCTTGGTGAAGGCGGAGACGGTCTGGAATGGCCTGGTCACGTCGAGGCGATGGTGGCGGAGCTCTGGCCGGGCTCGGGGAAGAAGCTGTTGCGCCGGGCGACTCTGGCCAACTCAAGCAGTGTGAGCAAGTCGTAGAGAAGCGCAAGACTGAGGCGACCGCGTTGGCATAGCTGGGCACGACGGAGACTGCTCGACGATGGCTACGGCGAGCGACGGAGCTAGCTGGCGGCGGAGCAGAGCAGAGGAGAAAAACGGAGATGACGGCGGCGACTGTTGCTATTTATAGCCAGGAAGGGACTGCCCGGTGACGACAGCGCACGGACGGACCCGCCACGGCGAGGAAGCAGCAAAATTTGATCGGCGGCGACATCTGCGTGGCGCCGGCGGCAAGCAGAGAGGTGGATTTTGATTTTTGAACTATTTACAGAACTACCACTGAGTCTATTTTTCAAATTACTCTCAAATTTTCAAAAGAAGTTGAAAATCTCCAAAAATGAAAGTTGTTCAATTTTTCAAACTCTACAACTTTGCTTCTAGGAATATTTTTAAATTTTGCCTCCATTTTGAAATTTGAATTTGGGGTGCATTTGAGCATTTGAATCATTTCAAAATTACTCCAAATTTTATATGTAAACTTGAAAAACTTTGAATACCAAAGTTGATCTACATAAAATAATCTTCAACTTGGCTTTTTGCCTCAACCCCAAATTCCACATGGATTTTGAATTAGTCAAAAGGGGGCAAAAAGGACTTTTATAATTTGAATTTGAATTCAAATTTGATTTGTCTTCCTTTTACTTAAATTTTGATTTTTGACCAGTAACATGGCCCATTAGGGTTATTTGAGTCAAATGACACATGACCTCACATGATCACATGAATTTTGACTCTTGTAGTCATGATCTTTATTTAGGATTTTGAATCACATCACATGAAATAACAACATTGTGAAATAAACCTTATTTAGTGAATGCATTCAAAACTTTATACTATATGAATGCTTTGCAATGCATATGATGACATGTCAAATTTTAGTGCTAGGTCAAAACACCAGAGGTGTTACACCTGGCAGGCGCGCTGTTTCCGCTCCTGAGAAGAGCAGCCACGCCACCTCGGCCCTCTCCCTCGCACCGTCGCCGCGCAGCCCCGCTGCCCCTTGCCTAGCGCCGCATGGGAGCAGTGCCCCCGGGCGCTCCCTACAACGCCGCCACCGGCGACCACCTTGGCCCCGGCCTCTGGCCCTCCATGCCGCCGCCAGTACCTGCTCCGCTCAAGCTGCGCGCCCTAGCCGCCACAGCCGCCGCGATTCTGTTGCCAGCCGCGACTCGGAACCGCCCCCGCGGGGTCTGCCATGCAGAGCCGGGCGAGGTCGGCGTCGTGGCACATGAGCAGGAGCTTCCTCCCGTCGCCGAGCGGGGTCGGGGACGACGCTAGCACGGCCCACGCTGACTCGTCCATGGGCCAAGCGTCCTCGAACACGAGCAGCGACGGCCCCCGCCCCGCTACGGCGGCGAACCGCGGCTCGGCGAGGATGCGGCGCACGCCGGCGAGGTACTCTGGCCCGCCGCTCTCCCACAGGTACTGCATCGGCAGGCCGCCCGCACGCACCACGTCGGGTGTCTCGAACCACTCGATGCGCGCGAAGTGGCCGCCGGAGCCGCCCCCTTCATGGATCGGAGACGAGTGGCGCCTCCCTGCGGCCTAGCATCGTCGCCGTGGGCTCCTACCGCCGGTCGGCGAGCCCAGCCGCCCCTATCCCCCATCCATGCCCAGAGCGTGCCCCGCCCCCTGTGCAGGTGGCCATCCATGGCCGCCCATCTGAAGGTGGAAGACGACCACAATCACAGTGAACAGTATAGGTTGAAGAAGAGCAAAAATGTCATTTCTCTCACCACCTCTGTCCGCGAATACAAGAAATGAATAAAATAATGGCCATAGTGTGTTACGGCAAAGAATCTTAATTTCATAATGGTACTGGGCTAATTTTCGAGTTGGCGGAGTCCAACAGCAAATTGCACGTTTGTGCAAAATTTCCCATGTTAAGACTGTCTCCAACGGTGATCACTCAAACCCAACACCCATTTAGTAGTTTGGGGCGCCAACAGTAAAAAAGGGCTTCACCCATTTTCTCCCTTCTCCAACAACCACAGGCGACCCATTCTTCCTCTTCTCCGTCGGCGGTGTGGGCTTCGGAGCGGCGGCAGCGGCCGCACGCCTGCGACCAGGGCACTAGGAGCAGCGGCGGTGCCCGCACGCCTGCGGCCTGCAGGGCTAGGCAGGACCAGATCCACACAGTGCGCCGGCGGCATCTCCGGCGAGCACAGGCTCCGCGCGGCTCCTCCGGCGAGCACGGGCTCCGGCGGCTCCTCCGACGCGGGCCTGCTGCTCCTCTCCACGCCGGCCGCACCCATGCCCCACCCCGCTCCTCGCCTCGACCCGCTCCCCGTCTCGCCCACCGGCTGCGGACTCGCCTGGAAGCACCGGCGGCTCGCCATAGCGGGCTCGCCTCGCCGAGCTGACCGCGCCGTCGAGGGCCGCGCTGTCGACCAGGGAGGTGGAGGGGGAGGCCACCGCGCGTCGACCAGGGAGGAGGAGGGGTCGGCCGCTCGCCTCGCCGCCGGCCGCTCCACGCTGCGGGGCCCACCGCTACGGGCACGCCAGAGGTTTGCGTCGTCGTTCAACGATGACGCTTTTTTGCGTTTCGGTGCAGCAGGGGCGCAAAATGCGTAGCCTCTTTGGGTCTTCTGTTGGAGAGGTTTTTGGTTACCTAAATACACTGTGCACGCTGCATTTTGGGTTTGGGTTGCTTTGTTGGAGATAGCCTAATATCACGAGTTCACCACGTACATATGTACCTTTGACGTTCCGCGATTGTGAAATGTTGTGGTGGTTTGAGTTATCAGCGTATGGAGGGCTGATGATTTTGCAGTTTCAAATCACCATCTTCTTCAGATTTCCCCAACAGCGCCAATGTAATTGGTAACCATACTGAGGTTTGAAACACTGATGTAAATAGAGCTAGTACTTTAGCTACTAAATAACAGGTTACAGCTACGAAACTCGGTAACAAAGTATACACCAATGGCTATCTTGGTTATTGCAACGTGGCAGGAGGAGTGCCACATTCTGTGTTTTGCTAGGTACTATTTGGAAGAACAAGAACAGCAGCAGCCATCACTAGCTCAACGCCTCGATTTGCGTGGGACGCCACATCGTCTTCCTGACGCAGAGCAGCCCCTGCCCCTGCTTGGACACGGTCATCCTGACCTCCCAGTGCAACGATCTCGCAATGCTCTGCACCTCCTCGACCGTCGCCTTTTCGTCGCGGACGATGAGCTTCCCCTCCGGCCTCAGGATCCGGTCCACCTCGGCGATCACCGGCAGCAGCTTGCACCTGCAGCAGGGACGAGACGAGAGGATCGGAATCCATATGGGGCCATGGCTCGGCTGTATGATCTGATGGAGCTCTCAGTCACTCACCTGCTCTTCAGCTTGGAGAAGAGGTGGTCGGCGTGGACGAGGTCGTACGTCCTCGGGTAGGTGCTGAAGGACTCGCACCAGTCATGGTACATCCCGAACAGCCCGCGCTCGTAGATGATTGGCAGCGTGTCCGGCGAGTCCACGGTCACCACGTTCATCACCCACACCTTCATGTCCCGCAGCGCCGCCGCGAACCTGCCGAAGACAAGACGGCCGGAGACGATGACGGTGAGAATGATCCATGGAGCATGCTGCACGCACGAGTACTCAAAGACGATGTCTCCTACGCTACGCACCCTCCGTAGACGGCTCTCATGTCCATGACGTTCCGGACGTTCTTCCAGTCGATGCCCATGCCGTGGAGGTACGAGTTGTCGACCACCTTCCGCCAGTGCTCCTGGTCCGCGGCGAAGTCAGCGGGCGCGGGCTTGCCGTAGACTCCCACCTGGTCGGCGCTCAGCCAGTAGGGCGCCGTCGCCTGCCGCTCGGGCCACTGCGCCGGCCACCGCGAGCCGCGCGCGGACGCGTCGGTGGGCACCCGGTGCATGCACGGCCGCAGGGTGACGTTCCACGCAGCGTCCAGGTCGTCGGAGGCCCCGCACAGCGGCGGATCCGCGCGCGCCCTCGCGTCGTAGCACTCGTTGCTCGTCGGCTTCTTGAACACCACCATGGCGGTCTGGTCCACCGTGTCGCTCGTCTTCTTCACCATCTCCCAGCACATGGACTTGGTGAGCGCCGCCATCGCTGTTGCAAACAGGAACGGGATCATGGAAACAACTCAAGAAGGTATGGATTGGAAGCAGCAAGCAGGTAACCATGTAACCCACCGTGCCAGATCTCGACGTCCTCCGGGACCTTCCGGTACACGGGCGTCGCAGACCACACGAAGAGGCCGCCGGGCCGGAGGAGGCGGTTCACCTCGAGCAGCAGCGTGCCGCCCTCAATGTGCCACGGCACCCGGCACCGGGCGCAGTGGATGACGTCGAAGGCGTTACCGGGGAAGGGGAGCCGCTTGGTGCCCATGACGGCGGAGACGGCCGGGATGCCGCGCTCCAGCGCGAACTGCACCTGCGCCTCGTGCTCGTCCTTGGGCGCGAACGACATGGTCAGCGCGTCCTTGTCGAACAGGAAGCCGCCGAAGCTGGCGACGCCGCAGCCGACGTCGAGCACCACGCGGCTGCGCCGGCCCCACGCCACCTCCGGGAGCGCCTCCTCGATCACCTCGATGTAGTGCAGCGCGCCGTTCTTGAACTGCGTGCCTCCGCCGGGGAACGTCAGGTGCTCGCCGGAGACCTTCACCCAGTTCTGGTGCCCCTTGTAGGACGCCAGCATCGTGTGCGGCACGTTGTGGTACCAGATCTTGTCGCGGCTGTACGGCCACGGGATCGGGTGCCGGTAGCCCTCTGGGAGCGGCACCAGGCAGGACGGCGCGTCGGCGGGGCAGTGCCGCTCCCGGTGCTCGTAGTGCTTGTTGCTCTTGAGCTTCTTGATGGCCGCCTCGTTGTCCAGGCACGGGATGTAGTCCGCGCCGGTGCTCGCGTTGCAGAGCTTCCAGGTGTGGCTGTACGTGTCCTCCACCGCCGCCGTCTCGCCGGAGGCGGCGCCCTGGTCCTTGCTCTCCTTCTTATTCTTGTTCTTGTTCTTGCCTGCGCGCGCTTTCTTCTCCTCGCTCGATTCCGCCGCCTGGGTCGGGAACGCGCCGTTCTCTGCCACCGCCGACGCCGTCTCGTTCAGCAACTCCGCCTGCCCGCTCGGCAGCAGGTCTCCTTCTCCAGCCGCCGGTTTCTTCTCTTCGGTTGTGGCGCTGCTGTTCATTCCGTAGCTGTCTTCAGTGATCTTGCTATCGTTGACGCCATCATCCGCTGCTGCAAATGCCATGGTCTCGGCCGCGACGTTCTGGCCTCCGGAAGTTGCGTTATTTGATGCCGCGCCGGTGCTCGCGTCGTCGTCCGTGCTTTCCACCTTGTCGCCGCTGGCAGTTTCATCAGAGCTCTTCTCAGCGACATTCCCATCTTCTTTCACGGGCAGTGCGCCGTCCATACTGCCATTCATGTCGTCGAAGCTCCTCTGGTTCTTGGCCGTGCCGTCGTCGCCACCAACGGTCTCGTTCGACTCTGTCGGTGTCTCCTTGGTGCTGTTGTTAGCCTGGCCGCCGGCGTTGTTATCTTCAGTGGTGGATGCCTCCTCCTGGACAGTGTTGTCAGCCTGAGCGCCGGTGCTCTTGTCGTCAGTGGACGCCTCCTCTTCGCTCTTGTCAACCTGGCCGCCGGTTTCGTTCGTGCTCTTGTCGGTGTTCTTCTCGTCTTGATCCCGTCCGCTTGTGGTGGTGGTGGTGTTGTTGCTGCCATCGATGGCCGTCTGCTCGGCGCTCTGCTCGACTTTTTTGTCGGGGTCCTCCGGCTTCGCCACCTCGCCGCCCTCCGTCTTGCCGTTCTCGTCGGAGAAAGTCTGGTTCTTGGACGGTGTGTCGCCGTCGGCAACGATGCCGCCGGCAGGCTCGCCGGAGTCCTCCATGTCCGTGCCTCTGGCGGTGCTGTTGGCTGTCGCGTCCGTTCTCCCCGCGACGTCGCTCTGGTTGACGTCGTTGCCGACAGTAGTGACAGGTTCTGTCGTCTGCGCGGCGCCAGCGCCGTCGTCCTTGTTGTTGCCGGTGCCCTCATCAGTGTCATCCTTCGTCTGCGAAGCGTCGCCACCGCTGCCATCATCTTTGTTGCCGGTGTCTCCGGCGTCCTCCTTCGTCTGCGACGCGTCCCCACCGCTGCCATCATCTTTCTTGCTGATGTCCCCATTCTCCTCCGTCGACTGCGTGCCGCCGCCTCCTTCGCCAACGCTGCCATCATCTTTCTTGCCGGTGTCCCCACTCTCCTCGGTCGCCTGCGTGCCGCCGCCGCCGCCAGCGCCGACCCCTTCGCCACCGGCGACGTCATCTTTCCTGCCAGTGTCCGCCACCTCGTCTCTCGTCTGCGCGACGTCGACGGACCCGTCCTGGTCCTTAGCGCCCGAGCTGTTCTCGGGCGACACGGTGACCGCGATGTTGTTGGACGACGCCATCATCCATGCGGCGACGAGGCACAGCGCCACGAAGACGACGATGGTCGCCGACGAGCAGAACGACGACGGCGGCGGCGGCCTCCGGGCGGCGCCGGCGGCGGCGCCCCCGCCGTCAAGCCTCTGGTAGCGATCCCGTTTGAACAACGGCATCTCTGGATTTCCCTTTCTGCTAGCTCATGCAGCGCGGGCTCACACTCTCTGCAGAGGAATTCATGCAACAAGGATGGCGAAATGTCAGAAATTCAGAAATTGTGATGTCCAGAACGAACAAAAATAGGAAAGAAAGAAATCTCTGAGTCAGATCTCCGATATCTAGCTGCGTGCAGTGCACAATGTGTAATAATCTGAACAAGTGATAAACACACACATGCAGTTTGCAGAGTGATTCAAAATTCGAAATTAAAACGCGAAATCTGAGCACTGCAACGTCAATGAAACCTGAAATAAAATTGGGCCAGCAAGCAAGGATCAAGAAACATCACCAGGTCGAGAAGCAGCGGCTCCGGGAAATGACGGCGAAACGCTGAGATGAAGAAGATGGCCTCTCGATCTAATTTGCAGCACCAAACATATGCTATGCCGCTGCCCCAACAGAGCGATGGTGGGACGGATCCGAGGTTCTTCAATTCCTCCTCGAAGTGGTCGGAGAAGTGGGGAAGGTGGTGAGCATGCAGTGCAGCAACCTCAAATCTACCCTCTTTCTATTTCCCAGCGACACGCAACCGGCCATGCAGGCGCCGATCTGAAGCTTCTTTTATTGGCGATCGAGCTTGGATGGAGGGGAGGGGATGCGAGGTAGCGGCAAGTGAGGAGAAATGGGGGCGACCACGAGCGTCAGTCCCCGGTTTTATGGCGCCACCTCGCCATGCGTGCAAACGCCAGAGGGGTAGCATTTGCATATGTACTTTGATCTTGCCAAATCGTGATGTTCACAAAAATATGGTCAGATATGGCCTCTTTATTTGCATTGCAGTTTGGCAAGAATATGGAATTTGTTGCTCGCTGCATTTTTTTTAAACGAGCTCGCTGCGGTCCTAAATATAAATCACTAACACATGGATGCATTCTATGATTCAGCATTCTTTTTCCCCTAATTACACGCAACACAAATAGACATGTACTACCCTATGAAAGCACATATGTCAATCCTACCCTATGAACATATCTGAAAGACTAAAGCACGTTTAGAAGTTGACGAAATCAATATAGGTGTCTTGCTATTGACGAATATGTTATCTACCATTTAAAAATAGCACCGTTAATTCATGGACTCCCACGAACATGAGCACACAATCTAACCTGGCTATCCTTAGAAGGGCCTCGGAAAGATTGAGCCAACACACCTCGAAGTTGATGGCGTCAATATAAGCGCCTCACTATCGATAGTCGCATTATCTACTACTTAAAGAATAACACAGTTAGTTTTTAGAATAAATTCATGAAAATTCAAGCATTCATGCTAAGTCAAGAACTTAAACCTGAGTGGACATATTCCACCATAAGAAACCTAACCAGCTAAACTATCTGTAGGATATATTATTTGAATCGAAATCGCATATATTGTTTTTTTATTGAAGACAACTATTTTAATTGCTTTATTTGTTGTTGTTACCGTTGTTGCTTAGATCCTTTTAGGGTTTGTTGCTTGACTCTTCTATCTGATTCTTATAAAAAATATAAAGAGTGCATATCATGTAAATAGTACTCTCTTTCAAATTGTAAGTTGTTTTGTTTTTTTAGATATATAGTAAAAGCTATGTATTTAGATATAGTGTGTATCTAGATACATAATAAAAGTTATATATTTAGAAAAGATAGAACGACTTGCAATTTCAGACAGGAAATGGTGTATGATTTTTTGTTTAGCCACTGATGATCATAGTTACAAAAGAGTAATTTATTAGGAGAAAATTAAATAGACTTTTGGTACCATTAGAAGTAGCGTTTTGTACTTCTTCATGTTTACCATGTCACGATTTGGCCAAACTCGAGTTATTTTACTTTTTTTAAAAAAGTAGGATACTTCGAAGGACGATTTCGGCTCCAAATTAAGCAAGGGGTTATAGAACCGAAAAGATTGTGATATTTAGATTTATTCTAAATTATAAGTTGTTTTAGTTTTTGTAGATAGTATACATTGTTTTTCTATATGTCTAAACATATGCTATCTCTCTATATAAAATAAAGATATGTACCTAGAAAAGTCCAAACGACTTATAATTTGGAATAAAGCGAGTAGCTTTTATGAGCTACTATCTAGCTCCAATAATTTACTTTAAATCGCTAAGCTGATGAACAAGATTTTGCAGTTCACCAATGCTTGAACGCAGTGGCAAAACTAGAGCGGAATTGAGGGGGTGCGACTATAAAAGAAGTGATAAAGAAATTTAATAAAATGCGTAACATTACTATGTCCAAAAAGCGTTGATATAGACAATATATCATTCCTATGGCAAGGCCTAATAATCCAATAAGAAAATTTAGGATTCTATCTCTCATAATAAAAAAAAGAGTCCGTCTACTTAACAAACGGTTGTTTTGTTGTCATTCAATAACCGGTTGTTTCAAAGGGAAGAAACAACCAAAAAAAGACAATAAAAAGGTTGTTTTGTTGTCTTTTAGTAACCGGTTATTCCAAAGCCAAATAACAACCAGATTTCAGGCTTGCTGCCAAACGGGTGTTTCAACGGCAAAAAAAAACATCCAAAAAGTGAACAAGCAGAAAATATAAATGTAAGAAAACAAAAAAAGGTTGAACAAGGAAGAATACTTACAACTATTCGAAACTTAATATAATGTACACCAAAACTAACAAACTGAAAAGAAACCTGCCAATGAAATTAAAAAGCACAGTTTAGTGTAAAAAATACAGCAAAAAAGAAAAATTTTAAATACACTAACAAAAAAAGGTAAATAATTCAACTGACTCCATATCAATCATTGACGGCATGGGCAAAAACCATTAAAAACATATAGAACTAATATTTATTACAAACATAGTTCCAGATATAAAACTTGTTCAATTAATACAAACATAACTAGAGAATTCCACAAATAAACCCACAGACTTCAAAACATTTCTTCAAAAAGAAGACGCCATACTACTCAAGAAAAGTTAAAAGGGAAAATCCGATGGCATCTAGCACTCTGGTAAGAGTCTTCTTCTACTGGACGAACACTGATACTTAAAACGCGATAGAACGACATCCTTTCGCCCACAACCTTAAATGATCTCCCAGCCATCAGATTTGCATCCTCTTCTCCGGTCACCTTGATATACACAGTGCCATTATTCGAATAGTAGGCAAACTTACACATAGAAAGGTAATGACCACCACGATTCTGCTTCAACACACGAGCAACTAATTTCAACATATTATCACTGGTCAACCCTTTAGCAACAATAAGCTGAGATTGATCTCCAACAACTAAATAAAGATTGTCCAAAACAAACAAAGACACTACTTCAACTTCTAAAGTAAATGGTACTACAGCTTCAGGAGCAACTGAATTGTTTTGAGAAACAACCTAGGAAAAATTAAAAAAAAAGCATAAACAAAAAATGATTAAACAAAAAACAATCAAACATATACAAAAATAAAAAACTCTTTGAAAATTAAGAGAAAAAAGGTACCTTGATCCTTACTGGAATATCCATAAAAGCTCTGGAAGAGCCAGTCCTTTGCACAATACTTTTAACTGGATATACACTAACAACAATATCACCAACCGATATCCTCCGCTTGCGAAGTTGAAAGGGAAGACGATCCAAATGAGCTAGAACAAAAAAAAAATACCATCATGATCATCAACGCATAATCTGTTGTCATTCACCATCGTTCGCATTGTTATCGGCTTGCGCTCAATATATTTCATTGCACAAGCAACGATGGACACAGGATCAGCGGTGGGACTACTCAACCAAACTGCCATCAGACGAGACTGCTCACCAACAGTCAACCCAAGGACCTCCATGACATAATCAGAAACAACCCTGTTCTCAAAGATACCTGTTGCCATCTAAAAAAATGAAATTAAATATGGCTGAACCTGAACGTATAACCTCAACATGACTAAAACTGATACAATTGCCAACTGAATAACTGAACAGCAAAAAGAAAAAAAAAAAAGGAAACTGTAAGCCAACCACCGCTGCTACATGGACCTGACCTAATAAACCTAATCATAGCAGAAAAATATGGCCCATCGAGCCAAACAGAGAAGAAACCTCCTAGTCGGCTACTCCTAGTCCTCGCCATGGACATGGACCACCCTAGAGCTAGAGCTACAGGCCTAGAGCTCGCTAGGTTATCCAAAAAGAGAGGCAAAACAAAAGCGAGGCCTGGCCTGGGGGGTCAATCTAACAACAGGGACACTTACATAATAACATCTCCAAAGCCACCATTTTTTTTGGCTAATTTACAATGTATAACCTGAACAAGAATAAAAATGAAAACTGCAAATCCATAAAACTAAAAACTAAACATAAAAGAAATGCTGAAAATGAAACTGACAACTGAACAAACTGAAACCGAACAAAATGACTGAAAACTAAAATGAAAATAACAACTCAACAAACTAAATCTGAACAAAAAAGACTGAAAATACATATGTAGATGCAGTCACTAGGTTTCATCAGCTACACGCAATACATATGTAGATGGATACATATATAGAAAACAAAACAATTCCATGAGCGCAACCATCAAATCACACAAGACAAGTTAGGTGCGGATGATGCGCCTCTTATTACAAGCATCTGGTCTGATCCCTCTCAAACAGGCTGGGCTAAGGTGTGAGATTGATGACAGCCAGATACACACACAGACACACGAAAAAATAGCTAATTTAGTGCGGCCACGTGAATGCACAAGACAGCTAATTTAGTGCAAGGCTCTGGGATTTAGTGCGGCCTCAGCTAATGAAATCTAAGCAAAATGATTCACCCGAAGATATCAGCCATAGCGCCATCCTAGTTACAAAAAGAGATCTGAATTTTCAAGAGCTCTAAAAATTATTTAATGCAAGCAACATACAAAACTGAAACCCCAAAAACTTGGTGACTCAAACTGTTTCTTAACTGTGTCAGTTTAAGGAGTCAATTAAACATTAAGTGAATATAAAAATTAACAATGTCAAACTCAACATATCTGCTTAATACTGAAATTGCTGCTGAACAAATATACTGCAACTTACTACTTGAATGCTTGAACCACAATGGGTTCAGAAAAAGACCTTTCAAAAAGCTGGCCTGGGGGATCAATCTGACAACAGGAACACTTACATAATAACATCTCCAAAGCCACCATTTTTTGGCTAATTTAAAACCTATAACCTGAACAAGACTAAAACTGAAAAATGCAAATACAAAAAACTAAAAACTAAACATAAAAGAATGACTGAAAATGAAACTGACAACTGAACAAACTAAAACTAAATAAAAATAAACTAAAAAAACTGAAACTAAACAAAAATGTCTGAAAACTAATCATAAAAGAATGACCGAAAGACAACCGAACAAAATAAAAATGAACAAAAATGCGCACACACACGCTTACTGAAACATAACAGTCTTCAGGAAACAAAACAATAAAAATAAAAAAATTGCATGTCATCTGCAGTTTCATATCTCAACACATGCAAACAATGATAGAACGTGAGCTAACACACAAAAAAACATATAATAACTAAAATCAGGAACATGAATCAGGGGCATGAATCTAGATCTGAATCAAAGATATACCTTCCTTCCAAACCCTGTAGATGATATCCAAGAGAGAGGTATGCGGATCATCTTCTCACCATTCCAAAACTCTCCACCTAGAGCTAGTTGTTGCAGTAATCCATCATGTGAATCGTCATGAAACAATTCCTCATCCCACACCACCTGGCTGATGACAAGCTCGGCACTTGGTGTGTTATTGTGTTCTTGTCACCACTCATGTGCTCTCGAGAATGAGCTAATTACTACAGTAACCCCATATGTGTTGATATGAGATGCCATGTCATCATCCCATATGACTTCTGTTGGATGCGTTGCAGCAAGTTCTTTAGAGGAAGCAATACGAGGCATCCCCGATGACATTAGCAGATGTTCTGAGTGTGATGCTTCCACTTCCTTGAGAGGTATTTCCTTTGATCTGTAACCATTACTCCAAGCTCTGGATGTGCTGATGAGTAATCAACATCAGTGAGACTGGTGTTACTGACCTGCACAGCAACCAAATTGATCTCTTCACACCGTATCAACGTTGACAATGTATGTGCTACAGACAACTCTTGATTAATCCATGCTGTGTCGTCGTCCCAAAGAGGCATATCATCGAACATTTTGCAGGCTACTGCCTCATGCATCACCACAGCAATAGAAACGTCACGAGCAGGAAAAAACCTAGTCTGTATCCTTGGATTGGATAGTGGACCAATGTGCTGAGCTGAAGGCTTCGAAGGTGTCGTGATGCTCACACCGCAAATCCAATCAATGGGGAGAAGGAATTACCGGAAATCGGAGTCCCAGTGTGGAATCGACCCAATCTCGACCAACCTAATCCATTTATCGGCTGAGATCGACGGAATAGCTGCAAGCACACGTACCTGACGAAATCGACGAAGAGAAATAGGTCTACCGCCACCAAACGCCGCCAATATACACCGCCGCCGTGCACCCTCAAAAGCAGACGACAAACTTGGGTAGAAGGGAACCCGCCGACCGGAGAAGTCGTCGCGTCTCCGGCAGCCAACCCGAGCTGGATCGATGGAGCCGCTGCACCGAATCGGGGAGATTCGCCGCCGCCGCACCAGTTCGCGCCGCCGCTGGTCCGGATGAAGAAGAGCCGACCCCACGCCGAGGAAGGCCGACATGTCACAGAAACAGAAACATACACACCCGCACGCCACAAAACAGATCAGACGCTTCACAACATCACACGGCACAGATCAAACAGACGAAAAAACGGTTACTGAATGGCATCGAAACAGCCGGACAACCTATAGCATTTCTGTAAAAAAATGAGAGATAATAAATATATAATAAGAAGCATCTATTTATTTACCACGTACCCGTCAACTTTGGTGGCTTACTAGCTTCTCAATCAAATCTCTCACAAGTCACAATGGACGGATAGAGGCATGAAGCTGCTACATATATGCTGTGTGGCGCAGTGCGGGAGTGGATAGTCGCGGCCGACCCTCCACGGCAACGAAGTGGCGGAGACGGACGCCGAGACGCCGGACGCGGCCTCCGAAGCTGCGCCACTGTTGCTATTGCTTTGTGCGACGGCAGCGATCAACGAGCCGTGAACGTCTGTGTGTCGTCGCGTCCAGCGGAGTGGAGTCCATCGGCCTGTTGGTTTCGGTGGAAACGATCGTGGATTATAAGTCAGAAATATTGCTGGCTGGTTTGGTGTGAGAGAAAAATATTATTTCAGTTTATAATTTATGACCGTATAAGCCAAAACGAACAGGCTCATATCCATTTGAATCGTCCTTCAGAAGTCGGAAAGGTGTCAGGGAACGGCTGCGTAGGCGGAGTTCGGGGGCGTCGGTCCAACCCTCTGCGTCCACGAAAGAATGAAATTCTCGTTTTTTCGAGAAATTAATCAGTTTGAATTTTAACTAAAATTATATAAAAAAACATACTAATATTCATGATGTAAAATTAGTATCATTAGATTAGTCATAGAATATATGTATTGTATTTAGTTTCTATGCAGTAACCATTAGCCAATTAACCCAAAATTTTAACCTGACTGGAAACGTACGGCAGAAATACAGTTTTATTACGTCAGCCACATCTTATATTTTAAGATCATTCCTGAAGAGAGAACGAGAAACTATGATAGCTTGTTTAGCACGAGAAATCTGATGAGAAATGGCAGAAATTCATAGTTGACACTTGACACGTGCAGGGGAAGCAGGTTGACCAACTTTTTCGTGCGTGCACTTTTTCATGGACACCCCTCCTGTCAACTTTGCGTGCGTGGAGGTGATTCACTGTGCTTTCTTTTAAGAGCAGATGCACTCGTTATCAGGTGCAGGCAGCACCTGGTGTTAGTCTCGGTATAAAGTTACTCCACCTAGATCAAAATGAGTTATAAGGCCAGTGGCGAATCTAGGATTTTAGATCAGGGTATGCCGTCAAAAAAAATTCATATATAAATCGGTAAAATCATTTGACAATTCGGTAGCAATTATAAAATTTGCAATGTAATTCGGCATATATACACTAAATAACAAGATAAATTTTAAATTTGAAGATTAAGTTGAAAAACATCCACAACATTACAATATGAATAGTTCATGCATCATAATAATAGCTCCAAATATATGCATAAAAGAGAGTAAGAGACTTATAATACTACTTATCTGACTTTTTTAGCCGACGTTTTCTATGGGACATGAATGCGTTGATGATATCACCTTCTTCCAGCCAATTATTAAAAAAGGATGCAATATCTCCATCTCTCTTGATAACTACACAATTATTAAAAATACAATACCAAACAATTAAACAAATTGCAAGTGCACGGATTGAATCCTCAATCCTCATATGTGATGACACAAACACTCACATGATACTAAATTGTTGATCAATTTCGGTTGTCTCTGATGTTGAGCAAATCTCCGACCTCACTGCATATTATTGATGACTGGATAATATTAGCCATGGATATAAACATGATCTTTCTATAGAAAGACGAATAGTAAAAAAAGAGATTGATTCTCACCGCGGTGACCAGGCAGTCGGACTATATATGCACATTAATCGTGCACGCGTATCAGGCCGGTCCTCCATGTCACGCACTCGGCAGTCGGCGCCGCGAAGATTCAAGCCTCGAGACGGCGGCCAGTGGGCAAGACTCTAATCTGCGATACAGTAGATCAATAGGAAGTCCAGGCGTCGACGGTCAGGAACTGCGCGTTCTAAGGACTGGACCTTGACTTTCCGAATTTCCACCTGGCGTCCTTATGGCCGCGTGGGCAGGACATGGGCTTCCCGTCCGTATGGCCACGTGGGCCTGGAAACTAGGAAAGTCCATCATCTCTCGGCAAGGAGCAGTTGCTGCGTTCGTTTTTCATGGTGCATATACAATCTTTTTTGTTTTTTTACAAATACAGATGTATATACATGAAAGCTATTGCTAGATCTGCAGGGTATGCCAGTGCATACCTGACATACCCTGTAGCTCCGCCCCTGGCCAATAGCCTCTCAACGCAAGCAACAGCTTGTCCTCTGTACTGTGCTCAGCTTTTGTCAAAGCTCTTCAGCTTTTACATGCCTTTTTATACCACGCCGCAGGAACATATGGCTGCTTCAAACTTTTTGCCAATGCAAGCTAACGCTTCCTCTGCAAGAGAACATGACAAGCTGCGAGGCTAATGTTCTTGATGATTTGGACAATGGATGCATAGGTGGAAGTTGAGGCAGTACTCCACGGTGGAGCGTTGGGCATGACCTCAGTGGCTGACTGGCACGTACACTTGGTGGTTATAGAGATCTAGAGCCTAAACATGCATGCGGCGATCATCACGGAACTAGTGATCAAGTTGAGTAAAATCCACAAAACCGTAATTAATTTGATGATATCATTCAGAGTACTCCCTCACTATGTCCCTTTGCGATCATACAAAGGAACGAATGAATGATTTGTCAGAATATTTTCATGAAAGGTAGTACTTAAAAGTTTCTAATATTAAACACCGTGTAAATATCCGTTATGTCAGTTTTAATAGATGCAATATTCTGATGCGTCGTGTGTTACCGTAGGAAAGGTCCACTGTTGTTTGGATGCTTGCATGGATTTTAATTCAGGAGCATATATAGAGCTTGTTTGGATGAGTGACTAGCGCTGCATGGCTGGCAAGTTGTCGATTAGATCATGATCCAAACAAGCCCATGTTCTATGGGCGAGGAGAAGCATGTCGAGGAAAAAAAAAGTGTCGTATTTTTTCAATAGGTTGAGATGAGTTGCTGATTTGAATTTAGTAGGCTGCAACTGCAACTATGGATGCAAGCAGAGATGAGTTTGTAATCTGAATCTCTACAACACTTCGACATGATAAAAGTCTCGAGCCAACCTCTACTGAGAAAACATCAAGCTGCTTGAGAGTTGAGACAGGGAAGGGAGTCTGCGATTGGGCCCAAGGAGTGGAAACGATACGTGTGGAGAATCGAGACCTCGAGGGCTCCATTTTCCCTCTTTTTTTTTTCCCGCTAACAAATGCAGCAAAATTTGCTATTGGTCCACCGTTCCATTCCCCCAACCGCGCCTCCTCTAAACCCCTCCTCTCGCCCGCCGCCGGCGCGCCAACATGGCCGTCCACCACCTCCTCCGGCGCGGGGTCTCCAGCGGCTCACAGATCCACCCTCTCCGCGGCCTCTTCCACGCCTCCCAGGTACCGGCGGCTCCTCCCCTCGCCCTCACCCACTGCCCTCGCCGTCACACCGGTCCTTGATTTCGTGCGTGCTTCTTTCCCGGCGGCGCAGGAGCTTGGGCGGCACCAGTTGAGCTCCGCGGCGGCGGGGGACGCAGCGGCCGAGCTGAGGGGCGCGCGGGAGGACGTCAGGCAGCTGCTCAAGGCCACCTCCTGCCATCCCATCCTGGTACGGTAGTTCTTTCTCCTCGTGCCGAGGCTCCCTGCGGATGGAGCAGACAAGTGATTGTACTGTGGGATCTTGTTTATTCATCTAGCCACCCAGAGATTCTGCATCTCTACAAAGTTTCTCTCATGTCTCGTGCAATTGATGAACTAATAATACTCTGCAACCTTTTGTTTTGGGTAAGGAAGGAGCTTGTGTAATTTAGTTGCTCATATGTTTACTCAGCTGACGACACATCAGTTTATGCAATAGACTTAGGTTTGGGAGATGTATTAGTGCCCCAGATGCACTGTTCTCTCTGTTTATGCTAGATAAAGTTTGGTCTTTTTGCTTTGTGTGCGCGTTACTGTTTTCCTCTTCACGATCCAGCATTAGCTGATTCAGCCTTTTGTGTTGCTTAGATACGACTTATGTAACGAGTTACATTTTTCGTTCAGGTTCGATTAGGTTGGCACGATGCTGGTACCTATGACAAGAACATTACTGAGTGGCCCAAGTGCGGTGGAGCTAATGGTAGCTTGAGATTTGAAGTCGAGTTAAAGCATGGGGCCAATGCTGGTAATGCTTCTTCTCAATCGATCATCTGTAACTTCATGATGAGGGACTACTCTTACATTTAGTTTCATGTCAGGTCTTGTGAATGCTCTGAAGCTGATCCAACCGATCAAGGACAAGTTTTCAGGTGTTACCTACGCAGATCTGTTTCAGCTTGCCAGCGCCACAGCCATTGAGGTCCTTCAAATCGCTGCAGCTTACTGATTAAGTGATGGTCATTCATAAATGCTTCTTGTTAATGATGACTGCCTGACTGGTTGTTCTGGTTTCTTTCATTTCAGGAAGCAGGTGGCCCCAAAATTCCCATGATCTATGGAAGGGTTGATGTTATTGCCCCTGAACAATGCCCACCAGAGGGGAGGCTTCCTGGTCAGTAATAATGACTTCGTGACTGATCTTAACTCATGTGCCAATTTAGGTTGAGTTTGACTCGGAATCCAGAAACTAGAACATAGGGTTGTTCCAATAGTTTCATTTGATGTTAATCCAAGCATACTGTTGCAATCATTACTTAGTGATCGAAACACCGAATCACTACCTGATTCATTAACCTTGTATGGTTGTGCTCAGAGTTCCACCGCATAGCAAACTTTCAGCTAACTCCCTGATTAAAACTTTGATAAACTATCTCTTATCAAAGCATTATCATATTTAAACCCACAGATGACTTGTATTTGCTTGCTCATTTTTTCATGAAAGTTTGGCATGTCAGTACACTGGCAGCTTTCAACAGATTAGTATTACCAAAGTTTATGATCCATGTCACATAAAATATACTTTGTCCTAGTCCTGGACATCATCCACTTTAAGCTAAGACCATATCAGATTTATGGTACCTAATGTTTGCTTGCCTGCAAGGTGCAAATTTGGCACACCAAAAATTAAAATACAAGCAAAATACTGATGCAATATTGCAAGTAGAGGATGTAAATACAGTCCTGGCTAACCTTTAATGGTATCCCTTTTCATTCCACCAGTGTTTGTTGGGTTATCTGTAGTGCCTCCAAATTCAGCTTTTGAGATGCTTAGGACAGATTAATCTATACTCTTTTGGAATTTAATTAGTAAGATTTGAAGGGTAGAAACAATCTAAAGTCATAGAACAGTGTTATGTGATCTTTAAAGCACAAGTCTTTTTAAAGAATTACCTTTGTGGGATCTACAGTCTGGTCAAATCAAATGGCTGAACATGCAGAGTGCACAAGGTAAATTGTTTCAAGTTCCAACATCCTACAATGTAACAAAATATTGAGAAGCTGCGCTACCTAGAATAGAATCATGTTCATACAGTTGTATTATGGTCATAGAATTAAAAACGTCACTGCACATTATCTTCCTAAGCATTGCAATGTTTCCAAACACCCCTATCCAGTGGTTCCTGATTGATCTCTTCCTGTGCCATATAATTATTTAAGTTTGACAGTCTCTATACTGCTTGCTTCTTTGATGTGCCAGTGCTTTATTTGTATACAGAAGATTTTATTCCAAGGTTACTCATATTTCTATTTTCTCACCCATTCAGCTGCTGGCCCACCTTCACCCGCGGAACATTTGCGTGAAGTATTCTACAGAATGGGCCTGAACGACAAGGTGTGAACTGAATGCTGTGTTTAAATTAGACTCGGCATAATTCTATATTTGCTAGTCACAACTATTTTGCACTCTGTAGGAAATTGTTGCACTGTCAGGAGCACATACACTTGGACGGGCAAGACCAGAGCGTAGTGGCTGGGGTAAACCAGAAACAAAGTACACTGTAGGTAACCTACAGCTTTAATCATGCGTTGTCCTTTTTTTCAGTTATTGCATTTGCATGCCTGTCCTTCATAATTTACTTATTGTATTTTCTGTTCGTGCTAGACTGCTAGTTAATTTCTTGTTTGGCTTTGTCCTACTGATTGGTCCTTGCTTATACGCTTGCTGCATGGACACCATATTTGATTACTTGTCCATGCTGATCTCTGATAAGACATTCCTGTCTACTCTGCCCTGGAAATTGCTTTTCACTATATTGTGGTGTGTCTGCTAGGTTTTCCCTCTATGGATCTTATCTCTATTTTCCCAACCGTTATTCTTGTAAAGATGCTCTTTGTGTGATTAGTACAGTTATAGCACCTTCACATTCATACAGTCTTGTTTGCTGGATGGTGATGGAGTGGTGTTATCTCACTCGTTTGTAAATTGTTCTTTTGTTTGATATGCCAGAAAGACGGGCCTGGTGCACCTGGGGGGCAATCTTGGACATCTCAATGGCTCAAGTTTGACAACAGCTATTTCAAGGTATTTTCCTTAAGTTGCTATAGGATTACCTTCAGAGGCTTCGATCATGTAGCTTTAACAAAAACATGGGCATAACAATTCAGGCTATCAAAGAAAGGCGAGACGAGGACCTCCTAGTTCTGCCTACTGATGCTGTGCTGTTTGAGGATTCCTCATTCAAGGTTAGTGAAGGTTCTCATGTTGCAAAAAACTGCACAATATATCTAGCTTTTCTCTGGACCAAGTCTCATGATGGCTTTTCTTACTTGAAGATCTATGCTGAAAAGTACGCCAAGGATCAGGATGCATTTTTCGAGGACTACGCTGAAGCTCATGCCAAATTAAGCAATCTTGGGGCAAAGTTTGACCCGCCAAAGGTAAAAGGAATCAGGACACTTTCCATTCTTGAGAGGTAGAAAATAATTCTGTTCTTAGGTCATGTAACATGCTTTTCATTGAAATGTTTGCAGGGTATCTCACTTGAGTAGCTGTGGATGGAGGTGACTGAACAGGACAGGGTCATGTTCCTTTGCACGACCATTTTCCAAGGTTTTACAAGGAAAAGTTGTTCGAGTTCAATGACAGTTCCCCAAATTGGATTCACTGATTAAAGGAAGTTTTTTGTGCTCAGCATGCTCTATTTGAGTAGTATGCTACACTATGAATAAAGCAGGATCGGTCATTTCAGGATAAATATTTGTTACACTAACCGACGTTTACCTTGGTTGCTGTATGGTACTGCATTCAGCTTACCAAATGATCATGTTCCCACCGAATTGAACCAAATTTTGTTCTTCCGTGTGACCTGTTTGTCATTTATGCTAGATTACATGTTCAAATCCTATGGCACTCCCAAACTTGAGTTTTCATTGAGATAACATGTATACGATTAATATGCTGCTCTGAAGGTATCAACTCGTCCTTATTTTTTGGGGAAAAAAAAATAAAAACAACTCATGTCCTTGTTAGACAACCCAAAACGGTCTAAATCAGTGTCCAGCAATATCCCTTCAGCATACCCTCCAGCAGAAACGCATATCTCCAACTGGGATTGGAGCTTGCTGTTTTTGTGCTTACCGTGTTGAACTGGGTTTGAAGGAGTCGCAGTGTGCATGTGATCCTCTATAGCTCATGCAATATTAGTATCAGTTCAACACTTCAATAACGAATCATTCTCTGGCAGCACTGTGGTTGTAAAACCACTCGGATTTAAGAACTGTGCGAGGGACACATTCTATTGGCCATGCAGAAAATCATGTAGCAATGACATACGTTAAGACATAGGAAGACTTCATATTTACAACTAAAAAGATACAATAAGTCACTCTAGATGACCAATGATTTCATTACAGAATACAAAGTTAGAAACACTCTACCTGGAGTCCTAGCCTACCAAGCTACTGCTAAATTTTGGGCTGACCTACTGCCTAACCTGAAGAGAATTGAGCTTCTTGTTTATCTCCCCAAACTTTTCCTTTAAGCGCTTGATCTGAATCCAGCGAAACAATACTAATTATTCAGAATGATCTTAACATGCTAAGCACTTAAAACTGTAGTTCTTTTTATATAGAAAGACATACCCGCTTCAGTTCAATCTCCAGCTCTCGCTTCTTCTGCCCAAGTGACTGGCACAGCTGAGTGACATCAAAGATGCTACCAAGTTCCTCTTCGAAAGCTGATTCAAGGTCTTGTCTTAGAAGTGCTGGTAATTTGTCAACAATCGGCATGAGGAGAAAGCAATTGAACTGCAATTTCATGATGAACCAAAGCATTATTCCATGAACAAAGGAAAAGGAACAGCTTAGTAAGAAATATCTGGTGAGCTAGTGCATAACAAGTTTTCGGATGAGGGAGACCTTCAGTTCAGTTGTGACAAGAAAATGCTCTTTGATTCCATGAAAAATCTGGTGAACCAGTGCATAAACAAGTCTTTCAGATGAGGGCACCAGCCGTCTGTTCCAGAGTGTGCTATCCAATAGATCAACTAGTCTTGTCTCTGGCACAGCACTGGACGAATTTGTGTCTGAAGAATGGTTTGACTTCGAGTCACCCTTTGCCCTATCCTGTTTGTTGTCATTCAACCCAGAAAACTGCTCGTTCAGTGTATTTACTGATAGTTGCTCCGGTGCAACAAATGAATCGAGGAAGTGTCTCAATCCAGCATGGTTCTGCATCCAATAGAGCAAAACATCACACATGCTGATAGCAAGTATTTAAAATTCCTAAGGTGTAAAAATTGCACCTTGTTGTGAAGGGACCAAGTGACATAACGAGTGGTACTCTCCAAATCTTCCATACACCTGCATTAGAAATAAAAATCTATATTACTCATGTAACAATTAACACAGCCAATAGAAACACATCAGTGGAAACACAAAGGATGTGTTTAGCAGTTATCACTAAGGAGTAAGGAGCGAGCATGAACAAAAGCTAACAAACACATTAGCAGTAAATATCTCCTAACAGCTGCATCTATAAGGTCTTGTTTGTTTTAGCTTGCAGATTGTGGACAGTGGATTTCAGGTTGTTACAATCTGCAAGCAAAGGGGGAGGCAGATTGTAACAAATTGCAAGCTAAAACAAAAAAGGCGTAATTCTATTTTAGTAATCCGCTTAACTGAAAAACACAAACCCCTCAAATCACTTATTACAAAATGCTCAGGGACACAGGATTTGGCATCAACAGATCAAACAGAGGTAAAAGGTATGATGGTACGAAACTAAGAATTGGGATGTCCACATTCCACCATTTACACTTCATTGATGAATGCAGTTCTTTGATTCTTTTTTTTCTCGAACACGCAGGAGAGTTGCGTATCATTATATTAAGAAGAATAAAGGAGTGGGTTTAGAAACCCCATACAGCCACACACCTACACACACCCTTTTACATCTAATATTGTACCTCTCTCTCAAATTTCAAACTTGACCCAAGACCACTAGAGAGGAACTCACACATTGGCTGGCTCTAGAGCAAGGAGATTGGATATTCCCCGAGCTCTGGCCAAACTCCACAGGAGAAACTCATCTTTTACCGAAACCAGAACACTATTTAGGCTCGGTTGAATCCCATCAAACACACAGCGATTGCGATGATTCCAAATGGACAGTGGATTTCTTGCCAGAAACCAGAACACTAATTCAGTGGATTGCATATGTCGAGAATGATGATGGAATTGAGACCTTTTTTAGTCTGGTCATCAACCCCAGAATTAGTTCTTGCCCACCATGCATCAAAGGAGTTGTCATCAGGCTGGGGGGAGAGGTCCTGCAGGCCGACCTTATGGAGAATGTTGTACCATACTTGCCGGGAGAAGACACATGAGATCAATAGGTGCTCAATCGTTTCCTCAGCTTGATCACAGAGCGGGCAGCGTTCAGGATGGGGCAGACCTCTTTTAGCAAGACGATCTGCAGTCCAGCACCTATTGTGTGCCACTAACCACATGAAGAACTTGCATTTGCCTGGTGCCCAGCTTTTCCAGATTCTTTCCCAAGGCCCAAACTGTACAGCCCCAATAAAAAATCCCTCATACGCAGATTTAGCAGAGTACACTCCTGAACTAGAGAATTGCCATATATGAGCATCATCTACTTCAGGTTGCAAAGTCAAATCCGAGAGAAGGTCCCACAACTTCAAAAATTCTGTCAACACAGGTACTGACGTACTGTAATGGCACCCCGTATGTCCTGCACCCATTTCATCTCGGTAAGGGCTTCATACACTGTCCTTTTCCTTGTTTTGTTGTTGACTGATCCAAAAAGAGTAGGCACTAATTGATCCAGGCTCTGTCCATGCAGCCACCTGTCGGTCCAAAAAATTGTGTTCTTGCCATTGCCAACTTCCATTGTGACAAACTCAAAACAGCCTTCACTAGAGATAATCACTAGACCAAATAACTCCATCATTCCATAAATGTTGTGAAACAAAATGACTAGCATTCTAACTAGTCAACTCCCTGCCCACCACCGAGAGCATATGTCGAGAAGGATCCATACACCTTTTCATCAAATATGATATTCCATTCAATCTTAAAGTGTACCTGTTTTATCTTTTTTCAATTTGAATGGAAACTGCAAAGTGACAGCTGACAAGCATAACTAAGTAAATGAGTGAAAAACGTTTTTAACACTTCATAGATAAAGCCAAATAGCCAACCTATATTTTTCAAAAGGTAATCCATATATAGCACAATAACTGTTGACAACAACAAATGTTAGAAGAGGTATCTGCAGTTTCAACTCAAAGATGCTAGATGCAAGATGTATGAGCATTGCCTTTGCAAATAAATTGTATTTTGACTATATTGCACACAAGCAAATAAACAAGAAAGCCATTCATATGTATCAGAATCAGGAAGGCTATTACCTTTGACGGCATGATTGCTCAGTGGATTCAGCAAACCTCTTGAATGCTTCCTGGACACGCCTTACAAGCACTTCATGGCTACTAAAGTACTCACCATCTTTCTGCAAAGTCCCATCAGAGTAATTTCCAAAAAAAGACAAAGAAAAATCATATCATTTGAATAACCTAAGGACAAATTAGTACCTCCAAGAGATAAACAGAGATTGGGATCAGCCTCTTCAGTATGTACAAAAGCCTAAAACCCAACTGCGTTAAGATTAAGTAACAGTTATCCATTCAGAAACATAGTAATCAAATCAAGATGAAAGCCTATCAAACCACTACAAAATAGATGAACTATTTAATTATTTTGTTGATCATGCTATTGGTACCACTATCTAATGAGATCACATGCTTTAGAAAGGGAATGTCTTGCACAAGAAGCCCAAATGTAAAAGATACATCTATCATGAAAAAGACTGTTGCAGGTTTCTGAAACCATAATCACACAAAGTATGACAAATATATCTGGAAATGGAACATGATGAAATCCAAATGGCAGATCAATAATGAGCCCACACTTGAGGCAAGCTGACCAACCTGATGAAGGAATGGCTCAAAGGTGTCACGTGCTTTTGCCACAGCAATTACACAAGCAGTCCTAACAAAACCAGTCAATGTTCAGAATGAAGAAAATGTACACAGTGCAACTATATTATTTCTGAATGAAAATGTGCTTATTTATATTCAATTCAAGAAAACTAAGTACAGACGTACAGTTTTACTCAGGTCAATTTCAGTCAAGTTAAATTAATTATAAATTAAATTCTGTACGGTTCTTAAAGCTCGGCATTTAAAATGTCCAATATAAGGATGCCATCTTTAAAATAAAGAAACCACAAAAAACTCAAGAAAGAAAGAATAGTAGACACATACAACTTCAATTAACACCTCGCATTGCATTTTCTGTTTTGATGCAATTTCTTGTCAATATAATAATCCTACCCTTAGCATGAGCCTAGAATATCCTATTCAATGTTTGCAGATTTAAATCTGTTCCACTGATGCCATTTTAACTCAATGCGATCATAGGAATGTAGGATCCTATCATGGTGATAACGCTAAGAAATAGAGTACCTGGAGTAGTTTGTCCCATCATGAATTATCCTCAACACCACAAGCATTGACAATTTCCTCCCTAGTTATTGGAGGGCACCTGATACTACTAACTACCAGACGAAATTCAGCCATTGCCCGATGGTATTGTGCACCACCATAAAGATGCATGCCACCATTCTGCAAAAAGGACATTTCAAACATTTGATAAATGAATTAAAAGTGCACTTAACATAATTGTAATCTATATTACATCCATAGCCAAGGTAGTCGTTATATGGTGTGTGAGAAACAAATAAACTAATACAACTAGCTGATCAGTGGAGATTAAATATGTTTACCCTTTAGCTTCTGTAGAAAACAAATGGTTAATGTTCAAAACGTGGTAAAAGATCATGGCTTCATGGGGTCAACTACTCAAGTAGCTGAAGTCAGCGTGTCACTCCTAAGTACTAATTGATTAAAGGCTTGTCACTTGTTAGGAAAGCATATTAAACACAATCAGAGAGTGCTAGTGTGCATCTTTAGTACAAAAAATAATAAAAAAACAGAACTTACTGGCATCATCTTGTTCGGGAGCTGGAAATTCTCACTTCTGTAAATGTTCCTCCATTAATCCTCTCGTTAACTAAAGTTTCTCCTGTGGCCAACAGTTTAAATAAGTCACAACAAAGCAGAATGTAGCAAGAACCTCAAGACCTCCATAAAATAAATCACAGGAGATTAAACACTCACCAAATTTATCGGGAGGTGCCACCACCATGCCTTTCAATAGCAAAGATAACTGAAATGAAATAGTCCGACATTAATTTTAAGTGTATCTCAAACAGCTTTTATTTCTGAATACAACATTCTAAGACAACTCATGGAATCAAATGCTGTAGTGCAAGAAGATTGCACCATCTAAGTAATAATGTAGTATTTTCATTATAATATGTGGAACAAGCACCTTGGTAAAAAATGAGTCATGGAATATCTGAGCTTTCTCCTTCAGTTTGGCTTCATCCAGACCACTGTTCAGATATAGGATGTCAACATAATTAATACATCTTGAATAACAAATATATTATCATGAGCATATAAAGTTAGACGTATGGGGAAGAACGCAACCCAGCCTTCTGTCAAAGCTTTGAGCTTCAGAAACACCACATAAACCACTACAAGGAAGGATCCACTTTATTGAACAGGATAATCAACTAAAAGTCTAAAACATCACCTGAGTTCATGACTGATTTCACGCAGTTTACTTGTTGTATTTCGATGTTGCTTCTCAAGAAGTGGAATGATTAATGGAACACTCTCAATATACCTTTGAGTAACAGAAACAACATTTGTATCATTCAGAAGAAAGATACGAGAATGACAAAAGACATTATGTTGTACAGTTAATACACCAGTACCTCTTCTGCAGCAACTCTTCCAAATATAATCTTAAGTTACCCACTCCAATTCTATCTTTCTCCTTGGTTGTAAGCGACCTTCCTAACTTGTCTTCAATAGATGCAACATCTTCCAACTCTCTTGATAAGATGGCCTTCATGACGACACAATAAAAAAACATTAGAGGCCTTGTGGAAAAGTTTCCTGCTTACATTACACACACATAAGAGAAAAAGGCTCAAATTTGGATATCTAATGAGCAATGCTGGCAAAAAAAAAAGCTGCAATAAAGCACAGGCATCGTGTACTATAAAGCAGTTCAGTTAGAACATTCCCTAAAAGCACTTTTTTTCTTTCTATGTTATTCCATTCCTTCGTAATATATTGTGTTCAGGATTTCAGTAGTCAAACTCTGTTGATTTTTTTATGAAAAACTGTGGGGAAGTTCAGCACAGTATTGTTATAAAATAAAGGCGGTTATGTAGCCCCTGGAAACAATAACATTCGTTGTTATGAGACAGTACTTTCACAATATAATATCTTTTAAACTTTTCACTCACATATTACTATGAAAGCTGATCATCAACATTCCTTATTGTAGATTGTGTTGTTAAAAAAGGTAACATACATGAAAGGGCTACAACATGTCATTTGATCCAATAGCAGCACACATTTCACAAACATAATAGAAGCGTTATCAATTACATTCTTAACCCCCACAGGAAGTACAAACCTATCTGTTAGTCACAGGTTATTCCTAGAGTAGTCTTTACCCTACAGAAACGGATAGAAATATAGGCACATCCGCACATACTATTGGAGTGGCACCTCGAAGTGGAGTCTGAGAAGCTTCAAAAGTCAAAGCAAGCATGTCTTTTATATTTGAGTTAAAAAATCAATATGTAATTAGAAAAGCACAGAAAGTACTCCCTCCTTTTATTTCTGTTAAGGCATGGTATGACCCCATGCGGTCACCAATGTTACATTTTGACCATTATTTTTTTTTCTCCAATGCAGTAAAGCTGTGTATCATTTTATCAAGAAGAAAACAATAGTACATTTTAACCATTAATATCTCATATGTTGTATGTTCATGAATATGAATTTGACATTATGGAAATGTTTTCAAATACAAATCCAATGGTATCAAATTTCCATGGTATAATCTACAAATTCTTAGATTAAGTGCTAATCAAAGATTAACAAGTTTGTGTGCAAACCTTACAAAATGAAAATGAGGGAGCCTGTGGCTTCCATGTGTAACTTTTTTTTGAAACTGCTTCCATTTGTAACTTGAGTCCCTAAAAGCTATTAAAAACTACAGGTTTTCAGTTAGTTGTAATCCTCTTGTAAGGGATTTTACATCATACTGAGTTACACATTCGCTCTTGAGTTTAACCAGATTGCTCTGTCAGGTACATAATGAAACTAGATGGCCAATTGCTTTGTTGGCACAGAAGGATAAAACTCTGAGTCTGCTTAATGCTAGAGTTCAAGCATGTTTATACAGTATACAATTCGACACTTCACAGGAGGAAGCACAAAGCTCTAAAGAATTTAGGCGGTTCTGGCTTGTGATACCTTCTTAAACTCTTCATTTGATCTGAACACAGCTTCATGGCAAGAACCAACTCTACCAGAAGGTACTGATGTGAAAAAGGGAGAATCTCCCAATAAGGAAACATCTAGCACACAAGTTGGTGGGTGAAGAAACACTTCAACATCAGAAGGCCGGGCAAATTGTGGTATTTTAGTGTCCAGTTTTGTGGAGACTAGAACAGTCCTGGTGAGATCAGGATCAACCTGCAGTACCAAAAGGAAAAAAGAAAAACTCTATTTAGTGGAAACATTTTATCAGTTGCAGAAGGGTTGTGCTAGGTCAAGGTTGAAGGCTTAGAACGAAGTCCAGAAAGTGACTTTGCCTTTTGATTATGTACGGCAACCCAATAAGTTATGACTATAACTGGTGAAAAATCATGCAAATGTTAGTCTTAGAGGAATTAGGCATATAAAAAAAGATTCCTTCAAAACCAACCTGCATCACTACTCTCCGTGTAGTTGCATTACTCCAATCACTACAATCTTCAAGGCACAGTATAATGGTCTCTTTATGCTGGATTTTAGCACGAACAAGCCTATCAACAGCAGAAGCCTGGCTCTGCATGTCACAAGATTGCCAAGGGTGGAGCAGTTTCAGTTCGGAATCAAATGCACCTAAAAAGGTAAAAATGGCTGCTGTAAACTGATAGAGGAAAACAAACAAAGTACCTGCAAAACTCTGTTTTTATGGCCAGGAGCTGGAAGGATGAGGCCTGGAGTGTCAATAATGGTGAGATTGCGGGAATGCTTGTATTCTACCTTAATGGTGAAGTGGGGCTGGTTTAAGTTAGACCTGGTTTAGTTTTCAAAATTTTTCACCCCAAGACAGTGGCGTGGGTGGAGAAGTGGGGCTGGTTTAAGTCAGGTCTGGTTTAGTTCTTAAAAATTTTTACCCCAAACTATCACATCGAATATTACGACATATAAAGTATTAAATATAAAAAAAACTAATTACACAGTTTGGTTAAAAATCGTGAGACGAATGTTTTAAGACTAATTAGTCCATGATTAGCCATAAGTGCTACAGTACTAACCTACGCTAAAGATGGATTTATTAGTCTTAATAAATTTGTCTTCAGTTTTCAGACGAGCTATGTAATTAGTTATTTTTATAAGTATCCGAAAACCCCTTCTAACATCCAAACATCCGATGTAACGTAAAAAAAAATTCATTGCACAAACTGAACACAGCCTCAAGCACTGCCCGTGCGGCCGCGCGTTTTCTCTTTCAGCTGGACTGCTTGACGAACGAGATTCTCAGCGCTTCACTACATTTCATTTTGCATTTTCCATCATTGTCTTCTTTTGAGCAGACAACAGAGACCTTCCTTGTTCCACCAGACTCACTTTATGCTTTATGGGCTTAACTGTTTTATTTTCTGAAAAAACCGCAACAGTTTTGTCACGAATTTTATTAGAAACAATAAAAGTAAAAACAAATGATGGCCTATTTTTTTAAGTGCAAATGAACCTAAGGCCACGTCCGCTGTGGTCCTCCATGCCATGGTAAATGGTAGCTCCGCAGCGTGTTAGAGCGTTTTGCAGGAGATACAGCGGCTTCATCTAACAAAAATAGGAGACAGCGGGCAGGAGCGCGTTGTGATGCTACGGGACGGTGGCTTGCTTTGCAAAGTGTCAAAGGAAGAAGAGAGACGTCACCAGACTCAAGTATTGTAGCAGCTGTATTAGACTTGTGGTAGTTTGAAATCCCTAGTTTGGTTTTTGATAATTGATGAAACCTATGAACTAATCCTAAGTGCTAAGTATGTAGATAAGAGAGGATAATCCATTTCAAGTGGTGGAGCAAGAGGATGATCATGGTCGATGATGATGACCAAAAGATGATCAAGTACTCAACTTAAAAAAGAAGAAAGAGAAAAACAAAATTCTATGGAGATCAAGACAAAAGTATTAGTTTTGGTTTTAGTTTTGTTGATCAAGACACTATAGAGAGTGTGATCACATTTAGGATCAATACCCGTACTATAAACATGGGAAATCTTTGGCTAAATGGTTTATCGAATGCCACTAGGTGACATGATTCTTGCATATGCATTTAGAAATCTAGTGTGCTAACTTAGACCCTTGTAAAATGCTTTAAAAATACTAACACACGAGCACATGAGTTGTACACACTATGGTTAGCAACTTGGAAGCAAGGGCAAAGTGGTTGTGGACTTAGAAAAAGAAAAAGAGGAGTTAGGGTAGGACCGGACGCAGGCTTCGGGGTGGACCTGCTCGTCCGGTGCCTAACCCTAGCCTTTGGGCTATGGCGTAGCAGAGACCAGACGCTGCTGAAAGCTCTAGTTTGGTTTTGGTGAATTGATGGAACCCTAAGTGCTAATCTAGTTTATCAAGTGATCATGAGATAGGTAGCACACTCCAAGTGATGAAGCAAATGAAGATCATAGCATGATGATGATGATACCATGATGATGATCAAGTGCTTGGACTTTGAAAGAAGAAAGAGAAAAACAAAAATCTCAAGGCAAAGGTATAAACCATATGAGCTATTTTATTTTGGTGATCAAGACACTTAGAGAGTGTGATCACATTTAGGTTTGATAGCCGTACTATTAAGAGGGGTGAAACTCGTATCGGAATGCGGTTATTAAAGTGCCACGAGATGCTCTAACTCATTGCATATGTATTTAGGATCTAGTGGAGTGCTAATACCCTTGAAAATATTTATGAAAATATGCTAACACATGTGCACAAGATGATACACTTGGTGGTTGGCACATTTGAGCAAGAGTGAAGAAGATAGAGTCGAAGAGGAGTTAGTCGCGCTGGTTACAGAGTGACCGGATGCGTCCGGTATGGTTACCGGACACGTCCGGTATTTTGACGACAGACTCAGCGACCGGATGCGTCCGGTCGCCACACCGAACGCGTCTGGTGTGAATCAGAAAAGGCAGTATACGGTAGAGCAGCCGATCGAACGCTGGCAGCGTCCGGTCCGGTATCACTGGACGCGTCTGGTCGGGCAAGGGTACTTACTGTACTCGACCGGACGCTGAGGCTCAGCGTCCGGTTAGTTTCTAACAGACGCGTCCGGTTGCCCCTGGAGGCTCACTGGACTCGACCGGACTCAGCGGCTGTGCGTCCGGTCGTTTTATGCTGAGTGTCCGGTCGTCGTGTTAGAGAGCCGTTGGAGGCAACAGTGGGACACGTGGTGGTCTAGCAGCTACCGGACACGTCCGGTATAGCTACCGGATGTGTCCGGTATTCACGTCCGGTGCGTCCGGTGCTGTGTCCGGTCAGTTGGACTGCAGCGTCCGGTCAGCCCGTGTTATGCCCAATGAAGGGGTATAACGGCTCTATTTTGTGGAGGCTTCTATTTAAGCCCCATGGCCGGCTATGGCTCACATCTTTGGCCATTTTCATTGACATGGCAACCTTGTGAGCTTAGCCAAAGTCCTCCCCCTTATCTCCATCATTGATTCATCATCATAGTGAGATTGGGAGTGAATCCAAGTGCATTGCTTGAGTGATTGCATCTAGAGGCACTTGGTATTCGTGTTTCGCTGTGGATTTCGCTTGTTACTCTTGGTGGTTACCGCCACCTAGACGGCTTGGAGCAGTGAGGATCGTCGAGCAGAGAGTGGTGATTGTCTCCGGCTCCGATCGTGGTGATTGTGAGAGGTTCTTGACCTTTCCCCGGTGGAGAGCCAAAAGGTACTCTAGTGGATTGCCCGTGGCTTGTGTGATCCTCATCTTGTGTTGGTTGTGTGGCACCCTATTGAGGGTTTAGCGTGTGAAGCCAATTAGCGCGTGAACCTTCAAGTGAGTGAATTGCCACAATGAGGACTAGCTTGCCGACAAGCAAGTGAACCTCAGTAAAAAATCATTGTGTTCATCATTGATTCCGAGGTGATTGGTCTTCATTGTTATTCATCCTTGTGATTGATTGGTTCCTTCATCTACACGATGGTATAACCTTCTTGATCACTCTCTTTATATTACCGCAAACTAGTTGTCAAGCTCTTTAGTATAGCTAGTTGTGAGAGCTTGCTTGCTTGGTTAGTGTGGCTCTTTAGTTAGCCTTTGAGAGCACACTAACATAGGGTAGTGTCATAGCTATTGTGTGAATAGATACTATCTAAACTAGAATTGTGGTAGGTGGCTTGCATTTTGAGTAGGCTAGCGCAACACTTGCTTCGCCTCATAATTGTCTAACCGTTTTGTTAAGTGTTGTTGTAGAAATTTTTATTAGGCTATTCACCCCTCCTCTAGCCATTAGGACCTTTCGGCTGCACCAACCGTAGGGCGTGCGTCCGGTCAATGGTTCTAGAGGAGGTGCAGCGCGGTCTGGTGATCGGACGCTAGAGCGAGCATGCGACCAAACGCGTAGGGGCCGCGTCAGGTCACGGCTGACGTATGCTGGCGTCAGCACCGAGAGCACACAGAGAGAAGCATAGAGCTGTTCGGACTCTCTAGTGCGTTCCGGTCACCTAGGACCTGACGCGTCCGGTCAAGAAAATTGCGCTCTAGACCCTTACTGGACTTGACCAGATGCCATGTGTTGGTGAGTTGGGTCACTTTGAGCTGTGCGTCTAGTCTAACTTTGACTAAGCGAGTGAACGCTAAGTGACCATTGGAGATCTACGACGCTCGTTGAATGGAGGGACACCTGGGCGACCGAACGCTGGGGTGCATCCGGTCAACCCGAGAGCTCCCAACGGCTCTCTGAGCTTTGGGGCTCTATAAATAGGAAGGTACCGGCTTGGGGCTCACTCGCTTGGCATTTTGACATACTTGACATCCTTGTGAGCCTAAGCAAACACCTCCCTCTCATCTCCATCATTGATTCATCATCATAGTGAGATTGAGAGTGATTCCAAGTGTATTTGCCTGAGTGATTACATCTAGTGGCACTTGGGGGTCGTTGTGGCTGTGGATTTCTTGTTTCTCTTGGTGGTTGCCGTCACCTAGATGGCTTGGAGCAGTGGTGGAGCTTTGGCATGTGTTGGTGATTGTTCGTGGCCAGCTCCAATGATTGTGAGGGGTCTTGCACCTTCCTCGACGAAGAGCCGCAAGGTAGCTCTAGTAAATTGCTTGTGTCATTGAGTTAACTCACTTTATGGGTAGGTTCTTGCAGTGTCCATTTGTTGGATGAGGTTTGTGCAACACCTCTTAGCCACCGAATCACCAAGTGTTGGTCGACACAATGGGGACTAGCATGTCGGCAAGCACATGAACCTCAGGAGAAAAATCTTGTGTCTCTTGTATGATTGGACTTCTCCCGGTGATTGATAGGCTTCATCTTGTGATTGGTTCATTCCTCAACACAGTGGCATAATCACCCTACTCACTCCATTACTTTTTTGCAAACTAGTTGTAGCAAGCTCTTTAGTGTAGCTAGTTTTGAGAGCTTGCTTTATAGCTTAGTTTCATCTAGTGGAGCTCTTTAGTGTAGCCTTGTTGAGAGCTCTTAGTGAGTAGTGACTTAGCTCTTGTGTGTGCCTAGTGATCATAGTAACTAGAATTATTGGAATAGGTGGCTTGCAACCCTTGTAGAGCTAGAGTAAAATTGCATTATGCCATTTGCTATACTAATCAATTGCTCTAGTGCCTTGTAGAATTTTTAAATAGGCTATTCACCCCCTTCCTCTAGCCATATTAGGACCTTTCAAGTGGTATCAGAGCCGTGGTCACCGTTTGATTGAAGGCTTAACAACCTCGGTGTCAAAAGATGGCTCAAGTTGTGTTCAACCATGTGGGGGGTAAACCACCGTTCTTTGATGGCACATGCTATGATTATTGGAAGAGAAAGATGAAGATGTATCTTGGTTCAATCAAATAGTCCGTCTAAGATCTGTCAATCCTGGTAGATAAGAAAGGTGAGGATGGATTTGCTCACCTATAGCCGCAACTAAAGACTCTATGGAGTAGACCCGCTGAGATCTAAAGGCAACACCACTGTTGAGATATGCATTATAGAAATCCTCCTGTAGTACGGTGTAGAAGTGCTCTGATGCACGCTCATCCCGCCTCGGTAGAAACCAATCCTCAAACTAAATAAACCGTAGCTACTGCACCTGTCTGGCTATAGCTACCCTCAGGTCAAGGTGAACCACCGGAGGCAGACCTTATGGTCTGGGAGGTGGATGAGAGCCCCGCCTTTGTGTCTGAGGCCTTGGTGACACCTAAGTACATGTACGGCTGGAGCGTCGAAGCTGTGGCTGTGCTGCCTACTCTACCTCCTCAACATGCTCTCCCTGCTGAACATCCTCTACCTACTCTGTCGACTGTGTCTACTGCTTAGTCTCCCCCTAAGTTTGACTCTCATCTAAAGAAACACGCCGTCCTCCAAGCATGATGGTCCTGGGTGGACTGCCAAGACTAGCCTCAATCCTCTCGACGACGACCCTCTAAGCCGGTGACAACCGGTCGCCTATGCGAACACCACTACCAGCTCCACCTCTATCTACACGCTCTACGATGGCTGCCACTGTTGCTGCCCTCTCTGCCTCAACACCATCTAACTTCTACTTCTTCTTTGTAGTCTTTTTCGCCTTTCCCTTTTGCTGAGCAGTTAGGCAAGGCGGAGGCCTTGGATCCTCATCACCGGGACCACCTTCGACATTCTTGCAACAAGCCATCTCTGAGAATTTGATAAGGACCAGTAACAAGCTGACACTCAAGAGGCTTGGCCTCAATCCATACTCGTGGGCTTGGCCCCAAGTAAAACTGCCACAATTAAATCAACCACAAGAGCATCGACTCGCTACATGATGGAATAGATAGGAAATATAAATAATCACTATATTCATCTAGAGGTAAGAAATCCTAAGAAACAAGCAGTAGATAAGAAATTAAAATCAATAGCTTGCTACCTGATGAAATCCGACGATCCGGTGACCGACAAGCAGAGGAAAGGATTACGGGGCACCACTCAGGTGGGCAATGTTATGCCTAGGGTTAGGGTTGGGTGATGCGACAGCCAAGGAGACATGGTGGTGCAGACACTATGGCGCAGGCGCGGTGCGGTGGTGGAGGCACAGGCGCAAGCGGCGGTGGATGTGCGGGCACGGGCGCGGTGGCTGAGACACAGGCGTGGGCAGGAGGGGGCACGGGCATGGGCAGGCATGGGCGCGGGCGGTGGCTTGGCGGCATGGGCAAGTGGAGTAGAGCAGCGCGGCGGCAGAGGCAAGTTAGGGCACAACGGTGCGATGAACAGGGTACGGAAAGGGAAACTATTTATGGTAGCCCCCACATGACTGAGAAGAAAAGGAATTTGAGATCCACTCGGATTCAACTGATCGGCTGCATCGGGGCAACGATCGGACGCTGCCACCCAAAGTTCGGTCGACAACAGAGAGGCCCAAAACCCCTCAAGTTGCAACCAGACATGTCTAATTACCCCTGACTAGACGCAGAATAGAGTCTAATCCATCCTGACTTCTCCTTTGTTTGACCAGACATAGGGCCATCTTCACACCGGACGCTGGAGGAACACTGTGCAGCGTCCGGTCACTCCTGTGCTGCATCTGTTCACCTCCTGTGAACTGACTGGAAGCAAAATCCGGTGCAGCGTCTGGTCACTATTTCTCAGCAAATCTTCAAAGTTCCTTCGCGCTGCCTTTTCCCAATCAAGTCCCAACTTCAATAAGACACAAATAAACACCAATTGGGACTGATGTGAGAGACCTCTCTCAAACCCTCAAAATTTTCAAAGTATTTTGCCTTAGGCTATAATTCTTTTTAAGAAAATATGCAATAAAAGGGGTGAGGAGCAATATGTGGCCACACAATAGGGTTTAGAATCAATAGAAGCATCAAATGCTCTTCCTATTTGTGGGTAAACACAACGGGTGCTCAAAAGATAAATGAAAAGAAATGACAAAGCAACACACATGCACATGCAATGCAATACTTGAAGGTAAGTCTACTTGCTTGTCAAGTTTGATCCAAGGTTAAGCTTCTTCACACGCTTTTAGGCGGTTATCTTAACCATGTTAGACAAGCCCTAGGTGCATTACTAAAAATTAAACATGTTTTATATTATAATGCAATGCAAGGGACAACACAAGCTCATTTTTTAGTGAAGTTACTAAAATCAAGCACATTGAGCTCATTCCTCAATCGACAAAAAGTAGCCTCATCTAGCGGTTTAGTAAAGATATCTGTCAATTGATCCTCGGTCCTTACACCTTCTAGTGATATATCATTTTTAGTAACATGATCTCTAAGAAAGTGGTGACGGATATCTATGTGCTTGGTGCGAGAGTGTTGAACTGGATTATTAGCAAGCTTTACCGCGCTCTCATTGTCACACAAGAGAGGTACCTTTTCTAGAACTACACCATAGTCTAGTAAAGTTTGCTTCATATAAAGAATTTGTGCACAACAAGCACCCGCGGCAATGTACTCCGCCTCGGCGGTGGATAATGCCATACTATTTTGCTTCTTGGAGGTCCAAGACACTAGTGATCTATCAAGCAAATGGCACCCTCCGGATGTGCTTTTTCTATTAATTTTACAACCGGCATAATCCGAATCAGAATAGCCAACTAGTTGGAATCTAGCTCCTTTAGGATACCAAAGACCAATGCTTGGTATGTGCTTAAGGTACCTAAGGATTCTTTTAACGGCAACCAAATGAGCTTCCTTAGGATTAGCTTGAAATTTAGAACACATACACACACTAAACATGATGTCGGGCCTAGATGCGGTTAAATATAACAAGCTACCAATCATAGAGTGGTAGAGAGTTTGATCAACCATTTTACCTCCCTCATCTAGGTCGAGATGTCGATTGGATGGCATAGGTGTCTTGATTAGCTTATATTCATCCATTTTGAACCTCTTGAGAAGGTCCTTGGTATACTTTTCTTGAGAGATGAAAATCCCTTCTCTCATTTGCTTGACTTGAAAACCAAGAAAGAATGTAAGCTCTCCAATCATCGACATCTCAAACTCCTTCGACATCAATTCACCAAACTCTTTGCAATATTCTTCATTTGATGAGCCAAATATGATATCATCAACATATACTTAACAAATGAAGATCTCTCCATCAAGCTTCTTGGTGAATAGTGTAGTGTCAACCTTCCCAATGATGAAGCCCTTCTCAATGAGGAAATCCCGAAGGCGCTCATACCAAGCTCTTGGGGCTTGCTTGAGCCCATATATCGCCTTGAACAACCTATAAACATGATTACGATATCTAGGGTCTTCAAACTCGGGAGGTTAATCAACATAGACTAGTTCATTTATGAAGCCATTTAAAAATACACTTTTAACATCCATTTGATATAATTTCATTTCATGATGCGATGCATATGTAAGGAGGATACGAATGGCTTCAAGTCTTGCAACCGGTGCAAAGGTCTCTCTAAAATCCAACCCTTTAACTTGAAAGAACCCCATTGCAACTAGTCTTGCCTTGTTCCTCACAACAATGCCTTGATTATCTTGCTTGTTGTGGAATACCCACTTTGTTCCAATGACTCTTGCACCTTATGGTCACTCTTCAAGTGTCCAAACTTCATTGCAGGTGAAGTTGTTCAACTCTTCATGCATGGCATTTATCCAATCCGAATCTTGAAGAGCTTCTTCTACATTTTTAGGCTCAATGCAAGAAACAAACGAGTTATGTTCAATAAATAAAGTAATTTTTTTAGAGCGAGTCATTACACCCTTTGAAGGACTCCTTATGATAAGATCTTGTGGATGTGCTTGTAGTAGGGGTGAATTTCTTCTATAAACCACTTGAGGGGGAAGTTGTGGAGCATCAACATCTTAAACTTGTGCCACCATTTGATCATAGGAGACATGAGTATATTTATTTTTTACTCTCTCATCTTTATCATCGTCTTATGGCACATTTGATGAAGAGGGTTGAAAGGTCCTAATGGCTAGAGGGGGGGGGGGGTGAATAGCCTAATAAAATTTCTACAACAACACTTAACAAAGTGGTTAGACAATTATAAGGCGAAGTGAGTGTTGCGCTAGCCTACTTAAAATGCAAGCCACCTACCACAATTCTAGTTTAGATAGTGTCAATTCACACAATAGTAAAGACACTATTCTATGTTAGTGTGCTCTCAAAGACTAACTAAAGAGCCACACCAACCAAGCAAGCAAGCTCTCACAACTAGCTACACTAAAGAGCTTGTCAACTAGTTTGCGATAAAGTAAAGAGAGTGATTAGGATAGTTATACCGCCGTGTAGATGAAGTACCAATCAATCACAAAGATGAATAACAATGGAGACCAATCACCTCGGAATCAAAGGATGAACACAATGATTTTTACCGAGGTTCACTTACTTGCCGGCAAGCTAGTCCTCGTTGTGGCGATTCACTCACTTGGAGGTTCACGCGCTAATTGGCTTCACACGCCAAACCCTTAATAGGGTGCCGCACAACCAACACAAGATGAGGATCACACAAGCCATGAGCAATTCACTAAAGTACCTTTTGGCTCTCCGCCGGGGACAAGGTCAAGAACCCCTCACAATCACCATGATCAGAGCCGGAGACAATCACCACCTCCGCTCGATGATCCTCACTGCTCCAAGCCATCTAGGTGGCGGCAACCACCAAGAGTAACAAGCGAAATCCGCAGCGAAACATGATCACTAAGTGCCTCTAGATGCAATCACTCAAGCAATGCACTTGGATCACTCCCAATCTCACTATGATGATGAATCAATGATGTAGATGAGTGGGAGGGCTTTGGCTTAGCTCACAAGGTTTCTATGTCAATGAAAATAGCCAAAGATGTGAGCCACAGCCGGCCATGGGGCTATAAATAGAGCCCCAATCAAATAGAGCCGTTATACCCCTTCACTGGGCAAAACGCGCTCTGACCGGACGCTCCGGTCATACTGACCGGACGCTGGCCCTCAGCATCCGGTCGCCCGATGGATGCCACGCGTCACCAGCTTCAAACGCTATTCATCAGATTCCAATGGCTACGAGGCTGACCAGACGCTCCGGTCAAAACTGACCGGATGCTGAAGCCCCAGCGTCTGGTCGTTTCTAGTAAGCTCCCCGAGGCATGTTTTTTTGACCAGACGCGTCCGGTCCACCTTGACCGGACGCAGCCAGCATCCGATGCTCAACCCTAGCCTACTGTGCCATCTAACAGCTCGACCAGACGCAGCCTTTCAGCGTCCGGTCGCTGAGTGACCCAGCGTCCGGTCAGTAGATCGACGCCAGCATCATTTCAACCAACTCCATTTCAACTCTAACTTCTTCACCCTTGCTCAAATGTGCCAATCACCAAGAATTTTGCATCCGGCGCAATAGAAAATAGACATTTCATTTTTCCAAAAGCACCGAATCCCGCCGAGCTTGCTCAGCGGGAGGGAGAGAGGGACCCAAACCCATCTCAACCCTGCAAACACCTTGTGCACATGTGTTAGCATATTGTCACAAATATTTTCAAGGGTGTTAGCACTCCACTAGATCATAAATGCATATGCAATAAGTTAGAGCATCTAGTGGCACTTTGATAACCGCATTCCAATACGAGTTTCACCCCTCTTAATAGTACGGCTATCAAACCTAAATATGATCACACTCTCTAAGTGTCTTGATCACCAAAACAAAATAGCTCCTATAAGTTATACCTTTGCCTTGAGCTTTTTGTTTTTCTCTTTCTTCTCTTCAAGTTTAAGCCCTTGATCATCTCCATGCTATCACCATTGTCATGTTATGATCTTCATTTGCTTCTCTACTTGAAGTGTGCTACCTATCTCATGATCACTTGATGAACTAGGTTAGCACTTAGGGTTTCATCAATTCACCAAAACCAAACTAGAGCTTTCAATCTCCCCCTTTTTGGTAATTGATGACAACCCTTATACAAAGATAGGAATTGAAATTCAATTGAATCCATGTTGCTTGCCCAAACATATTTACCATGTGTAAAAGGATATGGACAAGTTTCATGAACCCTAAGTGGTAGCTATTGCTCCCCCTACATATGTGCTAAGAGTTTGGATTGAAGCTTGCACATATGCTTAGATAGGAAATGTAGGAGTCAATGTCTACCATATGATGCTAAGGTATAAAAGATGGACCTTTGAAGCATGATACCAATCGGAGTGCACCAATATACCATCCTTAGCATCATGATTAGCTCAATACTACTAAGAAATATTTGGAAGTGAAATCACTAGATATCCTATACATGCTAGTTTGCATTTCATCATTCAAATCTACAACTAGCATACATCACACAAGCATGGATATTATAAATATGGAACTTATGCCATGCAAGCAAACATATGAAATGCACATTCAAATGCACCATACAAGTTCATGAGCTTGCTCCCCCTACTTGTGTGCTCAAAATTTTAGTTGATCCCTTTCCTTTGTTTCTCTTATCCCCTTTATCTTTGTTTCTCTCCCCCTTTGTCATCAATGACCACAAAGGTTCTAAATAGACTTACTTGTAGGGTCGAGATTATCAATGTCAATCAATGGGGTGAGGGTCATTTTCCCAAATTTGGTTCAATTCTAGATTATTTCCCAAAGATATTTAACTCGGTTTGATCCAAGGACAAGCTTCTTCACACCTCCAAATAAGGGTTATCTTGTACCATGTTGAGTTAAACACTTATAGTTCATTTTTTAGATTAAACACTAGGTTTACAAGCCCATAAACATGTCATATGCCATCACTAGATCAAATCAAGCATAGAAGCAATAGTGATACCATATAGACATCAAAATTATTTGATTTTCATGAATGAGCCTAATAAGATAGAACCATTTGCAAGATCCTAATGAGATTGAAAATATGACTAAATGCACTAAACATGTCCTTAGCAAGGATGTATGTCATGCCAATCAACTTTTACCTTAGATTGCTCGAAGGAGAGGCATGTCATATGAGTGGGGGGTGCATCAACACATTTGAGAAATCCAATATGTTCAACTCATTCCTTAGCTTGCAAAACCTTTTCTCATCCAATGGCTTGGTGAATATATCGGCAAGTTGATCTTCGGTGCCTACACTCTCAATGCAAATGTCCCCTTTTTGTTGGTGTTCTCTTATGAAATGATGGCGGACATCAATGTGCTTTGTTCTTGCATGTTGCACCGGATTGTTTGTCAACTTGATTGCACTCTCATTGTCACATAGCAATGGCACTTTCTTGAACTTGATTCCAAAATCACTCAAAGTGGCCTTCATCCAAAGTATTTGTGCACAACAACTACCGGCGGATATGTATTCGGCTTCAGCGGTAGATAATGCAACACTATTTTGCTTCTTTGATGACCATGAAACAAGTGATCTTCCCAACAATTGACATGTGCCCGATGTGCTCTTCCTTTCAACCTTGCATCCCGCATAATCCGAGTCGGAGTAACCAACTAGCTCAAACTTTGCTCCTTTGGGATACCACAAACCAACATTTGGTGTATGCTTCAAGTACCTCAATATCCTCTTTGTAGCCTTCAAATGACTTTCTCTTGGTGAGGCTTAAAATCTTACACACATGCATACACTAAACATGACATCCGGCCTTGATGCGGTCACATAGAGTAGGCTTCCAATCATAGACCGATACAACTTTTGATCCACCATGTTTCCACTAGCATCACTATCCAAGTTGCCATTGGTTCCCATTGGTGTGCTAATGACTTTGCTATCAATCATTCCAAACTTCTTGATCATGTCCTTGATGTACTTGCCTTGACTCACAAATGTACCATTCTTCAATTGCTTAATTTGAAGACCAAGGAAGTAACTCAACTCTCCAATCATGGACATCTCAAATTCATTAGCCATCATCTTACCAAACTCATCACAAAATTCTTGATTGGTTGATCCAAATATGATATCATCAACATATATTTGCAACACAAATAGATCTTTTCCAATCTTCTTGATGAAAAGAGTAGTGTCAACCATGCCCATGGTGAACCCTTTAGAGAGTAGGAAGTCCCTCAATCTCTCATACCATGCTCTAGGTGCTTGCTTCAAGCCATACAATGCTTTCTTCAACTTGTACACATGGTTGGGCTTCTTATCATCTTCAAAACTGGGAGGTTGCTCAACATATACTTCTTCATTGATATAACCATTGAGAAATGCACTCTTAACATCCATTTGATAGAGCTTGATGTTGTGGGCACAAGCATAGGCTAGCAAGATTCTAATTTCTTCCAATCTAGCAACCGGGGCATATGTTTCTCCAAAGTCAAGACCTTCAACTTGTGTATAGCCTTGTGCTACCAATCTTGCTTTATTCCTTACAACTATCCCATCTTGATCTTGCTTGTTTCTAAAGACCCATTTGGTTCCAATCACATTGTATCCCTTTGGTCTTTCTACCAATTCCTATACTTGATTTCTTGTGAAGTTATTCAATTCTTCATGCATAGCATTCACCCAATCAACATCCTTCAAAGCTTCATCTATCTTCTTTGGTTCAATGGATGACACAAAAGAGAAGTGTTCACAAAATGATGCTAATCTTGATCTTGTTTGTACACCTCTTGAGATATCACCAATGATTGTATCCAAAGGATGATCTCTTGCAATACTTGTTGGTTGAAGCAATGGAACTTGATTGCTTGCACTTGCTAGATCATTGGGTTGAGATGATGTACTAGCCACTTGATCTTGATCAATATCATGAGAGTTACTTGCACTAGCTTGATTTGTATCATCTTGCACATTAGAGTTGGAGAGCACTTGCACTTGATCATCTTCATCATCAATCACTTGCCTAGGCCTCAATTCACCAATATCCATGTTCTTCATGGCATTTAAAAGTTGAATGCCTTTAACATCTTCTAAGTTCTCATTCTCTTCTTGTGAACCCTTGGTTTCATCAAATTCAACATCATGAACTTCCTCAAGAGTACCACTATCCAAATTCCAAACTCTATATGCTTTGCTTGTGGTGGAATAACCAAGTAGGAATCCTTCATCACATTTCTTATCAAACTTGCCCAATCTTGTGCCTTTCTTCAAGATATAGCATTTGCAACCAAAGACCCAAAAATATGCAATGTTGGGCTTTCTACCATTCAAGAGCTCATATGGTGTCTTCTCTTTCAATCGGTGACAATAGAGGCGGTTGCTACAATAGCATGCCGTGTTGATAGCTTCGGCCCAAAAGGATTGACTCACATTGTACTCACTAAGCATAGATCTTGCCATATCAATGAGTGTTCTATTCTTTCTCTCAACAAGGCCATTTGATTGAGGTGTGTACTTGGCCGAGAATTGATGTCTAATTCCAAATTCATCACACAACTCATCAATTCTAGTGTTTTTGAACTCACTACCATTGTCACTTCTAACTCTCTTGATGGTTGTTTCAAACTCATTGTGAATGCCCTTGACAAAAGATTTGAATATTGCAAACACATCACTTTTGTCTACTAGAAAGAATACCCATGTGTATCTAGTGTAGTCATCCACTATCACAAATCCATATTTATTTCCACCGATACTAGTGTATTGTGTTGGCCCAAACAAATCCATGTGCAATAACTCAAATGCTTTACTAGTGCTCATCATGCTTTTCTTAGGATGGGTATTTCCAACTTGTTTGCCGGCTTGACAAGAACTACAAAGCTTATCCTTTTCAAACACAACATCTTTCAAGCCTTTAACTAAGTCACGCTTAATCAATCTATTCAATTGTTTCATTCCAACATGACCAAGCCTTCTATGCCATAACCAACCCATGCTAGACTTAGTGAACAAGCATGTAGATAATCTAGCTTCACTAGCATTGAAATCAACCAAGTATAGATTCTCATATCTAAAGCCTTTGAAGATCAAGTTAGAGCCAACTACACTTATGATTTCTACATCATCTACCCCAAATATGCATTTGAATTCAAGATCACACAATTGAGCCACGGATAGCAAATTGAAGTTCAAGCTCTCTACTAGCAATACATTGGATATGCTCAAGTCATTGGATATTGCAATCTTACCAAGCCCTTTGACCTTGCCTTTGCCATTGTCACCAAATGTGATACTATCATAGCCATCATTGCCATTGGCGTTGATTGAGTTGAACATTCTTGCATCACCGGTCATGTGTTGAGTGCACTCACTATCAAGAACCCAATGCTTTCCTCCGGCTTTGTAATTGACCTACAAAAGAAGATCAATTCTTTTTAGGTACCCAAACTTGCTTGGGTCCTTGAAGGTTAGTAACCAAGCTCTTTGGCACCCAAATGGCTTTCTTCTTTGAGCCCATCCATGGTTTGCCAATGAACTTAGCCTTCACACTATTTGTGCCCTTAACAAGCATATAGGAAGAATTAAGCTTAATAGAGGATACATTAGCTTTTTTGCTTTTGTTGGTGCATTCATGCTCTCTATGACCAACTTGCTTGCAACTAGTGCAAAACCGACCATTGTTCTTCACAAAACTTGTCTTATGAGGAGCAAAGGCCGCCTTGCCTTTCTTGGGGGTATAGCCCAATCCCTCTTTGTAGAGAGAAGCTCTTTGGCTACCCAAGGCCATAAGCAAGCGGTCCTCACCACCATAAGCCTTAGCCAAGGTGTGAGTGAGCTTAGTTACCTCCTTCTTGAGGTTCTCATTCTCAACCACTAGTGAGGTATCACAAGTATGACCATCACTACTAGATAAGGTAGAAGTGGAAGTGCTACAAGAAGGGTTAGTTGGAGGAACAATGATAGGCATAGATAGTGATGTATCAATTAAATCACAAGTTAAACCTACATCACAAGTTTCAACATGCTTCTTTTTATCTTGTTCATTAAGCAAAGTGGAATGAGCTTTTTCAAGCTTTTTGTGAGCCTTGCCAAGCTTCTCATGGGCATCCTCTTGCCTCTCATGAGATGCATTGAGCTCATCAAATGCTTGCTTAAGGGCTTTTAGTTCCTTTCGCAAGCTTTTGCATTCCTTTCTTGAGATGTCAAAGTGTTCTCTAGCATCTTCTAGCATGTCAATTAATTCATCTTTTGTAGGTTCATCATCATCATTATCACTATCACTATCACTTCCATCATCACAAGTTTGTACCTTAGTGGCCTTAGCCATGAAGCATGATGGAGAGTCGAAGAGAGAAGGCTTCTCATTGATTGCTATACTTGCAAGCACCTTCTTCTTGGTGGTCTTGTGATCATCACTATCATCATCATCATCACTTGAGGAAGCATCACTATCCCAAGTGACCACATATGATCCACCCTTCTTCTTCTTGAAGAATGTCTTGTCCTTCTTCTCCTTCTTTTCTTTCTTGTCCTTCTTCTTGTTCTTCTTGTCATCATCATTGTCGCTATTATATGGGCATTGAGCAACAAGATGATCTTTGCTTCCACACTTGAAGCATCTTCTTGACTCATCTTTATTCTTGGATGAAAACTTCTTTCTTCTTGCACGGTAGCCTTTCTTTACCATGAACTTGCCAAACCTCTTGACAAAGAGAGCCATCTTCTCATCATCACTATCATCCCATGAATCATCATCCTCACTTGATGTTTCTTGCTTTGCTTTGCCCTTGGATGATGTGGCCTTGAATGCCACGCTCTTCTTCTTGTCATCCTTCTTCTCATCTTTCTTCTCCCTCTTTTCTTCCTTCTCATCATCATCTCTATAAGCATCATCGGTCATGATATCTCCCAAGATTTGATTTGGTGTCATTGTGTTCAAACCACTCCTCACTAGCAAGGTGACCAACATTTTAAATCTCCCGGGCAAACATCTCAAGAACTTATTTGAGAAGTCCTTGTCCTCTATGTTCTCACCAAGTGCTTTGAGATCATTTACAATCACCTCCATTCGGTGGAACATGTCCAGCACACTCTCATCCTCCTTCATCTTGAAGCTTGCAAACTTTTCTTTGAGGATGTATGCCTTTGCACCCTTCACGGCTTGAGTACCTTCAAATGATTCTTCCAACTTCTTCCAAGCCTCATGTGCCATCTCAATATTTTTGATTTGCTCAAATGTTCTTGCATCAATTGCATCATGAATGGCACTTAGAGCAATATCATTGTTTTGGAGAAGTACTTCTTCGGCGGCGGTGGGATTTTCTGGATTACCAATCTCAATTTTGGTTTCTACCACCTTCCACACCTTTCTATTGATTGACTTGATATGTGTGGCCATCTTTGACTTCCAATAAGAATAATTTGAGCCATCAAATTGGGGTGGCTTCTTGGTGTTGTTGATTTGAGCCATTTTAACACCGAAGGTTGTTAAGCCTCAAATAACAGTGACCTCGGCTCCGATACCACTTGAAAGGTCCTAATGGCTAGAGGGGGGGGTGAATAGCCTAATAAAATTTCTACAACAACACTTAACAAAGTGGTTAGACAATTATAAGGCGAAGTGAGTGTTGCGCTAGCCTACTTAAAATGCAAGCCACCTACCACAATTCTAGTTTAGATAGTGTCAATTCACACAATAGCAAAGACACTATTCTATGTTAGTGTGCTCTCAAAGACTAACTAAAGAGTCACACCAACCAAGCAAGCAAGCTCTCACAACTAGCTACACTAAAGAGCTTGTCAACTAGTTTGCAATAAAGTAAAGAGAGTGATTAGGATAGTTATACCACCGTGTAGATGAAGTACCAATCAATCACAAAGATGAATAACAATGGAGACCAATCACCTCGGAATCAAAGGATGAACACAATGATTTTTACCGAGGTTCACTTACTTGCCGGCAAGCTAGTCCTCGTTATGGCGATTCACTCACTTGCAGGTTCACGCGCTAATTGGCTTCACACGCCAAACCCTCAATAGGGTGCCGCACAACCAACACAAGATGAGGATCACACAAGCCATGAGCAATTCACTAAAGTACCTTTTGGCTCTCCGCCGGGGACAAGGTCAAGAACCCCTCACAATCACCATGATCGGAGCCGGAGACAATCACCACCTCCGCTCGATGATCCTCGCTGCTCCAATCCGTCTAGGTGGCGGAAACCACCAAGAGTAACAAGCGAAATCCGCAGTGAAACACGATCACTAAGTGCCTCTAGATGCAATCACTCAAGCAATGCACTTGGATCACTCCCAATCTCACTATGATGATGAATCAATGATGTAGATGAGTGGGAGGGCTTTGGCTTAGCTCACAAGGTTTCTATGTCAATGAAAATGGCCAAAGATGTGAGCCACAGCCGGCCATGGGGCTATAAATAGAGCCCCAATCAAATAGAGCCGTTATACCCCTTCACTGGGCAAAACGCGCTCTGACCGGACGCTCTGGTCATACTGACCGGACACTGGCCCTCAGCGTCCGGTCGCCCGATGGATGCCATGCGTCACCAGCTTCAAACGCTATTCGTCAGATTCCAATGGCTACGAGGCTGACCAGACGCTCCGGACAAAACTGACCGGACGCTGAAGCCCCAGCGTCTGGTCGTTTCTAGTAAGCTCCCCGAGGCATGTTTTTTCGACCGGACGCGTCCGGTCCACCTTGACCGGACGCAGCCAGCGTCCGGTGCTCAACCCTAGCCTACTGTGCCATCTAATAGCTCGACCAGACGCAGCCTTTCAGCGTCCGGTCGCTAAGTGACCCAGCGTCCGGTCAGTAGACCGACGCCAGCATCATTTCAACCAACTCCATTTCAACTCTAACTTTTTCACCCTTGCTCAAATGTGCCAATCACCAAGAATTTTGCATCCGGTGCAATAGAAAATAGACATTTCATTTTTCCAAAAGCGCCGAATCCCGCCGAGCTTGCTCAGCGGGAGGGAGAGAGGGACCCAAACCCATCTCAACCCTGCAAACACCTTGTGCACATGTGTTAGCATATTTTCACAAATATTTTCAAGGGTGTTAGCACTCCACTAGATCATAAATGCATATGCAATAAGTTAGAGCATCTAGTGGCACTTTGATAACCGCATTCTAATACGAGTTTCACCCCTCTTAATAGTACGGCTATCAAACCTAAATGTGATCACACTCTCTAAGTGTCTTGATCATCAAAACAAAATAGCTCCTACAAGTTATACCTTTGCCTTGAGCTTTTTGTTTTTCTCTTTCTTCTCTTCAAGTTTAAGCCCTTGATCATCTCCATGCTATCACCATTGTCATGTTATGATCTTCATTTGCTTCTCTACTTGAAGTGTGCTACCTATCTCATGATCACTTGATGAACTAGGTTAGCACTTAGGGTTCCATCAATTCACCAAAACCAAACTAGAGCTTTCAAGGGTGGATCAATCACTTGTACATCATCTTCAACATCTTTGGGCTTGATGTCTCCAACCGGAATATTCTTCATGGCCTCCCTCAATGGTTTATCACCTACATCATCAAGATTCTCATATGCTCATTGGGAGCCATTAGATTCATCAAATTCCACATCATATGTTTCTTCAACCAAGCTGGTGGCATGATTAAATACTCGATATGCTTTGGATTTTGATGAGTAACCAACAAGAAAATCAATATCACAACGTCTTTGGAACTTCCCTAGGTGTTGTCGCTTCTTGTAGATGTAGCATTTACAACCAAACACCTAGAAGAATGAGATGTCCGGCTTCTTCCCATTGAGCAACTCATAAGGGGTCTTTCCAAGAAACTTTTGAAGAAATAGGCAGTTGGATGCATAATATGCGGTGTTGATAGCTTTCGCCCATAGAGCTTCGGGTGTATTGTACTTATCAAGCATTGTTCTTGTAAGGGTGATAAGTGTCTGATTCTTTCTCTCTACTACACCATTTTGTTGAGGAGTGTATGTTGCGGAGACCTCATGCTTGATCCCAACTTCATCATAATATGCTTCAATATTTGTGTTGTCAAATTCTTTTCTATTATCACTTCTTATCTTCTTGAGCTTCACTTCAAATTCATTTTGTGCTCTCTTGGCAAACTTCTTGAAACATACGGCTACTTCAGTCTTATCATGAAGGAAGAACACCCAAGTATATCTAGAGTAGTCATCAACTATCGCAAGATAATAGAGATTGCCTCCCAAACTCTTGTAAGTTGTAGGTCCAAATAGATCCATGTGGAGAAGCTCTAGTACTCTTGTTGTTGATATGCAAGCTTTGGTTGGATGAGTGTTTGTAACTTGCTTGCTGGCTTGACATGCACTACAAAGCTTGTCCTTCTCAAATTTCACATCCTTCAAACCTCTCACTAATTCATTCTTCATTAAATTCTTGAATGAGCTCATCCCAACATGTGCAAGTCTTCTATGCCATAGCCACCCAAGTGATGTTTTGGTGAATAAGCATGTCTTAAAGTTTGCATCTTCGTAGGTGAAATCCACTAGATATAGGTTGTTATATCTAAACCCCTTGAATATAACTTGATCATCATCTTTCTTTGACACACCCACTTCCTTCTCGGTAAACAAACATTGAAAGCCAAGATCACACAGTTGACTAATGGATAGCAAGTTGAAACTCAATGAAACAATATATAGCACATTTGATATTGTAACTTTGTCCAATCCTTGAACTTTGCCCTTTGAATTATCACCAAATGTAATCCTTTCTTGACTATTTACTTCTTCATCTAGTGGGGTGAATATATGAGGATCACCGGTCATATGTTGAGTACAACCACTATCAATAACCCAATGACTTCCACTGGTCTTGTAGTTCACCTACACACAAGAGATCAAGCTTGTTGTTTAGGGACCCAAACTTGATGAGGGCCCTTGACTTTCTCAACTAGTGACTTTGCAACCCAAATTTGCTTAGGCCTATTCTTGTTGGGTGGACCTAAGAACATGATTTTCATCTTTCCACTAGAATTCTTTCTAAGAATATAGTGAGCATTGAAGGCAAAGGGTATAGCATGCTTGGGCAAGGGTTGTGGTGGTAGAGTTTGACACTCATGAGCAAAGTGACCTTCTTGTCCACACTCAAAACATCTCTTTGGCTTAGGCTTTGACTTGTATTGTTGTTGATATTGAGCTTGGGCTTTCATCTCTTGATTTACCAAGTACCCAATACCACTTCTATCCATCTTCATCACGGTGTTCATGAGTAGGTCACTTTGGAGATATTGGCCTCTTGTGAATTTGCTCAAACCAGTCTTGAGATGTTGTTTCTCCAACTTGAGCTTCTTGTTTTCTTCTCTAAGTTCATCATGATCTTTGTCAAGATTCTCTATCACAATTGTGTTGGTGGTTGATAGCTTTTCAAGATCTTTCTTGAGCTTTTCATTCTCATTCTTGAGCTTGACATAATCATCATAGTTGTCAGACTCAATCACTTTCTTGCCTTTGCTACTAGAACCTTTCTCAATGCTCTCAATAATCAAGTCATCACATGATGTAGCTATATCAATCTTAGCAACATTGTTAGTAGCATCATGTGGCTCATTGGATAATAACTCATGAGAAAGAACAAGATTGTCATGATTAATCTTGAGATTGGTATACTCTTCTTTTAGCAAATTGTAACTAGTGATAAGCTCATTATGTATCCCCTCAAGTTTATCATGTTTTTCTCTAAGCTTCTTTTTAGAGGTTTTGAGCTCCTTGAGTTTGGATGACACAATTTTATTTTCTTCTCTAAGCTCAACACTAGCTTTTTCGGCTATGTCATATTTTGCTAAGAGTGAGTCCTTCTCAAGTTCTAGCTTTTCATTTTTAGTTCTTGTCTTTTTAATGACTTTAGTGTATTGGTTTAGCAACTTGACAAGATCATCATAAGAAGGTGATTCAAATTCTTCATCACTATCACTACCACTTTCATCATTGCTAGCATTATCATCACCACTACTATCATCATCCTTTTGTACCTTTTGTTCACCCTTGGCCATAAGGCATAGGTGTGTAGAGGATGATGGCGGCAGTGTCGATGAAGATAGTGAAGAACCAATCACAAGAGCGGATCACTTTCATCATCGGATAAGCCGCTTGATGATTCAATGTCCATGAGCCAATCACCAACAATGTATGCCTTGCCATTCTTCTTCTTCTTGTAAAATTCCTTTTTCTTGCCATCCTTCTTCTTGTATGGCTAGTTCTTCTTCTCATCATCATCTTCATCATTTGAGTCATCTTTCTTGCCCTTGTACTTCTTCTTGTACTTGTCTTTCTTGGGTTTGGGGCATTGATGAGCTAGATGACCAAGTTCTCCATAATTATAGCAATCCATTTCGGAGATGGGCTTCCTTCTACTACTAGTGAAGAATTTCTTATTCTTGCCATCAAACTTGACACCATTCTTGTTTAGCTTCTTGAGCATCTTGGCGGTTCTTCTCACCATGAGAGCAAGACTTGCATCATCAATCTCATCATCACTTGAGCTATCATGATCAACTCTTGCTTTGCCCCTTTTCTCTTGGCTATCCTTGAATGCCAAATCTTTCTTCTTGGTGGAAGAAGAGCCATCTTGTGGAGTGAAGTGCGTATACATCTCATGTGCATTGATCTTCCCCAATATTTGAGTTGGTGTAGCAGTGGAAAGATCACTTTGACGAAGCACCATCACAATATGCCCATACTTGTCAATGGGGAGGACACTCAAGATCTTTCTCACAACATCGGATGGTTGCATTTGGGTGAGTCTAAGCTCATTGACTTCCTCTACAAGAACATTTAAGCGTGAATATATCTCATTGACACTTTCTCTAGGAAGCATCTCAAATGAATTAAGCTTTTTCATCACAAGATGATAGCATTCCTCACGCTCACTTTTGGTTCCCTCATGGAGTGCACAAATGTCCGACTATAGTGCATGGGCGTCTTTGTGGTTCCGCACACGGTTAAAGACATCCTTGCAAAGGCCACTAAAGAGGGTGTTTCTAGCCTTTGCATTCTACTTCTCGTAGTTAACCTCATCACCTTGAGGGTTGGCGGGATCCTTAGGTTTTGGGAAGCCTTGTGAGGTGGCTCTAAGAACTCCAACATTTAGAGCCTCTAGGTAAGCCTTCATGTGAATTTTCCAATAAGGAAAATCATCTCCCTCAAAGATAGGAGGGGGTCCATCCCTATGGGACATCTTGCTCAAGGCGGTTAAGCCTAATTTAGGGAGCATGAGGCTCTGATACCAATTGAAAGGATTAAGATGCCCAAGAGGGGGAGGGGGTGAATTGGGCTAATTCTAAATTTTATGCGATAATTAAATCCTACACTTAGTCTACTTCACCCCTTGTGCCTAGAATGTGTTTCTATTGTTCTACCGCATAAAAGTTTTGCACCCTAGGTTCCAATCCTACTCTAGCATAGCAATTCTAGGAATGTAAAGACATGAAATGAATTGCTTAAATGTAAATGCTCAAAATAAAGAGAGGGAAAGGAACACGGTTATGTTTTCCCTAGGTATCGGAGAGTCACCACTCTCCACTAGTCCTCATTGGAGCACCCGCGCAAGGGTGTAGCTCTCCCTTGATCCGTGCAAGGATCAAGTGCTCTCTATGGGCTGATTCTTTGACACTTCGTCGTAGTGAATCACACACAACTTCTCACAACATGACTTGGGTCATCCACAAGCTCCGCCGGATGATCACCAAGCTCCCAATCACTACCAAGCCATCTAGGTGATGGCGATCACCAAGAGTAACAAGCACAAACTCTCACTTGACCAAGACAAGCCTAATGAGAAAGGTGGATGCACACTTGCTACTCTCTATTCACTAATGAAGTCCTTAATCTTGGATTCTCAAATCTCAATCACCTCACTAGGCTCTTGCTCTCCATTGCACTCCAAAGGTGTTTCTTAGCTGAACAAATGGGAAAGTGACCTCCTATGGATGAGTGGAGTAAGTATTTATACCCCCTCATTCAAAACATAATATTTGGAGGTTGAGTCATCACTTTGCGGGATGACCGGACACACCGGTCAGGGTGACCGAACGCTCTAGTCAGTTATGCCTGCCACTATGTCAGAAAGAGTCATTAAGTTCTGACCGGACTCTGACCATCGTCCGGTCATCACCAACCGGATGCGCCTAGACAAGAAAAACCCTTTCTGAAACCTTACTAGAGTTGACCGGACGCAGGCACCCCAGCATCCGATCAGTACCCACCGAATGTGTTTGGTCAAGCAAAAGCCTCTCTGGAACCTCTCTAGAGTTGACCGGACATAGGCACCCTAGCGTCCGGTGCTCCTCCACTCAGTGTCCAATCAGTACTAGACAACTGCAGTTGATTAAATGAACTAATTGGACTCACCCTCTAGCATCCAGTCACAACTAGACCAGTGTTCGGTCAGTCATTTGACCCTCCATTCACTTCCAACTTAAAATCCTATGTGAATGAAGTTGACTCCAATTGATCTTAGGGCTATTCCTGAGCTACCTAGTGCTAGGTTTGATAAGTGTGCACCACACCTAACCCACTAGACTCACCTAGGTCAAGCTACTAGTCCATACCCCCCTTAATACTACGGCCAAAGGAAAAACAAAGTCCTAAACTACTCTAAGTGTCTCTCTAACACCAAACGACACTTAGAACTAGTCCGTCCTTAACCTTGTCATCCATCCTTTGAAAACCAAAGCGATTTCCATCATTGGGGGCATGCCAACCATGATTGCCCAATCAATTTCTATTACCATGACCTAACTCAAATTGCCTCTGCAAAACACACGTTAGTCATAGTAATCTCGTGTCGTCATTAATCACCGAAACCCAACTAGGGACCTAAATGCTTTCACCAGCCATGTCAGCTAGCCATTGGTCACTAACAACCGACTGTTGGGGTACTTTTCACTAGGGGTGGTGCACCGCCACCCTGAGGGTGGTGACCAGGGCGGTGCCAGAGTCCCCCTTTGCTGCTCTCTAGAATTTTAGGGTGGTGGCACCGCCACCCCATGGCAGTGACCAGGGCGGTGCACACTGTGCTATCTAGTGCCCCCTCTTCTCCAGCTATAGTAGCCATCTCTAGTGACACCGCCACCCCTAGGGCGGTGCCCACTCAGGCACTGTTTGCTTCTGTTTCTTCGCGTGGCTTTGTTCGGGCTTCGACATCTTCGCATCTTGGACTCCTTGCTTCACTTCTAGGCTCTCAACACCTCCTCCAATGTCTTCTCTTGAGTGTTGATCAATTTCTTCACGTTCCAAAGTTGGTCCAAGTCTGTGTTGTATCCTATTGAACTATAAAATAGAAACTAGCAAACACATTAGTCCAATTTGGTTATGTTGATCATCAAACACCAAAATCCAAAGTAAATGGGTCTAGGGTCCATTTTTCTTACATTCTCCCCCTTTTTGGTGATTGATGACAACACGACCAAAGCAAGCAAATAATAACAAATGCGGAAATTTAAAAAACTATCTACTTGCTAGGATGCAATGCAAAGGCAAGTTTATATGGTGCTAATGAATACCACTTGTGAAAATCTTTGGAAACTTATCTTGCCCTTGCAAATGTCCCCATATGGTATTATGGACTTAAGCCTCCCCCCTAACTCCATAATCCACTATTCTCTCTTTCTCGGACCATTACCACTTATAAATTATTATGATCGTGCCTATTTTTGGTCCTACAAATTCTCCCCCTTTGGAACCAAACACCGAAAAGGAAGACATTAGTAGCACAAGGGAGGGTCAAACTTTATGATCCTTTGTATGTGGAGTGGAATAGGTCACAAAATTTGACTCTCACATTACATAGACTAAGCTCCCCCTAAATATATGCATACATATGATAGAGGATGTAGTATATGCATAATTGGCAAATTAATGCTCAAGGGAGTTTAATCTATATAATGAATGGAGAAAGCATATATCAAAATCAATTTGATTGACACCACTTGCAATGGGTGGTCGATTTTTGAAGCATGATGCTTATCTTCGGGAACTCCATTTTCCTTGCAATGAAACTACTACACACATGATAAGCTTGAAGTGGTGTTAGTCTTAAAGCATCCAACTTGCAGAGTAACCTCCCCCCTAAAATTGTGCACACAAGTATTGAATACTTGTAGGAGACATGCATATTGATTTCAAAATAAAAAATACCACTTTGAAAGATGCCACCTCATGAATGTGAGAATCATTTTCAAAAATGGTATTCGGGAAAAATTATCTATAATTTGGACATTGGCACATATTAGATAAACAATTGTAGAACAAGCTATGTGTCATGCTTCTAAACAATTTAAACTATGTAGGTTTGCTCTAAGGGTCAAGAGTGAAACCGAGCAACCCTACCATATGTTTTACCTAGTGTATGCATGACAAAAGATTAAACATGCAAATGCAAACCTAGGCATAAAAAGGAACTAGATGCTAATTGAGATTGCAAGAAATTAAATCTAGTTACCTAACATGGGAAGGGGAATTTGGATCCATAGTATTCACTAACCCACTTGGCAATTACATGATCCGATGTGATGCACCCCATGAAATGCACCCAAACTTTGCCAAGTCTCCAAATTCTCCGAAGTCCATTGGACTTCTCACTTCCCCTTCGGGATCCGAACCTTCTTGGTGCTCTTAATATTGAAAATGATCTCCTTTGGCACCGAAATACGTTTGGCCCCATTGTTGGCTTGCTTGTTCACCTTAATGGCCACCACCTTGTCATTTTTCTTCTTCTTCAAGAGATAAGGTGTGGAGGCCTTCTTGTCCACCTTGTTGGTGTAGGTGTTGGAGAGCTTGCTTGTTTGCTTTTTGTTTTTCTCTTTCTTCTTTGCTCCTCCCCCATTCTTCACCTTGCACTCATAGGACTTGTGGTCTTCCTTGTGGCATACATGGCAAACCACGGTTTGTCCTTCATCAAGCTTCTTCACTCCCTTGATAGTGTTATCTTTATGAAGTTGGGTTTGCTCTGTCTTGCCTTTTACTTGAAAGTCCTTGGTAAGATGAGCCACTTCTTGCTTGAGTTGCTCATTCTCCATTGCGACCTCTTGTGTGCATGTTTCTACAACAACTTTCTCAACACAAACTTGGTTGCACATGGGTGAGTCTAAACATAAATCATTGCAAGAAGTAGAGGCATCCTTTTTAGACATGTCAAAGATTGAACTTTTCTTTTTAGGTGCATCGGCGGGGGTAGTACCGATGGCTTCAAGATTAGCAACTTTATTAGTTAGCTCATCACAATGTTTGCACACGGTTTCTATTTTAGCAAGCAAACTTTTATAGGCATCTTGTGAGCTAGCTAACTTTTCTTTTAATTTTTCATTTTTCTTTATAAGTTGCTCATCATTGATTGTGCATGCATTTGTTGTTGCACTAGCCTCAAGTTGCTCAATTTTAGTAGATAGTTCAATATTGAGATTAGAAAATGTCTCATATTATTCAAGCAATGTTTTATATGCTTCTTGTGAACTATCTAGCTTTTCTTGCAACATTTTAGCTTCTTTTGTTGGCTAGTACAACTTTTAGCATATTTAAGATTTTCTTGCACAAGTTGCTCATAAGTAGGTAGCTCATCATCGCTATCACTAGGCATAGACTTTTTGTTACCTCATGCCATAAGGCACACTCGTGAAGTGCTTGATGATGAGTGCTTGTGCCCTAGCCTCTTGTGATGGTCTTCTTCTTCACTTAAAGAATCATCCCATGACCTTATTGATGTGAGGGCTTTGTCCTTGCACGCCTTCTTCTTTGTTCTGGGTGTGGGCTTGTTTGGACAAACTTCCATAAAGTGTCCCAACTCACCGCATCCATAGCATCCCTTCTTTCTTTGCTCATTTCTTTGATTGGTGAAGATGAAATCTTGAATTTGGATGGGCACACTCTTAACATTGAGCCTTTGGATCATCTTCTCCACCTTGTTGATAAGTTTGATTGATTCTTCATCAAGGTCGGAGGTGGAGGAGGAAGATTGATCATCATCACTTGATTCTTCATCATCATCATCATCATTATCTTCTTCTTCTTCACTTGAGGAGATTGAGCTTGAGCTTGTCTCAACTTGCTTGCCCTTCATCTTTTGGTGCTCACTACAAGCAAGGGCTTTGCCTTTGCTTGATGAAGAGGCTTCTTCTTGACCCATCTTATGTGACATCTCAAATGCCACTATCATGCCAATGACTATGGTCTGGGTCATGGTACTCAAGTCCTCCATGTTGTGAAGGATGGTGATGATGCTTGCATATTTCTTTTGTGGTAGCATAGAGATAATTTTCCTCATGATGTCCGCATCACCTAGCTTTGTTAATCCTATAGAATTGAGCTCATTGATAATTAAATTCAAGCGAGAATACATATCATGAATGAGCTCATCATCATTCATTTCAAAAGAATCATAACTTTGTTGAGCTAGGCAATGTTTTTGCTCATGAACATTGCTTGTGCCGTCATGGAGCTCTTGCAATTTTAACCAAATTTCATGTGTTGTATTTAAAGTGAACACTTGGTTAAACACATCCATGCTAAAAGATTTAAACAGGCAATTTTTAGCTCTAGCATTGAAATGAATTTCCTTTTCTTCACTCTTTGTGGGTTTATCAGGATTCTTAATGGGTTTCATCTCATCACGAGTGACTCTCCAAACACCCAAATCTATCGCATCAAGGTGACAAGTCATTCTAGCTTTATAGTAGGGGAAGTTAGTGCTGTCAAAGTGCGGAGGCCTAGAGGTATCCATCCCAACCACTCTAAATAGCGTCGGCTCAATGACGGTGAGGCCAAAGGTCCAAATTTAGCCAACCGGCTCCGATACCACTTGTAAGGGAATATGACGCCTAAGAGGGGGGGTGAATTAGGCAACTTAAAATTCTACTTCTAACTAAGACCTCTAATTCTACCTAGTCAAAACCTATGCAAGAAAGTAATTGATCTAAATGTGCAACTACAATTTTGCTAGGTGTGTTGCTATCTCTACCGCAAAAGAGTTATGCAACCTAGGTTCCAATCCTACCCGACTAGCCTATCAACTAAGCTAGGAAAGTAAAGCACATAACCAAGGTAGCAATATAAATAATAAAGGTAAAGATGAGGTAGAGATGCAAACTCCCATCGAAGACTTCTGTATTTTTACTGAGGTATCGAGAAGTGCTCAAGCTTCCCCCTAGTCCTCGTTGGAGCCCTCGCAAGGAATCCCTAGCAAGGGCCAAGCTCCTGGTCAGGTAACTCCATGGATAGCCTTGGGCCTTCCCCACATGCAAGTAGGTCTTCGGTGTGCCTTCTGACAAGCCTCTCCCGGACCGCTCCCTGCCGTCTTCACTATCAAGCTTCCGGTCGAAATGCCGCGGGCCTTATTCCCTTTGGTACACGGTGGCGGCCACACCACAAACACAGTTGGTGTGGTCTCGCAAGACTACAAGCCCCGCCAAGTACAAATACGGTGTGCGCAAGCACCTTGGGTTTAGAGGTATGCAAACCTCACTAGAAACTAGACCTAAGCCTAGAGCAAGCGCATATGAGCGTGGTCTAACTAACCTAAGCACTTCGCAAAGCATCTACGATAATCACCAAGTGATCTTTAAGCTCTATGCATGTGGAGAGCACAAATGAGGTGTAGCAACACCCTCCTATCTTCCCTCAGCTCTCACACTCTTCAAATGGCCAGTTGGAGTCATATATTTAGGCCACAAGTGGAGATATAGCCATTGGGGCCGAGCTCCACGTTTCTGCGTGGGCACCGGACATGGCGGTGCTAGCCATGTCAGCTAGCTGTTAGTCACTAACAACCGATTGTTGGGGTATTGTTCACTAGGGCAGTGCACCACCACCCTGAGGGCGGTGACTAGGGCGGTGCCCGAGTCCCCCTTCGCTGCTCTCTGGAATTTTAGGGCGATGGCACCACCACCCCCTGTCCGGTGCACCGCCACCCCATGGCGGTGACCATGGCGGTGCACACTGTGCTGTCTGGTGCCCCCCTCTTCTCTAGCTATAGCAGCCTATCTCTAGTGGCACCACCACCCCTAGGGTAGTGGCACCGACACCCTTAGGGTGGTGCCCACTCAGCCACCGTTTGCTTCCATTTCTTCGCGTGGCTTTGTTCGGGCTTCGACATCTTTGTGTCTTGGACTCCTTGCTTTACTTCTAGGCTATCAACACCTCCTCCAATGTCTTCTCTTGAGTGTTGATCAATTTCTTCATGTTCCAAAGTTGGTCCAAGTCTGCGTTGCATCCTATTGAACTATAAAATAGTCACTAGCAAACACATTAGTCCAATTTGGTTGTGTTGATCATCAAACACCAAAATCCAAAGTAATTAGGCCTAGGGTCCATTTTCCTTACAGGTTTATCGAATGCCACTAGGTGACATGATTCTTGCATATGCATTTAGGAACCTAGTGTGCTAACTTTGACCCTTGTAAAATGCTTTAAAAATGCTAACACACAAGCACATGAGTTGTACACACTGTGGTTAGCAACTTAGAAGCAAGGGCAAAGTGGTTGTGGATATAGAAAAAGAAAAGGAGGAGTTATGGTAGAACCAGACGCATGCTTCAGGGTGGACCTACGCATCCGGTGCCTAACCTTAGCCTTTGGGCTGTGGCACAGCAGAGACCGAACGCTGCGCAGTCTAGCGATCAGACACTGGAGCGAGCACGTGATTGGACGCGCAGGGGACACATCAGGTCATGGCTAACGTATGCTGGCGTCAGCATCAAGAGCACATAGAGAGAAGCGTAGAGCTGATCGGACTCACCGGTGCGTCCGGTCACCTAGGACCTGACACGTTGGGTTAAGAAAATTGTGCTCTGGACCCTTACTGGACTCGATCAGACGCCATGTGTTGGTGAGTCCGGTGACTTTGAGCTATGCATCTAGTCTGACTTTGATTGAGTGAGTGAACGTTAAGTGACTGTTGGAGATCTGTGGCGCTCGTTGAATGGAAGGACACATGGTTGGCCAAGGGCGATCGGACGCTAGCTGACCGGACGCTGGGGTGCATCTGGTTAGTGCGTCCGGTCAGCTCGAGAGCTCCCAACAACTCTCTAAGCTTTGGGGCTCTATAAATAGGAAGGTACTGGCTTAGGGCTCACTTGCTTGGCATTTTGACATCCTTGTGAGCTTGAGCAAACACCTTACTCTCATCTCCATCATTGATTCATCATCATAGTGAGATTGGAAGTGATTCCAAGTGCATTTGCTTGAGTGATTGCATCTAGTGGCACTTGGGGATCGTTGTGGCAGCATATTTCTTATTTCTCGTGGTGGTTGCCGCCACCTAGATGGCTTGGAGCAGCGGTGGACCTTCAGCACATGTTGGTGATTATTCGTGGCTGGCTCCAGTGATTGTGAGGGGTCTTGCACCTTCCTCGACGAACAGCCACAAGGTAGCTCTAGTAAATTGCTCGTGTCATTGAGTTACCTCACTTGTGGGTAGGTTCTTGCGGCATCCATTTGTTGGACGAGGTTTGTGCAACACCTCTTAGACGCCGAACCACCAAGTGTTGGTCGACACAACGGAGACTAGTGTGCCAGCAAACACGTGAACCTCGCGAGAAAAATCTTATGTCTCTTATGTGATTGGATTTCTTCCGGTGATTGATTGGCTTCATCTTGTGATTGGTTCATTCCTCGACACGGTGGTATAATCACCCTACTCACTCCATTACTTTCTTGCAAACTAGTTGTAGCAAGCTCTTTAGTGTAGCTAGTTTTGAGAGCTTGCTTTGTAGCTTAGTTTCATCTAGTGGAGCTCTTTAGTGTAGCCTTGTTGAGAGCTCTTCGTAAGTAGTGACTTAGCTCTTGTATGTGCCTAGTGATCATAGTAACTAGAATTATTAGAATAGGTGGCTTGCAACCCTTGTAGAGCTAGAGAAAAATTGCATTATGTCATTTATTGTACTAATCAATTTCTCTAGTGCCTTGTAGAGTTTTAAAATAGGCTATTCACCCACCTCTAGCCATATTAGGACCTTTCATAGTTTGCATTGAGGGCTTAGGAGTCCAGGACCTTCCATGTCTACGTGTATTCCTAACTTTTGTTCAAGCTAATGTGGCAGAACCTCCCAATCTAATGCCTCCTAGGGGTACGTGTCTTCCATTAGACACTAAGTACCCAAGGGAGAACACCAAATTACGAAGTTCCATCGAGCACACCCCGAGGGAGAACCCGAAAATCCACATTTTTCCATCAGAATCATAAATGAGAGAATAAAGCTTACATCATTATTACCATTTCTTACATCACTTTTAATACAACATCATAGTAGAATATTTATTGTTTATAATAGCGGAATATGATCAGGTTATCAGAGTTATGAATAATTTAATTTAATAGCAGAATATAAACATGTGAATAGAGTTACAACGGAAATAAACACTTATTCATGATAAGATGAAGCATTGATATATAAATTATGATAACAGATTATAAAACTTTTATTTATAAAAACATTTAGTGAAAGTTATAAATAAAACTATGATCGCAGCGTAAAGGAATCCTCTCTGAGCCCACCAGAAGGAATCCACACACAATGGGTCAGCTCTAGCATCCACCTGTCACCTGCAACAGGGGAGAATAAAACCCTGAGTACTCAATTGTACTCAGCATGACTTACCCAACAGGAGGAAAGAAAAGACTCCAAGGATATGCAAGGCTATCTGGCTTGTGGGTTTATTGCATCAGTAGGAAGCATTACTAAATGTACGTCCTTGTATTCAATTTTATTAGCAGTCATCATTAGTTCATTAACTAACTATTCTATGTAAGCACTTGTGCTACTTTCAAGCAGGTGGTAAGCAATCAGAATTATTTTATCATCTTTCATCTTTCAGTTCTTACTACGGTGCTAGATTGTAGACAAGTCGTACCGGATCGCCCGGCGATTCGTGAATCAATGTGCCTAGCTGGGTACCCCAAAACACATGCCCCGCTTGTACCCTAGGCACAAGTAGGACGAACCCACTATCCTCCTATCACGGGGCCCAGGTCCTCGTCCAAACTGGGACTCCAAGCCCCCGCCCCTGAGTCCCGGACTCAGTATGGTGCAAGGACCTCCACCCAAAAACCACCCTGATAGTTGGTCTAGAAAAAGCCGGAACCCATGATAAGAGAGTGGCAAGTCTTCCCTACGTCCATACACATATATGTGTTTAGGATAATAAGTCTGTGACCTGCCTAGAACCCAATACAATAGCCGGTCCTTAACCGACACAGACAGGAAAAACAGTGTAACCAAGCTATGCCCCATTGGCCGCAGGGCACAACCTCTTACACTCACCAATACCCAAACCATATCCCTGTCCGGTCTCCATTTTTCCTTTCACCATTCTTATCATGAGTGATAATAATATAGTAACGACAATAATATATTTCCTATCTCTCGCTAGTGATAGGCAATCACTCGACTTCTACCGGAATCCTATAGCATAGCAATCTACATGATCCTATCATACTAGTAAGACTCATAGGATAAAGATATATATGCAAGCGGGTTTCATTTAACTCCTTAAAACTTAATGCACAAATATAATTTAAAGTGCAGAAAAGTAGGGGTTATGCATCGGGGCTTGCCTAGGTAAGATTTAATCAGAAGTTAGCTTTCTATCATGGCGACACGATCTCCAAAAGCACCATTTCTCTAGCAACTCCCGATGACTCCGTGATCCATCGACGTCCCTATTATGATATGCAATATGATGCAATGCAAAGACGTAATTAATCGACTGCAACCGTGACTTGTAAAATACGATTTACGCCTTTCAAGTTAACGAGCTAGTTCTAACGACGACCGTACTTAGGCTACATATCCATGTTGTCGAATAAGGCGTTATTTTCCCAACAAATGTTTTAGTTATACAAACCCAAGTTGTTTCTTTATTCAATTCTATCAATTTAATCTTTATTCAAAATAGGGCATCATTATCTATCTAGCAACTAATTATTCTAGAGCTACAAAAATTACAGTGGGTAACTAATATTATTAGCAGTCTACTGTAAAATTTTCAGAGTCAACACTATCATCATTTTCTCACAAAAATTCCCACAAGTTCACATTTTAACAATACTAAACATTTAAAATAATTAGAGCAACCCTAAAAATATACAAAACTTATACAAACAAAATACATTATCAGGTAGATCATGATTTTAGAAACTTAATAAATTTGGTTTGGCATTTTTGTGATTTTTCTACGCTTTATTTTCAAATTTTGAAGAACACTGAATTAACAAAACGAAAATCAACACCAAAAAGAAAAAGGGCCTATGCGGCTTGACTTGGCCCGCAAACGCGCGCGCGGCCTGCTGGCCAGGCACGGCCCAGCGGTGCAGTAAAGGGCACGGCGGCCCAGGCGGGGGCGGGGCGCGCGCGCGGCCACAGAGGAGGCCGGCGGCCCATGCGGACAACGAGTGTGGCCCAACAAGGCGGCCCATGCGCGACGGCAGCAGACCGGCCCAGCGCGGCCTGCCCAAACTGACCTGGTGAATATGCAAAAAGGACCCCGCGCTTGTCCTTATTTAACTCAAGGTAAACAACATTATGCGATACTATTCATATGAGTCTCGTGTTTTACACCTAGAACCCTATAATAGTTCTTATTCACACTTTCTCACCTGCTCTCTTTCCCCAAAAGCAGAGCACGGAGCAGAGGCACTGGCCGGCGGTCAATCCTAGATGAGGAGGGCACGACGACGGCGGAAAGCCCGCCGGCGAGTTGCACGGGAACCCGTGCGGCCTCGGGCTGGCCACGGTGAGACCTGAGCCCACCCTCGTTAGCCTACCCGCGCGAGCCATGGTGGCGGCAAGCCGGCTGTGGTGGCACCGGCCAGATGGATGGCGGCAACGGTGCTGTGGCGCTGGCAGGGCGGCTCCTCGGCACCAGGCGGCATGGCGCGTTCACACGTGTGGCGGCGGCGGTGGAAACGACCACGGTGGGGCGCGACGGTGGCGCAACCATGACTGGGCGCTGTGGGCGAGAGGCACTGCGAGTCGAGCGCGCTCACGAGAGGGGGGGGAATCAGCGATGGCGCTCCTGGGCGCGGTGGCTGTCGTGCTAGGAGGGGCAACGTCGAGGGGCAGCGGTCCAGCGTGGACCGGGGTGGGCACGGTGGCCACACGCAGAGGAATAGCACGGTGGAGCGCAACGAGGCTCGGGAGGAGCCGCGGGTGCAAGGAGGAGCAAGGCGAGGCGGAGTAGCTCGGCGTCGTGCTTTGCTCTAGCGGTATGGGGCTCTGAGCTGCTCCAGTGAGATGAAGAAGGAAAGGAGTGGGAGGTGGGGTCCATGCCGTGCACGACACGATAGAAGGACAAGGCACCACGGGGTTCTGCTACGCACTAGGAAGAGGAGCAACTGGGTCCGAGCGGTGTCGGCTAGCGACAGAGCAGGGCAGGGAGATGTCCCGTCCTCGCTGTGGATCAGTCCGCTCGCTAGTCAATAACTAAACCACAACAGACAGCTGAACACATGGGCGTCGCGTGGCTCTGCTGGCTGCGGCAGGATAGGTAAAACGAACGGCTACGAACGCGCAACAGCATTTGTTTTCCAAAACCCAAGTTGCGCTTTCATCTACTCGACTTGTACTTCAATTTTTTTATTAAAACCCCAAACACACGTTCTATATTATTGTCGCTTTATAAAAATCACTTTTCAAATTGACTATTATTTATCGACACAAACTACGAACGGGTTTTCCATTTTCGTCCGTTTTCAAACTAATTTTGAAACTAACAAACATCACAGCAATACTCGAAACAAACATACTAACACACTCACGACGTTCTTACCTTGCTGATGGCATATTTTTTCTACCCGCATTATATATCATTTTAGCTCTCAAATATTCATTTTCCAAGCCGACTATATATATTTTCAAACATGGCTAAAGCACTAAAGTTTGTTACTCGATATTTTAAATGCAACAAAAATCATGCTCTGAATTTTACTTAAGTACTATATACCAATCGTATCGTATTTTTGTTTATAAAAATTGCTTCCGTGCCAATGTTTAGAGCTACTTATTCTACTCTTCGCGTTAGGATTTTTCATCAACACATACAGGCATTTACGTAACTAACTCGCTATATTGGTAGATCTATCTCTTCGACCGTAATCTCAATGCTAAACGAGCTCGTAACACCAGAGGTCTTACAGGGGTGGCCTAAGAACCAAACAACTAAATGTTCGGTATACCATCCAACAACTTCGGTAAAATGACCGATCAAACTAATGACTATATGACTACTTAGACTTCACCTATGCAGATTAATAAGGATGTTAGCCTCAAACAAAAGTAAAAGACTAAAAGATCCTAATTGCTAGAGGGGGGGGGTGAATAGCCTATTAAAAAATTCTACAACACTACTTAGACAAGTGATTAGTAAATAAGATGGTGAAACGAATTTTGTGCTAGCACTACACTTGTGTTGCAAGCCACCTACCCAATTCTAATGTCTATGATCTCTAGTATATCACATCAAGGCTAAGTCACTAATTTACGCCTAGGTGAGCAAGCTAGCAAGAGAACTACAACTAAGAGCTACACTAACTAGTTACAACTACCACAAGCTCTACACAAGTAAAGACACAATGTAATACAAGAGATTGATAGAGAGGTATACCGCCGTGGCAAGTGATCAATCAATGAATACCAATGAATACCAAGAAGACAATCAAGACACAATGATTTTTTCTCTGAGGTTCACTTGCTTGCCGGCAAGTTAGTCCCCGTTGTGGCGATTCACTCACTTGAAGGTTCACGCGCTAATAGGCATCACATGCCTAACCCACAACCGGGTGCCACACAACCAACACAAGACAAGGATCCATAAGCCATGCGCAATCCACTAGAGTTGCCTTTGGCGCTCCACTAGGGAAGGCACAAGAACCCCTCACAATCACAATGATCGGAGCTAGAGACAATCACCTTCCTTCGCTCGATGATCCACCAATCACCAAGCCATCTAGATGTCGGTAAACACCAAGAGTAACAAGGACTCCACTAGCCCAAATCGCCCAACTAGTGCCACAAGATGCTAGAATACTAAGCAATGCACTAGTGGCTCTCCAATCTCACTCAAGATGATGAAATCAAGTGTGCAAGTGAGTGGAGTGGTGTGCTCAGCTCTCAAAGGGTGTATGCAGCTATTAGAACTACCAAGAGAGTGGTCAAGGTCGGCCACTAGCTCTATTTATAGGCCCACAAGCAAATAGAGCCGTTACCCTTTTGGAGCAGCTTTCTGCGAGGGCACCAGACACGGCGATGCCCCTCAACGGTCGATTCCAATGGCTAGTTTGACTAGACGTGGTCACCGGACAGGGTGGCGGTGGCACCGCCCCTAGGGTGGCGGTGACCACCCTACCAGCTGCCCGAAAACCCTCTTCTCTAGAAAAATATGGCGATGGCACCGCCCTACCAGTGGCGGTGACCAGGCGGTGCACCATCCTGCCAGTGGTGGTGCACACCGCCCCTTTCGCTGCCAGCCTCAGCTCTAGCTCACTTCGGCCACGTCCAGGTGGGCACCGCCCTAGGGGTGGCAGTGCCACCAGATAGGGTGGCGGTGCCCCCTCCAGAACACCTCCCTCTCGGCCACCACTGCCGGTCACCGCCACAGGGGTGGCGGTGCACCGTCACAAGGGCGGCGGTGCCCTCGGAATAGCAACACAAGCCCGGCTGCGCCTCCTTTTCTTCACCTTTTTCACCACCTTTGCAAATGTGCTAACACTCCAAGTGTTTCACCATCACGTGCAAGTGTGTTAGCATTTTCACAAACATTTTTCAAAGGTTAATCACTTCTCACCGAATGTGCAATAGGCCTAAAATGCAATATAAGTATTCTAACACCTAGTGGCACTAGATGATCGAGTTGTCCGATAAGAGCTCCCCTCTTAATAGTACGACCATCTATCCTAAATGTGATCACACTCGCTAAGTGTCTCGATCATCAAACCAAAAAGCTCCTATTAAGTTTCACCTTTGCCTTGAGCTTTTTGTTTTTCTCTTTCTTCTTTTCCAAGTCCAAGCACTTGATCATCATGATCTTCACCATTGCTCCATCACTTGGAATAGTGCTACATATCTCATGATTACTTTGATGAACTAGGTTAGCACTTAGAGTTTTATTAATTCACCAAAACCAAACTAGAGCTTTCAAAGACCACGTAGGTAAAAAAAAGAGGCAACTTTTTCACAACGCAAACTACTTTTGCATGTCATCTCGGTTTTGTCTCTACACAACAGACATTATTGTCATAGCACGCGAATTATTTGGTGTACTAGTGCCTTTTTTTCTCGCCATAAGCCTCCACGCACGTATGTGTTGAGTGCCCCAACTTTTTTGTCAGATTGAAGTAGCCGACACCTCTGCAAGCTAACCTAACACTCTGCAAGAGCAGATGTGGAGTCTGAAACCACTAGCACTAGCCACGATGTCGCGTGGGAGACAACCTTAGTTAATACTAATGATGCAACATTGAGCCAACTCGATCAAAGCATATCCAAAGTCGCTGCAGACCACCTCATGACTTTTACCAGAACTCGCTCTAAGATCCCTCGCAGAGCACAACTAGGGCTTAACAAAATCACTAAGGTCCCATTTAGATCCTTGAAATTAAAAAAAACATTTCAATAATTATAATTTAGGCACATATCAATTAAGTTAACATGATCGCATATGGAACGTACTTGTATGTTGTTATTAGCCACATGAGGAAGATACTTGTGCGATACACTTCTGCTATAGGTGAATGAGCCAAAGAATGTGGTACAAGTTGCAGAGCCTAAGAGACGATGAAGTGAAAATTTGGGTGTCAAAAGGGCGCTGAAACACTCTATTGCCATGCATACAGCTTATCAAATTTCATACAAAACAATTACGCAATGTCCATCGTACTTGGTAAATATTAGAACCTAATTTTTCTTAAAGGATCTTAATTATAAACCCAATTGCATCTTGCACAAAGGAATAATGAATATTTGTTGTCTTAAAAATAGGTGCTATCATGGCATTCCTTTCGCTTTGGCAACATACTCAGTTTTTTTTCTCTCGACTACGCAAGAGAATTGTGTATCATTGTATTAAGTAGATAGAATTTTGCAAATACAGGAAAACTCCGGCGCTAAGCCGGTACTGGACGCGAATTGGCTACATTTTGAATCGGACAACCAAGACGATCAACCGCGGCTCTACGCCTGCGTCGCCAAGCACTCCAGGTCACGCACCCCGGCCTGGATCCAAATTGAATCTTAATAGTAACACTTACTTTTGTGTTATCTTAAAATGGCTACAAAATTACCGAAAACCATGTTTCCTGAAGCTCCGGTAGCAGACTCATACTAGTAAAATCAGTAAAAGGTTATATATTTACTGGATACGGTTATCATATCATAAACTAGGACAAGCCCCAGAAACTAGCCATGAATCGGTAACGCTGGTCCCCATCTACAAATGCATGATCGAATCAGGATGAACGAGGTATTTTTTTGTGAGACTTTTAGATAATTTTTACCCTCATACACCGCACACGGCCCACGGCCCACTTGTTCTTTACCCTCATACCGAATTTTCCCGCGCTCGTTTCTTCTTCAGCAAAAGCTTCAGCGCTGGAGCCTGTCACGCCGGCACTGAGTAAAACCAGTACTCATAACTAAACAATCGACACAAGACAGGGCGAGTTATGGCTCCCCGATTGAACATTAAACATCATCCTCACATTTGATCTAACAGCTTTGCAATATGTTACAGAAAATTATCATCGATTGCAGGAATCACTATTAGTTATCCCCTATGAACAATTTGGATATAACAACCACAGATGGCCATTGACCTTTGCCATCCAATGACATGTTGAATTTATCTACATCTAATTGTACATGTTTCTTCTTGTATTCTTCACCACTAACTGAGTTCTCCAAAGATTAATTATGGGAGATGGTAGGCAGCACACAAGACGAGACTTGACACTTTGAAAGCAATGCTCAGCTTACGTTTGGTACCACTAGGCTTCCCATCTGAAGTATTCTGGGTAATATCTGAAGAAAATGTTGCAACAAAGCAAACAGAACTAAAGGTTAGTCACATGCTGTGATACACGTGCAGCAACCTCAAAGTAAGAGATACCAACCTCCCCACATCTCGCATTGATTTTCAGTGATAAAATGCTGTCAGCCCTGGTCTCCCCAATGCTAACTGCGGCTATCGGAGCATTTGCTTTGTGTGCCAGCCTGAATTCAGATTTATGATCATACAGATATAATTTAATCCAATTTGAGAGATTTTGTCAAGAAAGAAAAAAAAATCTTAACAAATTTGATGACTACCTCATGATCATGTAGTACAAGAGGGTGTCAAATATTATTATGTAGTATTCTCTAATGATACCTTGCCAGCCGAAAAGCAGACATTGTCATTAGTGCGGAACCAACCACTAGAAGTGCATCGCAGGTTCTTGCAGCGTCCTTAGCGCTTTCAGCTCTCTCTTGAGGAACATTATCACCAAACATCACAACCTTCAAACATCGGAAATAACAAGTTAAAATAGCTTTCGGTTATGATATTCGTAAGGCTTCAGTAAAATCACAAAACCTTGTGAAAGAATGCCAGGAAACGGAATAGCATATTGACACTTCACATTCCACTTCTACAGATTACTAATCATTAAAGAGATCATATAGGATGTATTGTTGCCAATTCAAAACGATAGAAGCCTAAGCCAGGAATTACAACCCCACCCCCCTTGGGTGTGGATTAGCTCAAAAAAAAACCCACTAAACCTAGATAGCTATGTGGCTTAGAAATTAATCCTACAAGTACCAAGGTGAAGAGAACCTCACATCAGGCTTTAGCACTCCACCACATTGATGGCAGCTAGGAATATCAAAATCTTGCTCCCAGAACTTCTCATCAACCTCAATATCACCATCAGGCCGCTGCTGCATTCCAAAACTTTTGTCTGAACCTGGTTGCCCTACTTCCAAACTCTCGATAGCTTCAGCCCACTGCAGAAACAACAGTAATCATCAGTCCTCTGGGGTCAAATCTGAAAAAGAGCAAGCATTAATTCACTTTAAGATTTGAGTAGCACGTGGCATCAATGATCTACAGTAAATGTATTGCTATACTGATAAATATTAGCATCTATTGGAGAAGCTGACTAAATGATCATTACAGATGAACCATGTCTGAATGATTCAAAAAGCAAAGGCAACATATATCAAATTATATGATAAGTCAACAACTTCAAAGGGAAGTGAAAAAATCTCTTTAACTTCTGTGCGTGACAAATATAATTTTCAAAGGGTTCATGTCTAATACATACTATCGACAATTTAATGAGAAAAAAAAATACATATCAAATAGACAACAAACCTTTGGGTTTAGGTTCTTCACTTCCTCCTGGAATGATTCTCGGCTGATGGATGTACCACATTCTAAACAAATTACCTCATATACAGTCCCATGCAGCTCAAGTGGATTACTCCCAGCACGATGATGCAACCTAAGTTACATGCGCAACAAGTGACGGTGAAAAATACACTTCTGTTACATATTAACAAACACAGGCCCAGCTCCCTACCTATCCACATTTTGGGTAACCATTGAGTGAACACGACCAATCCTTTCTAGAGATGCAAGAGCATAATGGGCTGCATTTGGTTGTGCTCTCCTAAACCTTCTCCATCCAGCATAGCTCCTAGCCCAGTACCGCCTCCGGGCTCGAATAGAGCGAACAAACTCCTATGTTGTTCAAGTGGTAAGTAACCAAGAACAAAATAATCATGGTATTGATTTGGACAAATGAAGAGTGAATTGGTGATTGCAACTTTGCAAGAATGAATTCATATGAAAGTTGGTCCAACTAAACAGTAATAACAAAAAATGAAGTTGCAAAAATTATAGGGCAAAATTGTTAAAGAGTGCCACAAGTCATAGAACAGCTTAAGTATAAGAGCAAGGCAGAACAATGATGAAGCCTACATAGATCACACATCATGGGCAAGCTATTAAATGGTTTTATATAGGTATGCTTGCTCAGGAATTCAAAATATAAATTTTTTAGCTACGAGTCTTTGCTACAGATAGTTATACAGCTGAACAAAGGTGAAGAGAGCAGAGTTACTTGTTATGCAATATAACTGATCGTTACGCAAGAAATAACCAATGCAAGTAGCCTGTTTTTAGGAGTCCTTCTCACAGATAAAGATAATGGATGTACATAAACACAGAATACATAATCTTGTTATATTTAGGATGCAAATTTCACAAAAACAGGTCCAATAATTCAGAGAACTTCTTAAAAGATGTCAGTGCCCCCCTTTTAAGAATAGCTCCATAATAAATGAAACAAATCTGTGAAATTTGTATAAAAGAGGGGGGTGTCTAAAAGGTATCACCAAGAGATATCATTGGACAAGCGATGCTGGACACACCTGATGAGTAAGTGGTTTAAAACCCGTACTGTATGCACCATTAGGACTGCCATAAAATAAGAATTCTGCATTTTAGAATATTGACAGATTGTAACGCTGACAATACAGTTTCATGACAGATACAGCGATGCACATACCTCCTGTAATCAGGAACCCCAGATTCAGTGCTCATTCCTGCTCCAGTTAGTACCATGAGCCTTTTACTGAAAGAAAAAAGGCAATGAAGTCCATTTCACTTAGAAAAATGACAAGTTCGTTAAAATATAGAGGGTCTCACCTCTTATCAATAAATTTATATAATAGGTCCACATCTTTAGAGCTTGGAGGATCTGAATCAGGAACTACCCGTTTATCTCTCAAAAACTGTATGTAAGTTTCACAGTAGTCCTTAGGTGCAACGGCTGATGAATGGTTATTTCTTGCTTTCAAGGAGCGGAAAGAGTAATTCAAGGAGAGGGGATTTTCCCTTCTGTAAAGAAGCACATTGTTTCCTGATGCTTGGAAGTTGCAGAAATGAGCATATGACCCTAAACAAAACCAATTTCAAGTGTTATTACAAAAGAAAGAATCACTTAACCCTATAAAAAGATTCCTCTCAAGCAACTTACTTCTAGACGCCGCCCGCAGAGCACCGGTTAGGCCTGCAATTATCTGAGTTCCATTACATGTGTAAGTCGGTTGCATAAAAGCCTCAACCTATTCAGTTAAAGAAATTTATACTCATAACCCACAAAGTGTTCTGAGAGAATTCAATTACCACAGTATGCAAAAAAAAAGTCGGGGTTATTTTAGGCTAATCTTTGTTCCACACTACAGTACGGTCTTATTGTCACAGCTGAGCATGTCAGAGTGAAGTTCCACACAGGCTTACTCTTACACTCTTGCATACTTTGACTTTGGATTCTTGTTCCAGTGTCTAATATGATCTCAGCTGTATCTGTTCTTGGAATTTGTAGCGCCAACTGGCAACTCATTGAACCAAATGGTTTAAAGCTGCATCTCATAGAAAGGCCATTCGGGACTGTTAAACACTCTCCATTTGGGGATCACGCACTAACCCATGGCAATGCCAGGTTAAAAACCTTGGCGCTATAATCAAGCTAAGAAATTGCAGCTTAGTTTTGATAAAGGACTTCATCCACCCAAACAGCACGACAGTCGTCTTCCCCATTCCTATCCCCCAAGTCTTGTTAGGCCTCAGCTGAGACTACCAAAATTGCTAGACTCCACGATGCACTGAACAACCATGCCCAAATCTTGGGTATATATATATATATATTTTTTTTTTTTTACTGACGAGCACCCTCAGACACGAATTATTCACACGCCTTAGAATTTCGATTGAGGCAAACAAGAGTGTGCTTTGAGAAGAGGAGGAGGAAGAAGAAGGGAGGGGGAACGGAGCTGCGCAGCGCAGCGCAGAGGCAGAATGGAGAGGGCGAGTAGTTACCGAAGCCGAAGCGCGGTAGGCGTGCGCGGCAGGGGCAGCCGCCATCGGGCGTCGGCGGTCCTCCCCGGCGGGCGGCGGCGCACGTGACGTGGAGGCGCGGTCGCCGCGAGGTCCGGAGGACGCGAGGCTGGCAGAGGCGGCCGTGCGGGTTCGTTTGGTGGGAAGTAAACAAAAGGGAAGTGACGAGACCAACACCAACAACTCCCGTGTCGCCACTCCCGTGCTGCCGTGCCACGTCAGCTCTTACGTGGGCCGCAGACGTGTCCCTCTAACTCGTGCAGTCGTGCTGCACGGTATCGTGTTAGGACGATGAAAACCTTTTTACTTTGTGTTCCTTGCCTGGTCTAGGTTGGGGTTAGGAATCAGTATTTCGTATTGTAGTACTTTCGTTTGTATTTGATAATTATTGTCTAATCATGGCCTAACTAGGCTCAAAAGATTTGTCTCGTAATTTACAATCAAACTATGTAATTAGTTATTTTTTTTATCTATATTTAATACTCTATACATGTGTTTAAAGATTTGATGTGATAGAGAAAGAGTGAAAAAACTTGTAATCTAAATCAGGCCTCGGTGTTTCACCTAGACCACTCCATTCCATTTCTCTGTAATGTTCGTAAGGCCATCTCCTGCAAAGCGGTGCCGGGTGCATATCACTGGTCTACTCTTTTAACCAAACTAAACCGATTTAATTTAACGGAAAAACCGGTTAACCAAAATTGAATGGTGGGTCCTGCTTGGTCGCATGGGATAAAGTCCAACGTCCACTTGATTTGGGAGGGCCCTGCAAGTCCGATGACTATGGTTTGCGAGAACGGATCCAAATCGATCTTGGAAAGGGCTTAACATGCATGTCCACCGAAATGCATGTGCGTTGTTGCTCTTGAATCACATGTCGGTGATGGTAATAACACGCTTTTTTAGTTAGCGCGTGTTTAGCTCCAGAAAATTGGAATTTTGGGTTACTGTAGCATTTCGTTTTTATTTGACAATTAGTGTTCAAACATGGACTAATTAGGCTCAAAACGTTCGTCTCGCAATTTCCCACCAAACTGTGCAATTAGTTTTTTTTCGTCTACATTTAATGCTCTATACATAGGCCGCAAACATTCGATGTGATAGGTACTGTAGCACTTTTGGTGATTTTAGGGTGGAACTGAACACGCGCTTAGACAGATGGCTCATGGGCTCCTCTGTAGCAGATCTAGCGCCTTTGGTGGTTGCTAACGTGCCTTGAAAAACCCGTAAACAACACACAGTAGCACAGACCCTGCACGACCAATCCTGGCCTGCGGATATCCAAGGAGAACTATCACTAATAGGGCTTTTCGAGTATTTTCAATTGTGCGATATGTTACTGGATATACATCTTTCCTAGGATGAAGATGTGCATATATGGAGACTAGATGGCTTGGGTAATTTCCCCTCCAAATCTGTTTATCGTGCCTTCTTCAATGGAGCAATCTCTTTTGAGCATTGACGCCGGCTATGGAAATCCTGGGCTCCATCAAAATGCAAAGTTTTTCTTTGGCTCGACATCCGGAACCGGTGTGGGACAATGGACAGACTTGCGAGGCGAGGCCTTCCGCATCCGCCCAAGTGTCCACTATGTGACCAGGAGGAAGAAGACATTGAACATCTGCTCACCACATGTGTGTTCTCTTGGGATTTTTGGTTCCCGGGTTCTTACACCTTTGGGCTTACAAGATTGGTTCCAGGTTATCATAAATTGTCTTTTGCAGATAGGTGGAGAAAAGTTGTGAAAAAGGTTCAGAAAGATACAAGAAAAGGTGAACTCAATTATTATTTTGGGTGCTTGGGTAATTTGGAAACACCGTAATTCATGTGTTTTGACGGGGCACGACCATGCATCAACAATCTCCTTCAGATGTTCAGAGAAGAGCAACACCTCTGGTGTCTTGCTGGAGCTCGAAGTCTGAGAGCGTTGGGTCAAGGTCAGGGAGACGAGATGGGGCTGTCTTAGAGCGTGTTCGGCTGACTGGCTGGCCAGCCCACTCACGCGGGCACTGTTCACATGAACAATGTCTTCCAGCTAGAACAATATTTTTCTCTCACAACAATTCAGCCGGAACAATATTTTGGCTTATTAACCAGCCAGCCGAACACTCCCTTAGTTTGTTTCATCACTCTTTTTGGGTCATGTTCATCTCTCCCATATTTATTTAGATAAAACACTTGCAACATTTATACGGAATATTTTTCGGTAAAAAAAACATTTGTCTGGAACAGATGAAACATTTGGAACACACTTGAAACATATACGTGTATAGCCATTGCAACATGTGCAACATCCCGATCTACTTTTGCAATATCGATATACAATACTTGCAACATACCTCTGAAACACATGAAATATACTATTGCAACAAGCGCTTTCAGCGTAGCATCTGCTTGCTGCTCGGACGAATGGAGACTCGTCGACGTGGAGCTCGATACCGCGGAGTGGCGCGCAGGTTGCCGGTGGCACGGACCTCGCCAGGGGCAAGGGCAGGTGGATGGAGCACGGCTGCGATAGGAGACGCGAGTCCGGGCGGGGGCACGCGGTGCGGGCGAGCGGCGCGGACGCAAGCTAGGCGGTGCGGCGCGAGCGGGGGCGACGCGACCGAGGACGGGCTCCGTCCCGGAACAGAGGCGCGCAGCGTGCTGAGCGAGTAGGCGTCGTCGACGGGGGTGGTGCGGGCGAGGTGCAAATGCCGCGCAAAGCGAGCGGGCGACTTATACTGGGTCCATAAGCAGCATTACCGTTTCGTTTTTGTGTTGTGTGCGCTGCTCTTAAATAAATGATGATACATCAGTGCTCTAGCTAAACGGCTTGTTCGCTGGTTGGTGCTGGTGATGGTTTGGGCTGGCTGACGCTGGTTTTTTGTGAGAGAAAAACACTGTTGGCTAATTGAATAAGCCTAGCTAAAACCAACGAGCGAACATGCTGAAAATATCAAAAAAGAAAAAAAAATCCACAACTTTTTCCTTCTCTTTCTCGAGTATCCTTCTGTCATATACTCACTTCACGCAACTAGGCCTTCAAGCTTGTGATTGCTGCTCCTCGACTCAGCCTGCAGGAGCGTAATGAGGCTGAGCTTCACACTGGTGACGACACGGTCCACAATACCGGCGCGGTCTACCAGGCCACTGATCGAGCGGCAGCTCAGCACGCTACCGCTGAGCCCGCTACTGATGGTCTACCTGCTGCTACTGATGCATATGTGCAAGGCCTGCTTGCTCACATTTCTGCTCCGATTCGACAGCCCATGAATCTTGACCAAAGCCCAACCCCCTTCACACCTGATTTCAAAATCCAACAAAAAAGGAAAAGGTTCCCATGCTCCAATTAATACTGATCAGTTGCTCCAGATGCCGGGTCCCTCCAATGTCCAGCCCGTTGGGGCCCCAATTCGCGCCCAACACACCACCGACGACATTGCAGCAAGCCACCACCTCGCTCCATAAAACAGCGCCCAAACCCTCTAGCTCGCTCCCGCCTCGTCCCAACACTACTACGCATCACCGCTCTACTCCTACCACTCCTACAATGGCCAGCCCTCCGAAAGTCCATCATCCCTATATACGGGCATGCAGCCCGAGCCCGTCAGTCTGGCACGAGGCCCATGTTTTTGGCCCGGCGCAAGCACGGCACGACCCGTCACTGTGCCGGCCTAGGCCGGCACGGGCCGATGTACAGGGCCGTGCCTGAGCCGCACCCGAGGCACATGGGCTGGCACGGCACGGCCCGCAAACTAGTGGAAGGTCCGGTGCTTGCATTGGCCTGCTAAAGGAATAAAGGCACATCCCACTACTTTCCACCCAAACCCTATCCCACTCCATTTCCCCCACCTGCGCCGCACGCACATCTCACAAGGCCCGTGACTCCCGCAGTCGCGAGTCACGACGCCAGGCGCGCCACTCGCCTCCGTGGCCCCCAGCGCTGAGCCGCCGACGGTGCCACCTCCTCCTCACCCCCCAGCCTCCTCCTCCTCCACCTCCTCCTCGAGGGCAAGCTGCTGCCGCTCTCCTGAGTCTGCTTGGTTTTGCCGCCCGGCTCCTAGGCGCCGCCGTCCTCCCTCCACGGACCCGGTCTCCGCGGCCCCGCACCACCGGCCAGCGGCCGCCTCCTCCTCCACGCCCTCCACGCTGGCGCACCGCAGGCACCGGCCTTGCGGTGTCGAGCAGCGCCCTCCTGGCCTCCCTTTCCCTCTCTGCTCTCTCTCTCTCTGTCGGCAGTGGGCCACAGGGCGGCCCCGCCTGCTAGCTTAGCCATGCTTCTCGAGCTGACCCAGCACGAAAATTGGCCCGACAGGCCATGCCTGGGCCGTCGACTAGGCACGAAGGCCAACTAGGCACGGCCCGTTGGCACGCCATGCCTTTCCTAGCCCAGCCCGACCGGCCCATGCCTGGGCCGGGCCCGTGCCGGGCCGGCCCGTTGCCCATCTATAATCCTCCCCCGCGGCGCTTTCATTCATGGCCAAGGATTTCCACTCCCAAAGCCCTGCTGCGCCCCCTGCCCGTCGCCCCACGCGCTGCAGAGATGATCCCCGCCGAAGTCGTTCCGCAGCCTCAGCGAGTAAGCATTTGGCGCAAAATATACGCCAACATGCGAGTGATAGCTCTAGTAGTCACCTCCATCACCCGAATCTACAACGGGCTCTGGCGCCAGCTCCCAAGGCGCCACAGACGCCATGACCCTTCTGTCTTGGAACTGCCGGGGAAGAGGCGGGAGCCTCGGCAGCCCTAAGATGCGTCACCTCGTCCGCCTCAGTTCCTCAATGAATGCGCAGGTAATCTTTGTTTCTCAAACTAGAAATGCCAAATTCACTACTAAATCTATGATGAATCGATTCGATGTCGATAAAGCTCATGTTGTTCCAGCTCAAGGCCAATCGGGTGGACTATGGCTTCTTAACAGAAATGATGTAGACCGAGAAGTAGTTTCAGCTAGCCACCACTTCTTTGCTTTGTGTGTTCATAAGCAAAACCTGAAGAAGTTTGTTTTAATTTGTATGTATGGTGATCATCACCAAACCACTAGCATCTGGAACCAGGTTCGATCTTTTGTTGTACAATACCCGAACCTACCTGTTATATGTATGGGTGATCTAAACAATGTTATGAATGCAAATGAAAAGTTAGGTCCCCGACCTACTAATGCTAGAATTATATCTGAGTTCTGCTGTTTGGTTAAAAATTGTGGCCTTTTTTTTTATCTTGGTTATAATGGGCCTGCATACACTTGGTCTAACAAACGCTATAATGCTAATCCAACTTTTGATCGACTGGATAGATTTCTTGGCAGTGCAGAATGGTGTGCGGAATTTCCTTCAACAAAAGTTTTCCACCTTCCAATGATGCATAGTGATCATGCCCTCCGATTCTTGCAGTTCTTAACTCTTCGTATCAAAAACCTAAAAAACTCTTTAGATTTGAAAACTGGCGGCTCTTTGAAAATGATTTTCATCAGGTGGCCAACAGAGTTGGGACAACTCCTAGTGTCGCCATTTTCAGCAAAAAGTAGCATATCTCATCGCAGATCTTAAGACTTGGTGCAAATCTAAGCCTATCAACTTCAGACAATAGAGCAACATCTTCTTAATCTTCAAAATAAACCCCCCTCAGCTCAAAACCAGAACCTCCAAAAAGATTTAACCTAATTCCTTGATGGAGCAGACCCTTTCGTTTTTGTGTTGTGCGCGCTGCAGCTGCTCTTGAATAAATGATGATACAGCAGTGCTCCAGCTAAAATTTCAAAAAGAAAAAAATCCACGACTTTTTCCTTCTGTTTCTCGAATATCCTTGTGTCATATACTCACTTCACGCAACTAGGGCTTCAAGTGTTCGCTTGTATTCCTGCACTTTTACCTCCAGTTTCAGGACCAAGCTTTTATTTTGATTCTCATGAATAATCCTTTTCTGAGTGCATTTCATGGTAAAATAGAGTTTTGAGGAACTATTAACAGATGAAAGGTTCGATCCAGCGATGCTACAGAGAAGAGGAATATTTATTTGCTGTTATGTTATGAACACACAATTCGGAATGCATCAACACAAAACCCAATTGCAAGCCTAGTGATGCTGAGAGCTTAACGTCTTTTCTGCATTCCTGTTCTTTACCTCATTTTGGTTACCTGAGGTGGCTACATGTTTGTTAGTTTTGTTTGCAAGATCACACATTTCTGCCCAAAGGACAAAAAGTCGGCCCTTGAGATTTGTGATCTTCAACAACGGCAATACATCGGGGCAAGAACCCTGGCCCTGCATACTTCTTCCCCTTCCGGCCTCTTTTACCATCCTGCTTCAAACTAATTTTCGAATACTGCTATTTAAACCAGTCCAGTCTGCTATGAATTCCACAATAGCATTCCCTGTACTGTATGACATCTAAAGTTCCAAAAAGGAATCTGTTTTTGTGGGAAAAAGTTCGAGAGTTGCTCCTTCACACGCTATTTCAATGTTCTCTAGCCCCAGCGCCCATTGTTTATAGTTCAGTAGGCAACTAGAAAACCTATCCTAGGCCAACATGTCTTTTTTGAAGAGTTTGATCATAAGCATCTGAGGTAAAGTCCATTTATGACGGTGGGCAAAGGACAACGATCAACAGAAGAAAACAAGAGAATATATTGTTTTTTATGTGTGTGCTTTAGTTAATCTGGTCAACATGAATGCTAAGATTACATTTGCTCTAAAAGAGGATGTAAACTTACAAGATATAATGATATGGACTACAAATATACAGATTGTGGTTATGAAAATGAGGTGCATAATCAACCATACTCCCATCCCTCCAAAAACAAATGAAATCTAAAGGACAATCTTGACATACCTTTTTTTTTTTTGTATCTTGAAGGATCCTTCTGTCATAATCACCTCGCGCAGCTAAATCATCAAGCTCTGTGGATCTTAGTTAATCCCTACATTCCTGACACCAATTCTGAATGGAGATCTTAATCTCACCAATAATTCTCTGTGAATGTCTACAAAGCAAGTACATAAGAGTATCATTCACAACTGAAAGCTATTCAAATGCTATGGATGAGAGAAATCTCTGTACATTGATAATTGTACCATAAATAATAAAAATACAAGTAGAGGGCGGCAGATGAAGAGGCGCAGCATACAAATAAATTGCTACCATGAAACAAATGTTAAATTACCTAGGGATGGGATGCATACAAATGCAGTGCTACTGTGAAACGAATACTCTCTTAGCAGAAGCAAGACGTGGCATATCAGAATTACGAAGAAGTTAGAAATCGTCAGAGGGCCTGGGCACCGGCTGCCATCCCGCACAGAGCTGTATTATGTCCTTGAGCGCCGGCGACGCTGGCTCCATGGTCCACTGCTGGTAGTACTCCTCTGGCCTGAAGACAGGTCCAGGGCCACCGATCAGGCAGGGCAGCGCGCCGTTGAGGAAGGCGTCCCCTTCCGAGCTGATCAGCCCTGCCACCACATCCTCTCTGTCGCCGGCCTTCTCCGGCATGTACTTGAACACAGTCGACTTCTTCGGGGGCCCTCCTCCTGCCTCGTAGATGTTGCACTGCGACACGATCTGGGCCTCGACGCCCGCGCAGACTGCGTAGATGCCCCAGCTGCGCATGTAGTTGTTGTAGAGGTGGACCTTGCCGAAGCGGAGGCGCGGGTGCCTCTGCCGCGTGCCGTCAAGGAAGCAGTGGTGGATGGTAACCCTGATGCAGCGGTCACCGACGTGCGTTGGGTCGGCGCCGATCAGCATCGTCTTGTCGTGCCGCATGAAGTGGCATCTGCATGCAGCATTGGTTGATTGGCTGGTTCATTGTTGAAGGTATACTAGATGGATTGTTACAAATTACTGCATTGCATAGCAGTTTTTGCAGTATATATAAGAACATTTACAAGAGGAGGCGGGAAGGAAAAGAAAAAGACCTTGAGATCGTGATGTCTGTGCTCTGCCGCGTGATGTCGATGAGGCCGTCGTCGTAGTCGGCGAGGGTGCAGCGGTCGATCCAGATGTTGGTGGAGTCGGGCTTGATCTGGATGCCATCCACGTCGTGTCCCCGGCCTCCTTCGAACACCAGGTTGCAGACGATGACGTGGTGGCAGGACTTGAGCTGGAGCCCCTTGCCTGCGAGCACCACGCGCTGCCCGCGGCCGTCGATGGTCTTGTACGAGGACACGCGGAGGTAGGAGCGGAGGTGGATGGTGCCGGACACCTCGAAGACGATCCACAGCGGCTCCTCCGCGCGGCACGCCTCCCTCAGGCTCCCGCGGCCGTCGTCTGCGCCCGCGCCGACGCCGACTCGTCGTTCAGGAATCAATCAATTGTTTGGTTCCACGATTGGAAGCGCTAGCTGGGAGGGATCGTACGTACCTTGGAGGGACGTGACGCGGTAGATGGCACCGTGGAGGCCCCCGATGGCGTGGCGGCCGAAGCCCTCCGCGCGGCCGGCCAGCGCCCGGAGCCTGTGGTCCGCGTCCTGGTACGGCATCGTCTCTCCGCCGCCGTGACGCTCGCCCTGAGAGTGAGGAGGGTGCGGCGGCGGAGGAGGAGGAGGAGTAGGGGGAGGAGGATCCATGTGGTGGCGCCCCGAAACTCGTGAACCCATGGAACACGTGGTACGCCCCAAGCTGCCGGCGGCGGTCGGGACTCGGGACGCCGCCTCCGCTGTCCCCTCTCCTCCCAGCGGCGCTCTACGCGGCCAGATCCGCCGACACGAAGAAAAGTCTGCCGAGGCCCGAGGGTAGCCGCGTGAATTGGTTGGACGCGGGCCCATATACAATTTTATTCCCCGAGGGGGAATAGCCCAGGCCCAATCGTCCAGCCCAAAGGCCCATCCCATGTGCTCATATGACCGCCTCACTCGCTACTCAGTTTCGTTCACAACCTCCTCCACGACCCAACGACCAAACCCTCCTTCCCCCTCCCCAGCTCCGGGCTCCAGCGGCGGCGGCGGCGGCAGAGGCGAAGATGATCATCCCGGTGCGCTGCTTCACCTGCGGCAAGGTAACACGCCCCTCCCGATTCGCCCTACAGTTCGCGCGGCCGGTTTGGGTTAGGTTGGTTCCTCTAGAGTTTGGTTCTCGTCGCACAGCGACAGCTCGGTACCCCTCCGGGCCTGCAGCACTCACCGCGCGTCGTGATTGGCGCACACCACTTGCTAGGCTGCCAGCCGCGTCTCGAGCATGGGGGGGAGGAGACATTGCTGTGATGTTGAGTTGAACTAATTAAGCTGTTTGGTTGTACTGTTCGTAACGCAAACGTGAATGAATTAAAGCTGCGGGCGTTACGGCAAGAGATACCATTTGAACTAATTTCATTTACATTTGCGTTACTGTTGAATGAACCAAACTGCACAAAAGCTGTTTGGTTATACCGTTGGTAACGCAAACGTAAATGAGTTAAAGCTGCGGACGTTACGGCAAGAGATACTATTTGAACCAATTTCATTTACATTTGCGTCACTGTTGAACGAACCAAACAGCACGTAAGCTGTTTGGTTGTACCGTTGGTAATGCAAACGTAAATGAATTAAAGCTGCGGACGTTATGGCAAGAGATACCATTTGAACTAATTTCATTTACATTTGCGTTGCTGTTGAACAACCAAACAGCATGTAAGCTGTGTTTGTTTCTCGCTATTTCAGGTGATTGGGAACAAGTGGGACCTCTACCTCGACCTCCTCCAGGCCGACTACTCGGAAGGGTAAAATCTCCTGTCTTTTGATCACAGGGCTATTATATTGCGGTTTTATTGCTGCATCTCGAGCGGTGTTTCTGTTGCATCGTGCTATGGTGTTTTAAGGGGGGATACATTTAAAACAAGAGATTCTTTTGGTGGTGAGGTAAAGATATGCGCTGCTCCTGGACAAATGAACACAACTGCACAAGCCTGAGTTAAACCAAAAGGATAAATTTTCCATGCTTCTTCTCCCTTTAAATTTATTCATTTAGTTCTGTCGAAGCAGCTCTGTCCTAGAATTGTTATGAAACCTGGCATATGAGATCAATTGCACATTCTCCTCACTGTTGTACCTCATTAACTGCAAAACTTTAGTAATCTTTTTTAAAATTTGAACTCTAGGCTGTTAAGAATGCCACTGAATGACTGAAATATGATGTATATCTTGTTACTGACAAAGATAATCAATAGAGTGGATTGGTCCATAATTAATAAATAAGAGCTTGGGTATACTGATTCAGCAGAAGTAGCAGTGTGTCCTAGACTATATGCCTGATAGTGATTAACAGTTTACATACCAGAAGAGGTCACTGATCTATAGGTGGATTTCTTTGTACTCCATTAAAAGATCTGTTGCCCCTAAGCCTTATTTGTATGCTAGCAAATTATCATTGTGTGGCGTCCGTACACCTACATGTTATGTTAGTTCAGATTAGCTAAGATGTATATGTCCGTAACTTCAGGGTTTCTGTTTTTGTGCCCTACTAGGATCTCATGCTTAACCTTTTATTATATTTATACATCCTGAATGTTGGTGGTTGAAATTAGTCATTATTAATGCTATTTATGTTTAATAGTACATTTTTTCCACCACTGACAAACTGAATTTCATTACTCATGGCAACGAAATTACAGAAGTTTGTGAAACTTAAATTGTTCTTACCCTGAAACCAACTACTGCCATCCTTACTGAATGCCCAGGGTTCAGATGAGGCGGCAACCACCACATCAAAACACGAAAACAAACCCCAAGTTCAGAAGATATGACCCTACATAAAGGAACAACATGTTTAATAGTACATGGAAACCACAATTGATTGTGAGCCCAAGAAACTAAATCTGTTAAACAGTGGACACCTGTCACGGGCGCAGTTGGCTAGGCCATATGGGCTGTTTCAGTTAGTATGAGAGGTTCATTAGGGTTACGGTTAGAGATAAGATTAGCCATCTTGCTTAGGAGCATGGTTTTTAAGGCGTCGCCTAGGCGAGCGACAAGGCGCTCGCAGGGAGTAAAGCGTCCCCGACGCCTAACCAAAAGCAGAGGAAAACGATAGGGAGAGGCCATGCAGCTACCTCATCGATCATCCCCACCAAATTCGGTGCTGCCTAGGTCATCTGCGGAGGAGGCTGCGGTTGATCAAGATGGGGATCTGAGGGAGCAGCAGCAAGAGGTAGGGAAAGTGCGGAGGGCAGGCTGAGCGCACGCAGCAAGAGCAGCGTGAGGGAGGGAGGGCGGCGCTGTACCTGCGTGAGCCATGAGGGAGGAGATGCAGCGGCGCTGTGCTTGAGTGAAGGAGGGAGATGCGGCGGCGCTGCATCTGCGTGCGTGGAGCAGGGAGATGCGGCAGTGCTGTGCCTGCGTGAAGGAGGGATGCGTGCAGCGGCGGCACCGGCGCCTGCGTGAGAGATGACCTGAGAAGGGATAAGGACGCACTTGTGGGCTGCCTATTGGGCTGGGCCAAGCACTTCTCTTTACATTTGCCCTTTTCTGGTTTTTATTTTTCCTTTTTTCCCTTTTTTTTTGCCTATTCCCTACTGCTATTTTCCTATTTCTTAGAATGGTAAGGCGTCGCCTCGCCTTATGGTCGCCTAGGCGTCGCCTAGTCGACTCGAATGAGTGGCTCACCTTGCCGCCTTAAAAACCATGCTTAGGAGTCAAGTAAGCCTCTAGCTATATATGGAGAGGTGACGTATCAATGAAATCAAGCAAGAAGAAATAGCTATATAAGGAGATGTGATGTACCAATCAAATCAAGCAAGAAGAAATAAATCTATTATCCCAGTACCCTTCTCCTATCCCTACCCTTGTGGTCGGCTGTCTAATGTTGGGCTTCTTGGGTTAGGGCCATTCAGATGAAGATTCATAAGAACACCTTACCATGTGGGAATGTACCTCCATGTCTGCAATTCTGCATGTATGCTTTTTGTGATTTTTTCCTCCCACATGCTGGGGTGCTACGTATCATTATGTTAAGAACTAACCTTATTCTGACGTGAGGGCAGATAAGATGGTATAATCCTTTTGAGCCCTGGTCATACTCCAAAACTGCATCTCCTCGCTAACCAGCGATACCACTCCTGCTAGGTTAGGAGAGAGACCCTAAAACACACACCGGCTGGTTCCAAATGGACCATGCTCCTAAGATGGTGATGGAGTTGAGCCCCTTCCTGACTTGTCCATCTACTCTCTCGTTTGCACTATAGCCCACCAATCATCAAAGGAAAACTCATTTGTCAACAATAATCTAAATATATACTATAGTGTATTATGATTTTGTGCTATGCATCGCAGTTGGTAAAGATTTTGACCTACTCAGTTCCCTGAGCATATATGGGCTCCATGTCCTTGTTACTGATCGATTTGTATTTTCTGTCAAGTATCGTTAAAAATTGTCTCTCGGCTGTATCCACAAATCCCATTCTTTGGAATGCTATGACATAAACCAATAGCATTCATGATATTACTTTCTATGCTTTCTGTTGCCAGGGATGCTCTGGATGCTTTGGAATTGTTCCGCTACTGCTGCAGGCGAATGCTCATGACCCATGTTGACCTCATCGAGAAGTTGCTCAACTACAACAGTAAGTTGAATTTTGAGCTTCTATTCAAGTTGCGGTTTTCATTTAGGCTGCACCATTTATAGATGTATCAATCTTTGTTTTCAGCCCTGGAGAAGACCGAGACAAGTTAAGTGAGCACGTCATGCTCCAAAAGCACTACTGTTTCGTAGTATCATAGAGTGTAGGTGGTATGTTGTTTCTTCTCTACCAGGAGAGATCTGTTGTCAGTGTGAACTTGCTTTTGCTCATGAGCATTCAAGGACTTTTCATGTGACAGTGCATGTTGCATCGATGCCACGACGTTGGATATTTTAAGTGATATAACTGTTAACTGAAAACTAATGTAGTTGTGTGAATTGGATTCGATAATGTTTTGTTGACAGATGCATGTCTTTGGTTGGACTACATTTAGTGAATGCATGCTTGTACACATCTTATTATTATTGTATTCTACTGTATAACTCTAATAGACATTTCTGGTCCATAGGAGCTATTGCTGTTTCTATATCCAGAGTATTAATATTATTCAGCCACAAGCGGCCATTCTTGTAGAGATTCTGATGATGTTAGAGAACACTTACCTTAAGAGCTTTCAGTATGCAAAAGGTGGTGTCTTCTCTTCGTTCCTGTTTTGGATGCCGTGATCTGATCCCCAGCCGTGCTTGCATGATTGTATCCGCATTGTGCTGCGTGGTTTTCACCGTTGCCTCTATCTCTGATATGGCTGTGAAAATCATTTTCGCTGCTAGTTTTGATCTGAATCAGTGGTGATATAGTGTCACCGTCGGTTTTAATAATACTGATGATGAAAATACCGTTGGCAAAACCATTTATGTAGTAGTGAATGAACTCATTTCGCTCCGTGCACGAACATTCATTTGGAAACCATGTCTTTCAATTAATAATTAGAGTTAAGTGTATTGGTGGTCCATTTACTTACTTTGACGTGTCATATAGGTCCATCAACTTCGAAAGTGTATTTTTGGATCTCCAAACTATTTAAGTTGCGCACCGGCTTGTCTTTTTAGCCGTACCTTTTCAGCGAAAGAACTGTGTTTTCTCTCACAACGAATTAGTCAACAGTACTTTTCAGCTTGTCTTTTCAGTAAAGCGAACAGGGCCCCATGTCCCTCCACGTCGGCTGTTTGCGCTGATTTGGCATGCTGATTGGGCTCTGCAGGCGACTTACTAGAGCATTTCGTCCAACAGGACATGGGCGTGCTCTTGCTCGCAGCGCTCGTCTCGGTTCGCTGTCCTCGCTCGTGCTACACGCCCGCACCGCCACCTACACGCCCACCCTGCTGGTTGTCGTCCTTACACGCTTCAAGATTCGGGACGTACTTTAATTAACCATCGACTAAGGCTGAGTTTAGTTCGCGAAATAAAAATTTTTGATGTCACATCGAATGTTTCGAGGATGTCGGAAGAGGTTTTCGGATACTAATAAAAAAAACTAATTACATAGCTCGTCTGGAAACTGCGAGACGAATTTATTAAGCCTAATTAATCCATTATTAGTGCATGTTAGTTACTGTAGCACTTATGGCTAATCATGGACTAATTAGTCTTAAAACATTCGTCTCACGATTTCCAACCAAACTGTGCAATTAGTTTTTTTTCATCTATATTTAATACTCCATGCATGTGCCGCAAGATTCGATGTGATAGTTTGGGGTGAAAATTTTTAGGAACTAAACCAGGCCTAAACCAGTCATTACGGCGTGTTTGCGACCCTGTACCTGGTCGGCCTGGCCATCCCAACTGGCCCAGGCCTAGGCAGGCCTGCCCCAAGTGGTACAACAGCTCTTGTTTGCGCATGTGTACCCAGTGAGCCCGACTCAGGCGATGCTGTGTTTGTCATCGAAGAGGTAGCCGGGCTGAGAGGCTAACCGCCACCAACTGCCACACCGAGATAGTGTTTGTCATTTGGCTGTGGTCGGCCAGGCCCATAACAACAAACAGAAATGGACATGAATGAAAAGAGAATGAGGTTGCTCTTCCATAACCGTTACAACAACAAATCAAAGTTTCAGCATGCAATAGTTGGCCTCAGACATGCTAGTTTAACAATTCATGGCATTACTAGCTACATGGGATAATCAAAGTCAGTAAAGAAGAACAGCAGCATCCGCTAGTCAAGTTTTGAAGCCAACAAACGAAAAAGTTCACAGAAACAGATAAAGAGGCAGCAAAATGATATGTAGCCAGCTAATGCATCGATCCATTGTGTCATCATTGGCCAAAATACAACATTTAACAGTTTGGCAAGCCGAGAAGGGCAACAAGTTAACAGAAAGCATGTAGCCAGCTAATGCAGTCATCCTATTGTGTCATCATCGGCCTAATTAAAACAACAGCTGTGGCACATGAACAGCTTGAGTGACAGACCAACTACAACCATAAACAAGATCAAGATGACAGCATTTTTGCAACAGCCTTGCAGCCCAGGTGAATGAGGATAGATTTCATAACCTTGAGCTGTCACCAGTTCATGGGATGCTGATGCATCCCCATGAGGGGCATCAATTGGTACCAGCAAGGGTTCTTGAGGTACCCTTGCATTAAAATCTCTAAGAGCATCATCATAGTTGTTGTACTTCTGATAGATAGCCCATTCTTTCCTAAGCACTTGCTTAGCACACTCATACCATGTAAAATAAATTCCAGGTTTCTTCCCTTCAAAGACCACATAGAAATGAGGCATTCTCTGAAACCAACCAAATGTAGAACATGTAAGTGGTCTGAATGACATGCCTCAGTCGACCATTCAGTTTGAATGATGGTGAACATCATCGGCTACTTGATAAAAAAATTAGCCTCAGCTTAGTAGTTTGGTGGTTTTTTTCCTTGTTTAGTCATTGGTGGCTACCAAGAATTATAAGAACCAAATAAAGAGGCAAATAAACAACAGTTGCACTCACTGCAATACAGACCTTTTGATTAGTTGCACTCACTGCCATCAGCCATCATAAGAGGATGTTGTTGCTGTGGAGTACAACTGAGCATAAGTGTAGAATGGAAGGATAGGCAAATAAAGAAGAAAGCACAACAACAAAACCATCAAAACAAGAATAAGGTAGCCACCTCATGTTTGTTTTATGCATCATAGGCCTTTAAATCCTACAGTTACCACCAGAGGCATAAACAACACAAATAGACAACTAGTTATCAAATAAAAAGTAGCCAACAGAGGCTACAAATAAGTTTCTTACAATACCAAGTTCCGCCCAACAGCCAAGGGCTCAAATGTTCCCAAATCCTTACCTATTGTTAGCCACCCTTCTAGGCAAACTACACCATCAAGGTCAGGTGTCAAAAGAACAAGACTGCACAAAAGCTCCTGTTGTCAAAAGAAGAGAGAGTAGGTGAGGGGGGATGGAGGAACTATACATCTCTACAGCCAACCCCCTTCTGGCCTTCTAGCCCTTCATGTGTAGTGGAACTACACATAGTAGTTTTTGGCCAGGAAGGTCCTAAGCCAAAGGGCCCTGTGGGCATCACTCATGTTCACAAAGCCCCTACCTTGGGCCTTGTTGTCCAGGAGGAAGGTGTAGGCAACAATAAGTGCCTCCTCACTGAAGCTAGGCATCTCCGTCACAGCAAGGTATAGATTGGCATCAATATGGGCAGGTCTAGTCTCCCTAAGAGCATTGGCCATATTGTTCACAGCATCTGACATGTTAGTCAACATGAGCATCTCCTCCTCAGAGAAGTTCCCTCTCTTCCTCTTTGGGCCAGCAACTAAGGAGGTAGGAAGCAGTTCATTGGCCTTACTATCCCCTCTCTGTTCACTGGGAACTGTGGTGTGGGTCAAAGGAGGACCATCAGCCTTGGCACCAACACTGTCAGCCTGGTTCTACCCTAAGGCTTCACCAGACCTAAGTGCAAACTTGCCTGTGGCCATGGCATTAGCAAAGATAGCCTCCATCTCAGTGTAGAACCTAATAGGGCAGTTAAGAAACTCTGCATCTTTAGGATGGTCCTGTAGAGTTAGGCAAATGTAGTTTAAGAAAAGCAAATGTAGGTAGTCAAGGCAAAGACGAGATCAAACTGCTACCTTGCAGTGGCCAAGGTAGTGCTCTTGCTCAAGCATGATAGCATGAGCCTGGTCATCCCAAAGAGCACCACTAAGGTCCTTCAACTTGCTCACCCTAGCCCATTTCTGCCTCCACTTCCTCAAGTGGTTGTACACTTGAGTTGGGCTAACAACCTCCCCACAGAATAACTTGAGGGCTTTGGCCACAGAATTCACATCTTTGTCCTTGAAAACCTTGTTAGGCCTGCTACCATCACTAACAAGGGCAGCCATCCTCCTTAGCACAAAGCCAGAGGTGGTGTTGCTCCACCTCATTGCCCTCACAGCCCCATTCCCAGCTACAGGAGCAGCAACATCAATAGGGTTTGCTGCACCTGGAGCAGCACCAGCACCAGCACCAGCTGCAACAGGGGCAGCGGCACTAGCACCAGCACCAGCTACAACAGGGGCAGAACCACCATTGATGAGCTGCTCCATCACTGAAGTACCAGCAACAAACCCACCCTCAAATACACCTGAATCCATCCTAGGACTGGCATGTAATGAAATCAACAACAGAATTAGTCAAGAACAGACTGACAACAATATTAACAGTTGTATGAATAAACAAACTGACAGATCATGAAAAACAGAATGATTCAAGAACAGACTGACAGTAAGATTAACAACAACAGAATGAATGAAGCATAAAATTGGTCTCAGCTTTGTCCACCAAATTATTACATCAGCATGACACACACATGAGTTCCATAGCAGGGTACAGAAGCTAAATTCAAGAACATATTACATCAACTAGTGTTTGTTCCCCTCCCTTCCCACATAGCATTGCAAATGGCATCCCTTATTTTAGCCATGTCAACAGAGTCTTGGTCCAGATGGGCTGGGGGCAGGTTGGTTGGATCAGCAGAAGTAGTGAAACCTTCCTCATCAGGCACTACTTCATCAATGCTAAAACCTAGGATCCAGTTATGCAAAATGGCATAGGCAACTGCAAGCTTCACTTGTGTCCTATACTTGTGGAAGGGTTTGTTGTCCAAGATCCTAAACCTGCCCTTCATTGCACCTATAGCCCTCTCCACAGTCACTCTAAGTGATGAGTGCCTAAGGTTGTAGAGCTCTCTTGCATTGGTGGGCCTGTTCCTTGGGCCATACTCAGACAAAATGGTACCTAACCCCCCTGTAGGAAGGTAGGAAACCATTTTTACATGCATACCCAGCATCTACCAAGAACATTTTACCTACACAAGACATCTATTGTGAGAGTGTGTGTTAATAGGCCATGGAATATGTAATTAGTGTTGGCGTGCAATTACCTTCTGGCAAACTCAAGCCATCTTCCCTGGCTACAGCATCTGCCAAAACAGTTGCATCATGGGCAGAGCCCTCCCAGCCAACCAGGACATACGTGAATTTCAGATCACAATTCACAGCTACCATCATATTTTGGGTGGGATCCTTTTTCCTACCCCTAAAAGCTTGTTGCATGCATCTAGGAACCCTTGCTAGGAAATGAGTGCTATCTATAAAGCCAATGACATCCTAAAAAGCATGGGTCAGTCATTGCAACAGGTCTAATGTAACTAATGAACCCAGGGTATACAATTACCTTAAAATATGGATTCCATGTATGGCTTGTAAGAATCTTTGGGTGAGTGGTAGTGCTAGCTAGCTTTATCATTTCATTCCTAAGCTCACCCACAGCATACAACACCTGATGGAAGTGCTTGTGGACAGTTTGGATGGATCTCCTAAAGGACTGGTGGACAACCCTAAATCTTTGGTTGTGCCCTACAACATGTAAAAACATGGCAACCTGCTCTTCTACTGACACCCCCTCCCTATCAGTGATAAGACTCCTCTCTAAAAGTTCTCACTAACTTAAAAAAAGCAGCTCTCTTCATCCTAATCATAGAAATACACTCTGAATCAGTGGAATTGTATATCATTCTCAGTGTTCTCTGTCTGTGCTGTTCATTTTCATCCCTAATCAGGGCCAGTGCTATAGGATAAGGCAGTGGGGTTTCAGGTTCAGGGGTTTTCCTTTTCAGCCTAGTGGATACAAAGGTAACCATAACAACAGTCAAGGCAGCTGCCTTCCTACACAGCATGTCACGGCTCAAAGACAGATCCATCTACAAGTATTTAAAAATGTAACATGATTTTAGCTTAATGTACCCTGCTAGGCATCAACATGAATGTAAAATGAATGCATGCCAACAAAAGCACGGCTGCATCTTGTATGTGATGCCTCCCAGTGCTAAATTTGGACAACATCATCGACCAATGATGGAACAAAAAACTTAGAGCAATAGTAATCAGAAACAGATCAACATCCCTAACAGATCAAGAACAGCAAGGTACAATAACACTAACAACTGCATCAAACAGTTATGAACAGCAAGGTACAATACTAGTCTGAAATAGATCAACAACCCTAATAGATCACGATCCCAACAGATCAAGAACAGCAAGGTACAAGTAACCCTAATAGGAGCATGAAGCGGTTATAACAAGTATGAAACCCTAACAGATCATGAACAGCAACGAACAAGAAACCCTAAGAACTTCAAGAAGCACCACAAAAAAGAAGATTGGGGGTCGATTTCACCTTGGCTCGGGGTCCAAACAACGGAGAGGAGGCAGATCTGAAAGTAGAGGATGCAGATCGGGAAGAAGACGAAGCAGATGCGGACGGAGAAGAAGAGGAACACCGCTGCCACGGAGTCCCAGCAGCAGCCGGAGCGGGGACGCGGCGAAGAACCTCAGCGCTGGTGACCTAACCCACAACCAGCCGGAGGTCGCCGCCGCCGCCACGCACCACAACTCACCGCCGATCTCTCACGAGGGAGATGGAAGAGCAAGCGCCGAGTGGAAGAAGGAGAGAGTAGAGAGTGGGAACCCGTATATAAAGGCCGGCGAAATCACCGCCATTTTGCTTCACGCGCGGCGGCCAGAGCGGGAGCGGAGAGCGGGGACGCGTGCGAAGAAGTTTCCCCTTCCCGCCAGAGCCCGCGCGAGCCACCCCGCCGCCGCCCAAAATCGCCCGCGTGCGTCGTAGACGAGCTCGGCTGAGAGATCGATTTTTGCTCTGGGAAGCCAGGCTCGCTTGCGGGCCATCAACCACAAACATGACAACTTGCAGCCCACGGACGCAGCCGGACCTCCGGGCCAGGGTCGCAAACACGCCCTAGGTGGCGTGGAATATGAATTGTACAGTGTACGGGTTAAGCCGTACTGACTGTTGAAGACCGGGTACGCATAGCAGTTCCATGCGGCACTGTTCGATCCCTGTTCTTAGTCGTTCCGTCAAATCAGCTACACTGTTTACGCGCAGTACAGAGTTTTCTGCCATCCCTCGTTCCCCCATCTATTGATTCTTCAATGCTGTTCTTGCTGCCGTGTGGAGCGTTGAGCTTCCTGGAGCCGAGCCAAGCATAGTGTTTCGTTCTTCTGCCTTAGTGGAGCCCGACGGCGCTAGCGAGGAAGCTTGCGGGCCGTGGCGGCTGGCGACGACGGTGACGCAGGTGGAGGACACGAAGCGCGCTGGTGCTGGCGGTGGCGCTGGTGCCCATCTGGGCGTGCACGCTGCCCTTCGGCATGGCGGTGGCGCAGGTGTCCACCTTCTTCATCAAGCAGGGCAGCGTGATGGCGGCGCCTGGGCCCGCACTTCGAGCTCCCGCTGGTGTCCATCTTCGCGCTGTCGGCGCTCACCATGATCGCCGCGGTGGCGGTCCACGAGAAGCGCTGGTGCCGTACCTACGGCGCGCCACGGGAGAGGGGAGCCCGGGATCAGCATCCTGACTCGTGGCGCTGGGCGTGGCGGAGGCGGCTGTCGGCCGCGCGGTCGGCGGCGCCGGCATCGGTGCTGTGGCCTGTGGCTAGTGCCGCAGTTCGCGCTGATGGGCGTAGGCGACGGGTTCGCGCTGGTGCCCGCAGGAGTACTTCTACGAGCAGGTCCCCGACGGCATGCGCAGCGTGGGCCTCTACCTCAGCGTCATCGGCGCCGGGAGCTTCTTGAGCAGACTGGTGATCACGGCGGCGGACCGTGCCAGCTGGTTCGCCAAGGACCTCAACCGTAGCAGGCTGGACCTCTTTCTACTGGCTGCTGGGCCCTGGCGTGCATCGGCGCCATATATATATATATATATATATATATATATATATATATATATATATATATATAGACCGAGGCACGACGGTACGACACGAAGCTCGCTTTTTTAGCCCGACATGAGCCCGGCCTGGTCCGGTGATGTGCGGGCTCGGGCTGGCCTGACCCGAGGGAGCAGGCCGTGCCTAGGCCGCTGCTCAGGGCCGTGGGCTGGCACGACATGGCCCGGCCTGCGTCAGTTGGTTCGGCAGCGGCCCGGCCTCACTCCTCCTCCCCTCCCCCTCCTGGCCTCCTCACTCCTCCTCCCCTCCCCGCGGCCCAGCGCAGCGGGCCCACCATCCCCGCCTCCCTCCTCCTCAATCCCCATGGCCTGCTAAAGGCCCATCGCCCCTAACCCTAACTCCCCCTCTCGACACGGCCGTCGCAAGCAGCAGCCTCGCTCCTCTCACCTTCGCCTCGCTCCCTTTCTTCCACACGGCCGCGCCGCATCACTTCTGCGTAGCCGCGGGCTCCTCTCCTCCGTGAGGACGCGCCTCGGGACCGAGCGTGGCGTGCTCGAGCTCTGCCCCGCCGACCGCCGACGCCACGAGCTCCTGCTTCTTCGCGGCTCGCCGAATCCCACCTCCACTCCAACCCGTCGAATCCTCTACGCCTGCCTGCTCTATTCGCCAGATCTGGCATCGAGGGCCTAGAGGGAGAGCGCCCCGCCGTTCACCTGCTTCTCCGCCCTATAGCCGCCCGTCGCCTCCTCGCGCACAAGCTGCAGAACGCCACGGCGGCCATCCGCGACCTGCCTCGGGCTCATCTCCTCCCGTCCCTCCATGAGGCCGCGCCTTGGGTGCGAGCGCGGCATGCTCGAGCTCCGCCCCACCGGCCGCCGACGCCACAAGCTCCTTCTTCCCCACGACTCGCCGAATCCCACCTCCACACCGCCACGCGCTGCTGCTCCTCCACATGCCTCCTCTGCGCGGATCTAGCCTCGTTCTCCGCGGATCCGACCTCCTCATCGCTCATCCTCCGTGGATCCAGCCAAGTCGAGGTGCGGAGATGTCGGGGATGGAGAGGTTGCATCGTCCATGGCCTTCTGAAGCAACGACGGCAGCCTGGCCTCCCCCCCCTCTCTCTCTGTCGGTGTAGTGGGCCTTGGGCCGTCCCGGCACGCTGGATTAGTCGTGCTTCTCGGGCCGGCCCGGCACAAAAAACGGTCCAGCAAGCCGTGCTTGGGCCGTCGGCCAGGCACGAAGCCCATGGTGGCACGGCCCGCAGGGCACGTCGTGCCGGCCCATTGCCGTGCCGTGCTGGGCCAGGCCGGCCCGTTGCACATCTATAGCGCCGTCAATTTGGCCTTCTACGCGCCGTTCGCCGCCAAATATGCCGGCGCAGATTCTCTGACCGGTCGTGGTAAAGTTATGGGTGACTTTCCACCTCTCCAATGCCTTCCATTTAACATCCAACAGCTGAGGAAGGAAACAACTTTCTGTGTGCCGGCCGCTATGATGCTCGGCCCAAATAACGCCCAGTTCAGAAGTGAGATGAACAAAAGAGCCAACCGACTCTTAAAAAACATGTGAGCTCAGATAAAAATAAATAAAATGTATATAAAGTTGTACAGCTAAAAAAATTCTAGAATTTTGTAGTTCATGTCTTTTTCATTTAAATTCATTTTGGTGTCTAAAAATTGATATATATCAATTATTTCAGTATTAACATGGTTTTAAACGAAAATATTGTCAACTACAAGTGGGCCCATCTCTTTAGTATCTGCAATTTTTGTATGAATTTTATCTCTTCTAGTGAACATGCATGTGTGGCACGCACGTGTTTATGATTGTGATATAAAAAAGAGGATAAAAACATAAACTTTAGTCAACTTAACATTGTTTTTTATAGAATAAACTTAAAAATGGTTTGACTTATGACAACAATAAAACCTTAAAATAGTAGATATATATCACATAAAAATGAATTCCAACAAAATCAAAAGATCCAAATACATTCAAGCATAGCTTCACTATGTAAAGGTAAAGCTTGTCTTTAGAAAAAAAATTATACAAAATTTCATATTTCTCTGAGCTGTAATGAATTAGTACGAATTTTATAAAGATTTAATTAGGTTTTAATAAATCTTTATTATTGAAAAAATGTCATTCTCGTAGTGGCATGCACCGACTTATAAATGCATAAATCTACACTGTTCCCAAATCAATACATTGAGTCTTGGAATCTGGGAAATAAAACTCTCCACAGAGACTGGCCTAACTAGTTTGGCTGCTCGCGATTTAGCTGAGCATGAGTCTCATAATATAGGCCCTAAATTCTGGTTGAGTATAAAAAAATCAAAGTGATGTGGATAATTCTTCGACCCGATCCAAATCCAAATTTTGAGGACATAGAGAAGAACTTTAATATCCATGCGGATACGGATAATTCGAATCCGAATATGTGTGGATGCGGGATATGATATGGAATAGAAAAAAATCGGTAGATATGGATTATCCACAAATTCTATTCAGATTATCCTATGCTTAAAATAGGATATCCGATTTTCTTTGTTAGTGTCAACACTAGCGAAATGCAACACCGTTACATAGCAACACTAGCGAGTTGATTATTGGAGGCAATTTATTTACGCCGTTACATATAGCACATCTTCAAAATTTTTTTATCTTTATCCAAGCTTATACGTAAAAGTTATGATAAAAAAGATAAACTGCAAGAGAAAAAAAATTCCGGCAGCTATATAACTCATTTGTCAATGAACTGGGCTTTAATTGAACTGTTATTTGCATCCAGGTTAGGCACTAGTAGTAATAAAAAAGTGAAGACTTCATCGACCGTTGGATGAGAATTGGATGGCATCCAAGTGAGGTAAAGTCACCCATAACTTTACCACGGCAAGTCAGAGAATCTGCGCCGGCCAAATGCTCCTACAAGCATATCGCGTCGCCGCGTATGTATGTGGTCATGGAACACAATGCATCATACATGCTGGAGCCCTAGCAGCTGCAGGATCATGGTGTTATTGTTAGCGGTTACTGTTAGGTAAGAAAGTGCTAATTTGGTAAGAAGTGTATGATAAATGATAATACGGACTATTGTTAAAAAAAAATGATAATACGACTAGCTTGTCGTGGTCGATACGTGTTGTTGCTGTTGTGACGTCAAAGCATCCGCAAGAGTGCCCCATATCCCTTCCCCCATGGTTTTTTGGAAAAAAAGAAAGAAAAGAAAAACTCATCTCCTGGAGTACCCCATATCCTTTCCTCATCTTTTAGCAATTGGTAAACCGGTCTCCTTCACGCGTAAAAATACACGCATCGTAGTCGCGCGCATCTCCTCCTTCCCGCGACTCTTTCCCTCGCGTGTCTCCTTCGCGCCACAGCCGCTCCGTCCAGGTTCGACGATCTACGTCGCCGCCGACCTAGTTTTCCTAGTTGCTAGGGTTTTTGGGTGCTGGTAGCCTCGCGGAGAAGAGTCCGCGCCAGGAACGACGGCCACCGCCCTGACTGGCAACATCCTTCACTCCAGCAGCTGAATATCATCCGGTCGCCAAGGAGGAAAAATACCACCTTCACTCCAGCAGCAGTATATCTCTAAGTAAATGTGCCTTGCAACATCCAAGGACCTTCACTCCAGCCATGGGAACAGGGCGCTTGGGGGCTGCTATCGGGCTCGCGCCCACGGGCGTGGCTCACGGTGGGCAGCGCGTTGCGGGTCCAAGGACCGCAGGCACGGTCCGTGGTGGACCGCGTCCACTCCCCCCCTCTCTCTCCCTTTGGCATATGGTTCACACCGGGCGCCGGTGCCCACGAGCGGGGGAGGGCCTTGGCGAGCCATCGAAATCCCGCTTAAACCCGTCGCGTATATAGGATGAAGTCTAAACGAATCAACGAAAATTACGGTTAAGGCATTTGAGAATATTAGCATTGGGCACTCTAACTCGAAGGAAGAAGCCGAAGCCAGTCCAGTAGCTCGAACTCAGACTATCTACGAAAAAGATGGCATTCTCTCTTAATCTGCCTTGTTTTGAGAAGCGGGGAGGTAGTTTTGTCAAGCTCGTTAAACGCAACGACAGTCAAGGCTAGGAAGATTTTCCAGGCCAGCCAACAAAGTGGGATATTCTTTGGAAGTAAGAAAACCTGACCAAAAGATAGCTACGTTCCCGTCACTAACGTTACGTAAAGATAGCTACGTTCCCGTCACTAACGTTAAAATAGCTACGTTCCCGTCACTAACGTTACGGAGCACGTGGCTGATCCGCTGAGAAAAGACGGGAAGTCAAACAGAAAGTACCACTTTTCTTACCTTAAGTTAAGATGAATTAATCTATTGAAGAGTCAAGGTTTCCAATCACGGGAATCAGACCCCATCGAAATCCCGTCCTCACACCCCATCGAAATCCCGCTTAAACCCGTCCTCACACCCCATCGAAATCCCGCTTAAACCCGTCCTCGTCTTGTGGCACAGCGTAGAGAAATCAGAAAGGGCAACGACTCCATCTTCACCACCGTCGTCATCGACTCGGGCATCTTCACCTCCGTCGTCATCGACTCGCCGGGCATGGTGGCCATCAGGAGGGCCAACTGCTTCGACAACAACGGGCTCGCTGATCGCTGCAACAGCTCGAGCACCCCGCTCATGGCCTTCTTCGGCGTTATGTTGATTCTCTTCTCGCAGTCGCAGATACCCGCGGACTTTGATCAGATTTGGTGGCTGTCCATCGTCGCCGCCGTCATGTCCTTCACTTACTACAAGATCGCCTTCGCCTACTCCTACTCCTACTCCAAGATCCTCATCGAGATTCAAGTAAGTTACCATCATGTCCCGCACGAAGGTCTTCGGTACTCTGGTTTTTGTTTCCCGCCCTGTCCTGGGAGCCGCGGCCAGGCAGCGCCGTCCAGACCCAGGCGGCGCCTGGCAGGCACGAACCAAAGGCTACTTTATTCATCTCCAGGACACCATCAAGGCACCGCCGTCGTCGGAGTCGAACGAGATGCAGAAGACATCAGGTCTCCGCGTGGCGACGACGGCCACCTTCTACATGCTGTGCAACACCACCCCGTACATGATCCTCCTCTATGGCGTTGTGCAAGTTATTCTCTTCTCCATGTTGTCTTATGCATGTCTTGCACTTGCCGAATACATATGTATATGGATCACCGTGTTGCCGCCGGCTTGCCGCATTGGGACAAGGTACCCTCGATCTTCTTCCAGGGCACCGACGCCGACGACGGGCGCATTCAAAGGATCAGGCATGCGCATTGGCCGGGCGCGGGATGCGCTGCCAGCGGGACGCAGCCATGAAATTCTAACCTTCGCGCGAGCTGGCGAATGCTTGGTACTACTACGACTAAACATTTCTCTTTTATTTATTATTATTTTATATATACAGCACTAGTAGATGGCAATTATTTCCTTTTGCGTCTACAATCTCTGTTCTGCTTTGCCCAATGGCAGCTGCCGCCGCACAAATGTGATTGGTTTCGGATCATGGGCTCTACAGTCATCAACACAGATGGTAAGCTGCATTTCAATGTCAAGTCATTCCATTTCAGCTACACATCGTATGCTAAAATTACTACCTAAGTACAGTGGTTTTTATTTCATATTGCTATCCACTCCCCACCTACGACCTTGAGCAGCAGCAGGGGCGGTGCTGCCGGCCTAGAGCACAAAGTGTTAAGTGATATTTGTTATATTGGTAGCTCAATGCGATTATATTTACACATAGAATTAAATCTGTATTCATCATATATGAGGTCAGCAGTGTACATAGCACCCCTCTTGGCTAAGTTCTGGCTCCGTCCCTGAGCAGCAGCGTACGTGTGCACAGTTCTATTACAATTTCTTGGGAAATAATTCACACTAAAGCTAATGAAATTTGACCTGAGCATTTCTTTCAGCTCTAACAAAAGGCTCCCCATTAGATTATCCTAGATGACATGTTCTGCCTTCTACTCAGTAGCTATAGCTGCACTTACACCTTTAATACACCTAAGTAATAACCTACAATGCTCTGCTCACCAAAAGGATGGTCTCTCTTGCATGAAAGAAGCATATCGATAAGTACTTTAAGTAACCATTTATTGAGATGGGAAGAGATATAGAGCTCGTGGGTGGAGGACCAAGAGGCGGGCAGGCGAGATCCAGCCTAAGACTGAGAAGAGATCGCGGTCGTCGCCGAATCTCTGTTGACCATCTAGCCTTCGCGACACCTCCCCACCTCGTGCTCCCGCCACGACCAAGTGCTATCAAGCCCTCCACTGAGTTGCACCCGCTCTCTCCCGCTGCTCCGTGAAGTTATTTCCGGATCCGACCCCTCCAGTTCCCGTGCTCCACGAGGAGCAGAAGAGGAACGACCAAGGATCAACTAGATCTCGCTGTTTTCTCCTCGCAGTTGCCGCTACTGGCTATCATGTTCCATGTGAGCTTTGAACTCCACTGAGCACCTCCCCCTCCTCTTCCTGAAAGCTTGCCTTTTGGGTGCTCGCCGCCAGCATGAGAGGACTCACGTCATCCCCCTCATATGGCTCTAGGCCTTCGGCGTCGTGTGCAGATATTCACCCTTCACACAACTCATCATTGGGTTGCGTCGAGCGACCGTTGTCACTGTCATCCAAGTCACATAATGATCGCTGCCTTGCCATCAAATCATTGGCTCATGGTTGATGCTACCATTGTCTCTCCCGTGATCACTAGGTTAGCTCCTGTCGGGACTCCTTCCACTGCATCTGATGTCATTGGGTGTGTTTGGTTTCCTGGCCAACTTCTAGCCTGGGTAATCTTAGTCTGCCCTGCCAAGGCCCCATGATGTGTTTGTTTGCCTGGTCTTCTTTGAATTGGTAAGGGTACCCCTTTGAGGCATTTCGTCGAACAAATGGCAGTGGTAGGCGTGCTAGAAGAGCACGGGGCACAGCAGAGCAAGAGGCGGCCAACAGCAGACCACGGCGGCACAGCAGAGGAAGGAGAAGTCGCTATTCCCGACGGTGAACCCAGCCTCCTCCTCCGGGCTCCGGCGAACAGGAGTCTAGGACACGCAACGCATTCACTGCTGTCGCCCAGCAATCTCCGATTAGCCCATCATCATCAATAAATGAAAGAGAATCCTCTACCCAAGATTTCAACATCTCAACATGGCTAAAAAACCCACCAAAGCTTGCAGGGAAAGCTGCAACACACACACCAACCTAGCACTAGCAGTAGCAGCACACGCACCCTCCTAGCAAGCAACGATGGCGGCGAGGCTTGTCTCCGTCTCCGTTCCCCACCTCCTCCTCCTGCTCGTCGTTGTCATGGTCCTGGCCGACTCTCGCGTGGCGCTGCAAAGCAAGGCTGAGGACGCCAAATCGGACCACGTACGACGGACATCTCCGTTGCGCCATCTCCACCTCCCCTCCGGCACCGAGGTGCTTCGCGTTCGGGGCGGATGTGGATCCCCTGGATGGAGCCGCAGCCGCCCAGGACCTCGCGGGCCGCACAGCCTCGTCGGTGGAGACGACCGCAGCCGCCTAGGACCTCACGGGCCGCACCCGCCCGCTTGAGTTCGCCGGACCGAGCCCTCCTTCCATCCGGCCTTCTGCGCCACCGCCGCTGGAGAGGCGCCGCCCGTCGAGCAGCGGGACGAGACGGAGCTGGCTCCCACCGCGGACTCCAACGGGGCCGCCGTCAAGGCCGAGGCGCCCGCCGTGAATCCCGAGCTCCCGTCGGCGCCGGTGCCAGTCCCGGCATTCCGCGACTCTGCGTATTTCTGGAGGTGAGCGAACTCAGCCGAGCGCTAGCCAGAGCCTGGCTCAGGAAAACGACCGATTCGGTCGTTCAAAGCTGGGTCAGGCTAAAGGGATACGGATGGCTAGCCCTAGCCTAACTTATTTCCAGCCAACTAAATAGGTTAAAATTAACTCTACAGAGTCAGGTTAGAGGTTGACCACCCAATCAAACACACCTATTATGTCCTGGCCATAGGGAGCGACACAGCCACCTTTGGTCTTCCTAGGCGTCACCATGTTTCGTCTCTCCTTCCTAGCATCACCATCTTCACAACTCTCGAAGCTATGCAGATGTTGTGGCTACATCTACACCAAATGAGCATGGTGATCCGCTGCCAGCTTCGACTAATCACCATCCTCGGTGTGCTATAAGTGGTTGTCATTGTCGCGCCACGCATGGATAGTCCACTCCGAACCTTCAATTTATGTTTGGGACTCTGAAGGAGTTGCTATTGTTGAATATTATATGGGTTTAGGCCTATATTTTATTTAATAAATCAATTAATTATAGGCCCATATTAAATGTTGTGGTACAATATAGCTTTAGTCCCGTATGAGATTTTGACTGATTGTTGACTCAACTTAAATACGATATACACGTGTGCACCTATAGAGAAGTTGAAAGAGGCTAAAGACGTGCCACACTGTGGGGGTATAACCCTAGTTACCCATGACAATGGACATAGGCCGCACCATCAGGGGAGGTCCAGCCCATAAGATCAAGGCCTATGGTGCTCAGCTCTGGTCAGAGTGCACCACAAGGCAATCAGATGACATCTTGACGATGAAGGAATATTTGTTCGGATATGATAGATATCGTATTCTTTGTAAATACTTACCATGTAGCTGAATAGATGTAGACCTAAACCGACATGAAACCTACCCTCCAGACTATATAAGGTGGGTAGGGACCCCCTCAAATGCATCTCATATCCAATACAATCCACCAAAGACATAGGACGTAGGGTATTACGTCGATCAGACGGCCTGAACCTGTCTAAATCGCTGTCTCTGCGCCCGTGTCACCATCTGGTTCCTATTACGCGCACCTCCACCAATCATCTACTACCGTGGGTATACCCCTCGGTAGACTGCCGACTAGATTTCATCAACAGTGACGTGCCAGGTAGGGGGTGTGCATGCTGATTCCATGGCCAACCAGATGGTCAAATTCCTGATATCCATGATCTTCCCTGAGCCAGGCCAGTCGTTCATGATTGGATCCATAACCTAGATTATCAACGCCGATGGCAACGGAGAGATCGTGAAGGCAATGCAGGATAATCCTGCCCCGAACGTGTCGGCGTTGATCACACCAGCGCTGGCACCAGAAGTTCCAATCCCGGTTCCTCGCCGAGTTAGGAGATCCATTGATTAGGATGATCTGATTGCATCTGTTGATCGGGTCACCAATGGCTTAGCCAAGTGCTTGTCTCTCGTGGAATCAATTTTAAATCAATCTACCAACGGGGACATGACTCCTGCACTCCAAGGTCACCACGCCACTAATGCCGAGCACCTTGCTTGTGCATGTTGTTCGAGGTGGCAAGATGAAGATCTGGCGATCATGGCAACTCTGGACGGGCGTATCGTTCAACACCGACCGCTCCTTGCCCCAACGGAGAACATGCCAAGGCCCTATTCTTTTGGGCTAGTGGGTGTGGATCTGATCTGTTGGGATGCCCTGCACCATCTTTTCGCCGACCACACCAAGCGCAGCTACGCCAACGACCTCTACCAGATCGACCTCCCTGAGGCCGACTAGCCTGCGCCAATGGTAAACATGGTGCAAATCCGACAGCTTCCGGATGAAACGCTCCATACAATCCTAGAGGAAAGCCCCGAGCCATATTCCGAGGGCTCTACTAGCATCTCTCCCACCTTTCTCTCCAGGATTTGGGAGAGAGCTTTTCATGGTTAGCCACGACAGTGTTGCTGTCGATGGAGAAACCAGTGTCCAGCACCATGAGCGCGAAGCCTGGGACACTGATCACCAACGACGTCGTAATGAAGAAGCAGAAAACGCCACCCAAGCCGCTAGAGGTGGCCTACCGCCTCTCGCTCGTAATCTCCAACAAGATTTCCTCATGGTGGACAACCAGCAAGTGGAGCAGACGTCGAGCGCCAATCTGGCTATGGCCACCCATGAGCTAGCTAGACTCCCACCAACGCCGGAGGTACTCAAGATTCAAGCACTTCTTAAAGCAGCTTAGCTCTATTTCAATGACATCTGGAACCTAGTTTTGTCTTTTTCGATCGCATCGGCTCACAGTCCAAACCCCTATGGCTCTCGCCACGAGGGGGGAAGCTATTATCATAGTGGCCAGATCGTCCAAGTGGGGTCCAGGGGCAATGTTGCTATCAACCCTGGATCACAAGGACCATGAAATCAGCATGGCCGACCAGCTCGTGACGCCAACTAGGAGGTTAATTAACCCCTGTGCGGTGACGTCTGCGACCGTATCAACGCCAATCTCGATGCCCATAATCGCATCAAGAATAGTCGTGCCTAGCGGCATCAGGCAGAACTCCAACGCCGATAGGAGTACGACGACCAACATGGCAACCTCGTCGGCCTCCGACCACTCCCCGTAGTCGAACCGACGGGACCTCACCCTTCACAGCAAGGCTGCGAGCTGTATAGTGGCCTGCAGGCTTCAAGGTCTTCGGGGTCGATCCATACGATGGCAAGGCTAATGCCGAGCAGTGGATGCAGCTCTACGAGATCGTCGTACGTGCCGTCGGGGAAAACAGCGATGTAATGGCAAACTATCTACCTGTTATGCTCTTCCAATCTGCCAATAATTGGCTTATGGGCTTGGGGAAGGACTCCATCGAATCTTGGGATGATCTTAAGAGAGTTTTTATTGAGAATTACATGGCAACGTGTCAGCAGCCTGGCATGAAGTATGATCTAGAGAAACTCCATCAGATGTCTGGGGAACCTTTGCGAAGCTACATCCGATGTTTCTCGAAAACAAGGAACACCATCCCCAACATCAGGGACAGTGAGGCCATCTCCGCTTTCACCAGAGGACTCCATCACCATCAGGAGCTGCGCTCCAAACTTTACCGCAAGAGGCCCCAGGCCATCGGCGAACTCCTCAAGCTTGCAAACTCATATGTAGACTCTGAAGAAGCTGATCGGCAGTTCAAGGACGACGTTGCTCATGCTTCCCGCTCGGATCACCACCCATGTCGTGATGATGATCACTGTGAAGAATGACGTTATGAAGATCATGGCAGGCGCTATGATGATCATGAACGTCGTCATAATGATAAGCAGAGGGATCAAGGGCTGCACAACCATGTCGCCATCGGTTGGAAAACTTCATCAACAACGTAGAGCAGCCATGCACTAAGCACAATTTCAATGCTGCCTATGAAAAGCTCCTTGATGGTCCGTGCCCAATTCACAAGGATAGCAAACACACCATGCGACAATGCTATGGCATGGCCAAAGATTTCCATGATGAGGAGCAGAAATGGTAGCGACGCAAGGACAACGAGTTAGACGACAGCAAGGGGGAGGAGCGTCCTAAGGATGCACGACCCGCTTTCCAAGATGCCAACAAGACTATCACCACAATCTTTGGAGGGTACGCCGCCTCCAAGAGCAAACGCCAGCAGAAACTCACCGCTTGGCAGGTCATGTCGATCACCAAGTACGACATGGTCGCTGATCCTAAATATCTAGACTGGTCTGAGTACCCTATCACCTTCAGTAGGGCCGACTAGTGGGTGGATATCCCATACCCAGGGCGTTTCCCATTCGTGTTAGATCCCACCATCCGCAATGTGCGGTTCAAGAAGGTCCTCATCGATGGTGGGAGTGCCCTCAATCTCCTCTTTGGCAGGTTAGGCCTCACAAAGGACGATCTTGTCCCTATTGATTCTCCATTCTAGGGGATTGTACCTAGTAGAGCATCCCAACCTTTGGGGCAGATCACCTTGCCAGTCCAGTTTGGCACCGCCGACCACTTCTGTACTGAGTACGTGAACTTCTTCATGACAGACTTTGACACCACCTACCATGCCATCCTTGGCCGACCAGCTCTCACCAAGTTCATGGCCGTGCTCCATTATGTCTACCTGGTGTTGAAGATCCTAACAGAACAGGGCGTTCTCACCCTGCGTGTCAATGTCTCCACCGCCTACGACTATGAAAGAAAAGGACTCGCCATCGCTGATGCGATGGATCTCTCGGCCAGAATGGAGGCTTGCAACACTGACTCCATGTAGGTCCCAGCGGAGGAGCAGGCGATCCTGACTCAGGAGCCACCTCAGTCTATGACTAAGTCTAAAGACACAAAGGAGGTTGAGCTCGTGATTGGCGATAGAAGCAGGACGATCCGGATTGGGGCCCATCTCGACCCCAAATAGAAAGACACGATCGTCAGCTTCCTCCATAGAAATGTCAGTGTGTTTGCATGAAACCTGCTGACATGCCTGGCATTCCTCAAGAGCTGATCGAGCACTCCTTAAACATCTCACCGACTGCCAAACTGATCAAGCAAAAGCTCTGACGATTCATGCAAGACAAAAAGGAGGCTATTAGGGCAGAAATAACTCGGCTATTAGTAGCCGACTTTATTAAAGAGGTGTATCACCTGGAGTGGCTCTTTAATCCAGTCCTTGTACGAAAAAAGAATAATGAATGGAGAATGTGCGTTGATTACACCGATCTCAACAAACACTGCCCTAAAGACCCCTTCGGCTTACCTCACATTGACGAGGCCGTAGATTCAACAGCCGGTTGTGAGCTCTTGTGCTTTCTCCATTTCTATTCTGGTTATCACCAGATCTCCTTAAAGGAGGAAGACCAGATCAAAACTTCATTCATCACACCCTTCGATGCCTATTGCTACACCACCATGTCCTTTGGGCTAAAAACGCTGGTGCCACCTACCAGAGGGCTATCCAGCGATGCCTCTAGGACTAAATCGGGAAGAATGTCAAGGCCTACATCGACGATGTGGTAGTTAAGTCTAAGACTGCTGAAAACCTCATCACCGACCTCGAAGAAACTTTCCAAAACCTAAAGAAATTCCAATGGAAGCTGAATCCCACTAAGTGCATATTCAGTGTTCCATCTAGTATACTCCTAGGCAACGTTGTTAGTCACCATGGCATCGAAGCAAATCCAGAGAAGATAGAAGTAGTTACCAAGATGAAACTATTGACATGCATGAAGGATGTCCAGAAGCTAACATGATGCATGGCGGCTTTAAGTCGTTTCATATCCCGATTGGGTGAAAAGGGTTTGCCGTTCTACAAGCTGCTCAAAGCTTTGGAGAAGTTTACCTGGATGCCTGAAGCCGACAAGGCCTTTGCCGAGCTCAAGCAATTCCTCACAACGCCTCTAGTCATGATGGCACCACAAGCTGGTGAAACCTTATTGATCTACATCGCTGCAACCAACCGTGTCGTCAGTACTGCCATCGTCGTTGAACGAGAAGAAGCCGGGCACGCCTATAAAGTTCAATGCCCTGTCTACTTCATTAGCGAAGTCCTAAATGAGTCTAAGGCTCGTTATCCTTAGTTCCAGAAGCTATTGTATGTTGTCCTTATTACGTCCAGGAAGCTCCACCATTACTTTGAGACATATCAAGTAGCAGTGGTTACTGAGTATCCATTGGGTGACATCCTCTGTAATAAGAAGCCAATGGACACATCATTAAATGGGCGGTAGAGCTCGGCACGTACTCCATTGATTTCAGGAGCCGCCAGATGATAAAGTCTCAAGTGCTCGCCGATTTCATCGCCAAATGGACCGACATGCAAGCTCCTGTCTCAGCTGACCGACCCGAGCACTGGGTCATGTACTTCGATGGCTCCCTCAACCTTGACGGTGCTAGGGCAGGTATATTTTTTATTTCTCCATCAGGGGATCACCTTAGATATGTCCTCCAAGTTCATTTTCTAGCCTCCAATAACGCTGCCAAGTACGAAGCTTGTCTCCATGGTCTCCGTATTGCTGTCAAACTTGACGTTAAACGCCTCTTGGTATACGGTGACTCTGCACTGGTCATTAATCAGATCAACAGAGATTGGTCTTGTACCAGTGACAAGATGGATGCTTACTGCTCGGAAATTAGAAAGTTGGAGGGCAAATTCTATGGCATTGAATAGCACCACGTCGTACGAGATTAGAACCAAGCAGCCGACCAGCTATCCAAGCTAGCGTCGACTAGAGCCGAGGTCCTAGCCAGTGTCTTCATCTAGGATCTTTAAACCCATCCATGAAGCAGGAGCAAGCAGTTCACAAATCTTCCCCTACCGAGCAATTGGTCCTGGTAATTCCCGTATCGAGCAGTGATTGGCGAGAGCCTTTTATCAAGTACTTGACCACTACAGATGTACCGGCTAACAAAACCGAGATGGAACGCCTAATTCGCCGCAACAAGCATTACGTGCTAGTCAATGGCAAGCTAATGCAGAAGAATGCAAAGGAGGAATTGCTTCAGAAGTGCATATCTCAGGAAGAAGGAGTGGCATTGCTTCAAGAAATCCACACTAGATCCTACGGCAACCATGCAGCCTCTAGAAGTCTAGTCGGCAAAGCTTTCCAAGTAGGTTTCTGTTGGCCATCAGCAGTCGTAGACGTCGAAATGCTTGTCCGACAGTGTGAGGGATGCCAATTTTTCACCAAATAGATCCATGTTCCAGCTCAGTCTCTACAGACGATTCCCGCCTCTTGGCCATTTGCATGCTAGGGACTAGACATGATTGGGCCATTCAAGAATGCCCCTGACGGATTCTGATGGGTTTATGTCGCTATTGATGAATTCTCCAAGTGGATCGAGTACAAGCTGCTCGTCCAGTCTACAGCAAAGAAAGCAGCGGAGCTCTTCAACGACATCATCTATAGGTTTGGGCTACCGAATAGTATCATCATCGACCTTGGTTCTACATTTACCGACAGCGACTTCTGGGATTTCTGCGAGGATCGGTGCATATCCATTAAGTATGTATCGGTCGCGTACCCCAGGGCTAATGGCCAGGTTGAGTGAGCGAACGACATGATTTTAGACACCCTAAAGAAGAGGTTATATGAGAAGGATTAGAAACATCTAGGCAAATGGCTCAAAGAATGACCAGCTATGGTCTGGGGACTAAGGACCTAGCCCAGTCGCAACACTAGAGTCTCCCCCTATTTCTTGGTGTTTGGATCAGAGGCCGTGTTACCCGCCGATGTCGCTTTCCGAGCACCAAGGATAGAGAACTATGATGAAGAGAACAACGATTAGGCACGACAAGATGATGTCGATCGACTTGAGGAAGAACGCTTGGTCACATGTGTTCAGACGACCAAGTACCTGGATAGTCTGCATAAATACTTCAACCACAATATCCAGGAGCGATCCTTCACGGTCAGTGACATGGTACTCCGTAGGAAATAGAAGACCGACGGGATGCACAAAGCTATCTTCACCTTGTGAGGGTCCATACATTGTCAAGGCCGTGACCCGACCAAGATCCTATAGACTCTGTGATCAAGATGGCGTAGACATCCCTAACTCCTGGCACATCGAACACCTCAGACGTTTCTATCCTTGAGACATCCTACTAAGATATGTACCCCTTATATATTTATGCATTTCAATAATGATTTTCTCCATGATGTTTTCTCCATTTGTTGTTTTCTCCATAATTTTCCTCCAATTATCTTTTGTTTTTATCCATGCTAAACATCTTTAAGATGATGCATTCTATTGCCATTCGATTCGCCAACCAACCACGTTCTCATTCGCGCTATCTAGAAGTAGTCATGTTCTCGATTTAGCACCTAAACGTGCATGGGTAGTAGCGCTCTACGTCATGGGCAGTCAGCAGTGGCTCCTTGGTAATGCCTATATTCCTAAGTGTGCATAGGAGCTAAGCTCTTTATGCCATGGGGTGTGGAATAGCCGGGTCTGATAATAAGATAAAGGACTAACAATGCATCGTTAATATTAAATATTAACACTTTATACGTACTAAACACTAAAATCTCATTTACAACTGCTCGGCATAATGTTGACAAGCCTGTTACATTCTAAGTTGTCATGGTTCATTGCTAGCATCACCGAACAGATCCATGTCATCTGCCAGTTTGATCGCCGAATCGAACACCTCCTCCTCTAGCGTGGTGATTTGCTCATCGCTCAGATTTCGGGCAAAGCCACCGTTGATTTGTTTGAGCTTCTCCAAGGGGTAGACTGACCAGACAACCGCTAGTGCATGGCCCGTGGCAGAACAAGCGACACCACGAGTATAGTGCTTGAAGTTCTTCAGCGTCGACTTGGACCTCTCCATGATGATGTCCGGCCGTGGTGCACTGTTGGGCTCTGGCACTTCTTGGTCGATGAGATCCAGCACGGGGTTTATCCCATTGGAGATGGTCTTCAATGTTTCTTTACTGGCCTCTAGCCGAAGCTCGAAGTCGCGGAACTATGCCTGACTATTGGTTCGGATCACTACAGACAAGAAGGGCAATCGTCTTAAACACGTTTCTCATAGCAAGAGGGGTATTGACATAAGGAATAACTTATGGTTTAGTTCTTCAGCAAGTTGTTTTTATGCCGTCAGAGCTTCATCTCTTTCTTTCTCTGCTAGCGCTTTGACTTCATGCGCTAGCAGAGCATGGGTCTCTACCTCCACCTTGGTATCACGTGCCAGGCGTGCTTCGGTCTCTGCTCGCTTCTTCGCTTCATCAAGCTCTACACCAATGAAAGATTACTACCAGCGTGGCCAAATTGAGGATATGAAAGCAATACAACATGGGGCCTAAGGCCTTACTTTTCTCCTGGTCTACGCTATTGCCTAGCTGATTCGTTAGCTCCTAGTTCTCCACCTCTAGTTGCATCTTTTCTGCTTGCAACTTCTCTCGGTCGGCGTGCGCTTTAGCCAGCATCTTCTCTAGAGTCTCCATAGACTCATGCAGCCTCTGGTTCTTAGCAATTGATGGAGCCGCCCACTTTAGCTAGCGTGCGTGGTTCTTAGAGATCTTCATTAGCTCCTATGGCAAACAACAGTTAACTGGCATAATCTCCAACTTCAATTGGTCGTGTAGACTAACATACTTCAATCCGACCGGACACTGATGCTAGCACCGCCCTGAGCTCCTTCACATACTCGCTCGCCTCCTCATCCTCCACCACCTCCATCATATCTCTGTGGCATATGAAGGTCCGTAAAAGCTGAGGAGGAGGATCCCAGGTATTTGGCATTTCGCGCTCAATTTCTTCAATCACCTCTGGGGACTCCCTCGCCTGCCTTGGTGCCCGATTGGCTTGTGGTTAGACATAGGGGCCAAGATCCATCACTGGCGTCTGAGCTCAAGGACTGGCCCTTGGCTCTGGGTGACTAGTCGGCTCAGTAGCAACATCTTCATTCATTTGCTCTGGGTGCTCAGGGACTTTGGCTTGGGGACCAGCCTGGTTTTTGGGTATTTCTCATGGTTCTTCTAGCTGTCCCACCCTAGCACCCTGAGCATCGGTAGTCGTGGCACTCGGATCGATGTCCTACTGTGCATCGCCATTGTCGATTGGGTGAAGTTCCTCGGTCGACGCTTCCCTACAACATGATATCATATCATCAATACTTCCACTTTGGTTATGCTTGGACTAAGTCTGGGGCAGAGACACTTACTCGTTGGATCACCTGCGTGCATCTCTGAATGACTAGGGCTTGTTGGAGCTCCCTTGTCCTTCAGTTGCTGGAACGAATCTTGAGAACACTAGAGGCGGCCGGTTCACCTCCGGCGCTTTTGACCTCGCCACGGTGGCTCTCCTAGCCAAAGCCCCTCGTCTAGGCTCGAGGACTTTGCCCTGAGTGGATCTCTGGTTGGCTGCGCCTTGGGCTAGCTAGTCGGAGGCTCTAGAGGTCGATGTTGGGGTGATCATCCATGCAGCTCGTTGCTACAGCGTCTCACCTGCGTCTTCATCATCATCCGACCAGTCTGTGATGATTTATCGACGTGCCAAAGGTTCTCTAATCGAGATTCCACCACTCTTGCTTGGTGGCAGAGTGTTTGGTTTTTTCTTCTTCTTCACCAGCTCTGCTCGGGCTGGTTGTTTCCCACGCGATGGCTGTCGACGCCTGGGAGGTTACTCCAACACGTCCTTAGATGAGGACGATGAGCTGCTCTCCAAAGGAGGACCGGCCGGAGCTTGGGTTGCACGGGCATCTTGTAGGATCTCTAGTTAGCCTAGACGGAGGGGGGATGAATAGGCCTGTCAAAACAAACACTCATACTTTTATCAAATTCACCCAGCGGCACTGCCGCTCTGGAGGGCGGCACTACCAGACTATGGCACTGCCGGACCAGAACAGCGGCACTACCACACCTGCAGATAACTTCAAATCACAGTTCAAAATCCATGAACAAAAACTTAGATCGGAGAAATTTCCTAGCTTACTGCAGGTATGACAATCACAGATTAAGAGCTAGAAGTGGTAGGAACACTACACAGAAGTAGATTGACTAGAAACCCTAGAAATCACCTCAACCACAATATGTCATGCAAGTAATATAAATCAAGCACACACAATGATTTATCTTGTGGTCCGGCTCGCCACCAAGGCTTGCCTACCTCCACGTTGTTGAGGTTAGCCACTAAGGCTTAGAGCTTTCCAACACTTCCTTGTTCTCAAGTCAAGAGATTAACTCTTGAGACGAGGGGTGAGTTTACTAGCTTCAAGAGATGGTTACAAATCTCCCGGGGCTGACACACAAGTTGGCAAGCTCCATGGGCGATGCTCTTGCCGGCTAAGAGCCAAGCTCCTAAAGTAATAAACACAACCACCGATCAAAACATGAACGAAGTGCTCTTTAGAGTTGGGGAATCAATGGAGCTGCTCTCTAATTGAGTTTTGGACCCTTTTCCCTTAAGGATTGATGGGGAAATCAATGGATTTGCTTGGGGGATTGATGTCAATAATGGAGGGAGAGAGAGACATCTCATGCTCTATTTTGGGCGTGCTCAAGTGAGGAAGAATAGGTAGAGAGCCATTGAGGAGGAAGGGGAGAGGTATATATACCCCTTAGACCCCAACGGTCGCCGCACCCAAGGGGTCTGGTGAGACGGAGCCCATGGCCTCGAGGTCGGGCAAGACAGAACCCAAGACATCAAGGTCAGGTGAGACGGAGCCCATGACTTTGGGCGAGCCAGAACCCACTTCCAAGGGGTCAGGCGAGATGGAGCCCGCACCCAAGGGGTCAGGCGACACGGAGCCCACGGCCTCGAGGTCGGGTGAGATGGAGCCCGCGGCCTCGAGGTCGGGCGAGATGGAGCCCACGACCTTGGGGTCGGGCGAGACCTTTTAATATGTCTCGAGCCATCCGGGGAAGTCAGTGTGGGCGCTAACTTCCTTGTGCCATGACTCAAGTATGGCAGTGCCTCTCTTCAAGTGCGGCAGTACCACACCACACAAGACATCAATGGTAATAGTGAAGTGTAGACTGTCTTGGCTATAAATCTGAGGATGCATGAGGTTGTTTGAGCACTTGGTAGCACATATTAGCTTAAGCATTGTGTCCCCCTTTATAGTATGACTTTTCCTATACTCAAATTCAAAATATAAAAGAATTTAAACCTCCTTTGAGTTTGAAGCCATCTACATTTATAATTGGGGGCTCCTCCGTTTTGTTTAGCATCCTCGAATATAAATTTCATGCTTGTCATCTCGATAAATCTCATTAGTTCTCTAATTGCGTGGTTATTATCATGAAAACCCATAATTAGGGCTTGATTGCACTTTCAATCTCCCCCTTTTTGGTGATTGATGACAACACAATTAGAGCTTACAAAAGATATGAAATAAATACTGAAATTTTCGAGCCATGGGTGTAGAACCTCCCCCTAAGTATGTGAATAGAGAATTGAGTTCTCAAATTAGCATAAGAACCCAAGATTCACATTTTAGTGAAAGTGATGGGGCTCCCCCTACATCCATGCTCCTGTGGGGTGCTGCATACTGTGTCAGGTATGTAAAACGTGATACAAATGACAGTTTATGCACAACATGGTTTGCTGTTGTAGCTGGGTGTGGCACTGCCGCACCAGAGCGTGGCACTACCGCACTTGCTATAACAACACAGATCAGAACAGACACCACACAACATGTGATGCATATAAAGGTATACGTTCTAGCACAATTGTATCACAAGCGACAGCATAGATTAATATATGTCCATATCCCACCCATATATAAAGTACTTAAGTAGCATTATTACATAAATAGAGTTTCTAATGGACTACTCTAAACGGATACAAAGACTACTCTAAACGGATATGAACATGACTCTAGCTACAACAACCTCCTCTCCATGGCATCGAAAAAGTTGTTGACCCCTCCAATTTTCTCCCCCTTTTGGCATAAAGCACCAAAAAGAGAAAAAAAGAAGAAAGACCAACACTCACTCCTCATCCTCTTGGATCATGTCCCAATCAACATCATCCCCCCTAGCAGCTCCACTAGCACCTGCAACGTCCTCTCCACCATCATCATCGTCGGAGGAGGAAGAGGAAAACACCACCGCCCTCCCTTGGCGATGAGTGGTCAAAATGTGGCGCTCACGCTTGGTGCTCCTCCTCATGGACTGCAAGGTGGATCTCAAACTGGTGTGTGGATCAAGCTCTAGCTGCTCCTGCTCCTCCTCCTCCTCCTCATCCTCTGAATCTATCTCAGAAAGACTAGGGAGGTTATCAAACCTTGGTGGTGACTGAACTAGAGAAAGAGGTGGCAGCCCAACATGCTCTCTAGCCTCCCGATTGGTTTCATGATTCTCCAACCGGTCCTGATATGCGGTCCTTGTTGCATAGGTGCATGTGGTGAAGATGGCCTTGATCCACTTCCCAAATTTCTCCATCTTCTTTTCCTTGCAAGGCCTAGATCAGGATGATTCAGGCACGTCCTGAACTGATGGAGAGCATCTCACTGCTCTGCTAGCACCTGCCCCTTGGGTCTTCTCAATTTTGTAGATGGTGTGAAGACCATCTTTCTCAAATCTGTAACCAGAGACCCTCTCAATCATAAACATGAGATAGGGGACATAGGGTATCCCCTTTCTCCCATCCTCCATGGCGTTCCTCAGCTCATGCCACATGAAGCGAGGGACATTAAACCTGTCATCTCCAGGAGCAAATATAGCAAGCACATTCCTCACATATCCATTAAGATCAGAAGCTGCTCCATCCTTGGGATTGATAGTGTGCCTGATCAAATTGTTTAGAATGCAATAATAGTTCTTTAGGCCACTGCTTTTCCATCTACACTTCTCCTATCAATCCACATATAGGCAATATCAGTGTAGATGCTATAGAAGAAAGTGGCATGAAACTGGGCTAGTACTTCCTCATTCCAATTATATCTGAAGCTCATAATATCAGTGAGGCCAAACAACTCACAAGGCTTGATCACCTTAATGAATTCTGGCTTATTCTTTGCCTTCATCTCCTCCCAATCAACATACTGCATCTTGACAACTTTGGATTTCTTAGAGTTGAAGTTCACAGATGCATAGAAGTTGGAATTAAACTTATTCCAAAACCTGTAGTCTATCTCCAAATCCTTTGGCTGCTCATAGGGATTATTCTCACGTGCTTCCTCCAACATCTTCAGCTTTCCCGCATAGTTGAACACGGGATGAGCATTTGTGTCAACAGGACGCCTCATGGCTACATCCTTAGAATACTCTCTGATGTAGCTCTTGTCAAACTCCTCACGATGGGGTGCAGTAACTAGGCAAGCACCTAGAGGAATGGTGTGGCCAACCCTCTCTAGATTCTCCTCCTCCTGGATCATTTGATCTCTCCTCCCCCTATCTTTGGCAACATCTCTGCCTGCTACACTGCTGCTACCCCTTGTGGTCCTACCACAACCATGACAAGGCATTTGCTTGTCCCGAGGCTCTATCATCTTCCTCTTTCCCCTTCGGTCATCATCACCTCCACGGATTGAGGAGGAAAGAGATGAATAGGCACCATCCACGAGCTAGGGCTGCTACTAATGATGACATAGAAGAACAGCAGCAGGCCACGGCAATGCCAGAGGTGGTAGCGTGGCTGGACAGAGCGGCAGCGTCGCCTGTGCATGCATGGAGGAGAAGAGAGGCAGCGGCTAGGAGATAGGAGAGGAGCTAGGGCCAGGTAAAATTGGTAGAAAAGATGGGCCCCCACGGTAACGGCTAATATGGGCCAAATTTCTAGTTGAAATTCAAAGTACGGCACTGCCGTAGTCCACACGCAGCACTGCCGTAGGGCTAGCGTGGCACAGCCACACTCCCCGAACCATCAAGATTTAGCTACTAACTAAATACCTATCTATATATAGGATATGGACACATATCTTAAGCATGCTATGATCAGCAACAAATAATCAATACAATCAATGATCATAATGCACTTGTTTCTTATGATAAAATATTTTAAGCACAATATTTATACTTTTGCAATTCATTTCTCCTATCCATGCTAGTTTATCAATCAAGGTGTGCTATAGTTCAAACCACGTTACGAGAATCAAGTATATTTAGCTCACTACGCAAAGCACAAAACCTTGACTCATCAAGAGGCTTTTGTGAAGATATCGGCTAGTTGCTTTTTGGTGCTCACATGGTGAATTTCAATATCTCCTTTGGCTTCGTGGTCTCTCAAGAAATGATGTCGGATGTCTATGTGCTTAGTTCTTGAGTGGCTTATGGGATTGTTGGCTAACTTTATGGCACTTTCGTTGTCACACAAGAGTGGGATTTTAGTGAAGTGACATCCGAAATCTTGAAGGGTTTGCCTCATCAAAAGTAGTTGAGCGCAACATGCACCGGCTGCAACATACTCGGCCTCGGTGGTGGAAAGGGCTACACAATTTTGCTTTTTAGAACTCCAAGATACTAGGGACCATCCAAGGAATCAACATGTCCCTGAAGTGCTTTTTCAATCTACTTTGCAACCGGCATAATCGGAATCTAAATACCCAAGTAGATCAAACCTAGAGCCCTTAGGATACCACAAGCCAAGGTTAGGAGTGTGTACTAAATATCTCAAGATTCTCTTAACGGCCACTAAGTGACACTCTTTCGGGTTAGCTTGAAATCTAGCACACATGCACACACTAAGCATAATATCGGGCCTAGATGCGCACAAATAAAGTAGAGAGCCGATCATGGAGCGATATACCTTAGTATCCACGGCTTTTCCTTCATCATTGAGATCGAGATGTCCATTGGTTTACATGGGAGTTTTGATAGGCTTGGCATTCACCATGTCAAACTTCTTGAGCATATCATGGGTGTACTTTGTTTGGCTAACAAAAGTTCCATCCTTCACTTGCTTGATTTGAAATCCAAGGAAGAACTTCAATTCACCCATCATGGATATCTCAAATCTCTTGGTCATGATCCTACTAAATTCCTCACAAAAAGAATGATTAGTACTACCAAATATTATATCATCGACATATATTTGGCACACAAATATATCTTTGCCAACTTTGTGAGTGAAAAGGGTAGGATCAGCTTTGCCTGTTTCAAAGCCTTGTTTAAGCAATAATTCCTTAAGGCATTCATACCATACTCTTGGTGCTTGCTTAAGCCCATAGAGCGCCTTTTGGAGTTTGTAGACATGGTTGGGAAACTTTTGATCTTCAAAGCCCGGTGGTTGCTCAACATAGACAAGTTCTTGAATAGGGCCATTGAGAAATGCACTCTTCACATCCATTTGATATAGCTTGAAGTTGTGATGAGCGGCATAGGCTAGAAGCATTCGAATTGCTTCAAGTCTTGCCACCGGTGCATATGTTTCTTCAAAGTCCAAGCCCTCTACTTGAGTGAAACCTTGAGCAACCAACCTTGCCTTGTTCCTTATCACCACTCCATTCTCATCTTACTTGTTGTGGAAGACCCACTTGGTGCCAATGATATTGGTATTGGGTCATTCCACCAAAGTCCACACTTGGTTTCTTTCAAAGTTATTGAGCTCTTCTTGCATGGCCATCACCCAATCCGGGTCTCCAAGTGCTTGTCCTACCTTAAGAGGCTCCAAAGAGGAAACAAACAAGTAATATTGACAAAAGTTTGCTAAATGTGAACGAGTTGTTACCCCCTTTCAAAGACTCCTAAGGATGTTATCAATGGGATGATCCCATTGTATTGTTTGCCTTAGCCTTGGATGCTCAATGGCCTCTTGTTCATCTTCTAGATCTTCATCATTATCTTACTCAAATATGGGTTGTAGGTTTTGTCCACGAGCTGGAGTCGAATCAGCTACTACTGACTGTGTAGGTGTGGCACTGCCGCCCTCAAGTGTGGCACTGTCGTGCTCTAGAGTTGCAGTAGGTGCTTGCTGCAGTGTAGCATTAGGTACATCAATGGAAATAGGTGCAGCAGCAACTTGAGGAACCCCACTTCAGTGACTTCTTCTTCTTGTGGTCTAATATCACCAATTACTAATTGCTTGATTGCTTCACATGGTGGATCCTCCTTTCCTACAACACTTGAATCAACTTGCTCTGCTTGAGAGCCATTAGATTCATCAAATGTCACGTCTACCACAATCTCAACTCTCCCGGAGGTTTTGATGAAGACATGGTAGGCATGCTCATTTGATCCATAACCAAGAAGAAATCCTTCATCAACTTTAGGTGCAAACTTAGAGGTTTTGGGTTTCTTGTTAAGTATGAAACACTTGCACCCAAACACTCTAAAGTATGACACCTTAGGCTTGTTACCGGTTAGAAGCTCATATGAAGTTTTCTTCAACTTCTTGTATAGGTAGAGACGGTTGATGGCATGGCAAGCGGTGTTGACGGCATCACACCAAAAGATGTCCAGCGTCTTGTACGCATCTAGCATTGTCCTTGTCATGTCAATGAGTGTACGGTTCTTCTTCTCTACTACACCATTTTATTGAGGGGTATATAGAGTTGAAAACTCATGCTTGATGCCCTCTTCATCAAGAAACTTCTTAACTAGAGTATTCTTGAATTTGGTCCCATTGTCGCTTCTCACTTTCTTGATGGGAAGACCGAACTCGTTTTGAGCTCTTCTAACAAATATCTTCACCTTCTCTTGAACTTGGCACTTGTCATGCAAGAAAAATACCCAAGTGAAACAGGAATAGTCATCAACAATAACAAGACCATATTTGTTACCCCCAATACTTAGGTAGGTGGCCGGTCCAAAGAGATCCATATGTATTAGCTCCAATGGTTGCTTGGTGGTCATGATGCTCTTTGGTGGGTGAGGTGCTCCAACTTGCTTTCCAGCATGACAAGCGCTACAAATCCTATCTTTCTCAAAGTGAACATTTGTTAGTCCAAGGATGTGTTCATCTTTTAGAAGTTTGGCCAAGTTTCTCATCCCAACATGGGCTAGTCGGTGATGCCAAAGCCAACCCATGCTAGATTTTGCCACTAAACAAGTCTCAAGCTTAGCTTTACTTTTGTTGAAATCAACTAAGTAAAGCTTGTTCTTTAATCGACCCGTAAAGACAATAGAGGAATCCTCCCTTCTAAAGACTTCCACACCCTTATTCGTAAAGAAACAATTGTAGCCCATCTCACACAATTGAGAAATGGACAACAAGTTGTAACTTAACGAATCAACATGTAATACATTTGTAATTGAATGATTAAGGGTTATAGCAACTTTACCAAGACCAATCACATCCCCCTTTGAATTGTCTCCAAAGACAATATTTTCATTTGAGTGTGTCATCGGGGAATATGATGAGAACATACTCCTTTCTCCGGTCATATGATTTGTACATCCACTATCAAGCACCCAACTTGATCCACCGGAGGAGTATGCCTACAAAACAAGTTTAGTTGCTAGACTTAGATCCCCAATTTGACTTGGGGCCTTGCATGTTAGCCACAAGAATCTTAGGAACCCAAATAGAAGTATTCCTATATATGTTGGTTTCCTTTCCAACATATTTTGCCACCACTTTCCCACTACTGTTGTTCCTCAAAACAAAGAATGATGTCAAGCTTTGTTGAAGTGCATAAGTCTTCGGTTGGTAGGCATACTTATTTTTGGTGGCCCACACTGATTCCTTAGGCTTCTAGAAAACCTGTTTCTCCTGGTACACTATAGGGGGTATGACCCCAGATACCCATGGCAGACCATATGGGCTACACCCCCAGGGGCGGCCTAGCCCACAAGACGAAGCCTTGCGAGGCATGACTCTGGTCGGCGCCTCCCGCAAGGCACCAGGAAGATATCCTGAAGATACTACGAGATCTATTGGGATACGTATGATCCCAAGATTCCTGTAATCTATTATTACTTTCTGGTTATCTCTCAGATCTAACCGACTTGTAACCCTACCCCCCGGACTATATAAGGCGGGCAGGGACCCCCTCCAAACTCACGCAATATCATACGATAGCCAATACAAACCAATAGACCATAGGAGTAGGGTATTACATCATACTGATGGCCTAAACTTGTCAAACTCGTGTGTCTCTGTTGCCTTCTTGTTCTTGATCACACGCTTCTCTGTCGATCAATCTACCTTCATGGGATACCCCTCAGAGGACTACTGATGATATTCTATTTATAGTTAGCGCACCAGGTAGGGGTGTGCGTGCTTTTTCCTTGTTGAATAAGATGGCTTTTTCCACAAGCTCTTTGTCCCTCCCGCAGCCCGACCAAATCTTCATGGTCAGATCCATCTCGTGGGTCATCAATGCTGACAGAGTCAGAGAGCTCATCGAGCTAGTGCAGATCGATTCTATGTCGATCACCCCAACACCTGCGACTACAGATCTGATCTTAGAACCGCCTCCAAGGTCGCCTTCATCAACAACTCATCGCCCGCTTCCTCACTACCAAAAGAGGTAGATCAACAATGACAATCTGATCACATCCATCGATCAGGTTGGTCTGAAGCTCACCGATTGCCTCTCCATCGCTGAATCGGCTCTAGACACTCTGGTTCAGCGCCAACCACCCTCCGATCCAGATCTGTTGGAGGCTGCTTGGGATACTCCAAGGGTTATGGCCCTACCCTTCGGGTTTGCCAACATCACCGCAACTTACCAAGATGCCCTAAGGGGTAGATTCGCCGACCAAGCTAGAGATGTCCATCCTCCCGCTGACCAGATCACCGACCAGCCTCCGCCGGCCATCAACATGCTACACGTCGGCCGATGCCCTAGAACATCCCTCCAAACCATCCTGGAGGAGAATCCAGACTTTGAGTCCCAGGGCTCTATGGAGACCATCACTGAAACCACCATCGAGCTACTTCCTCTCCCTCCTTTCTGCGGTGGTGTAATCTTCAACGTCAGCATCAACAACCCCCTTGGAATGGCAAAACCGAGGAGGAACGTGCCGCTCATGAGAACTAGAATGTCAACCATGCGTAGCGCCGAGCAAACAAGGATGCCCTTGCGAGGGCCGAGCAGTAGCTTGACTCGCAAGGAAGGCCACTCCAGCGCAACCTCAATGATGAGTTTGTCCATGTTGGTGGCCACAACGTCTACAAGACTCTAAGCGCCAATCTGGCAGTGGTCGCCAACGAGCTCGCCCAGCTCCCACAGACACCAAAGGTCACCAAGGTCACCGCCATGCTTAAAGTGGCACACTGTTAGGTCAACGAGATCCACCAAGATCGGAGACCTTCATGCTCCACAACCTCGATTCACCGATCAGCCGCGCAAAGATCCGATCACCACCCAAGTCGCTTCTCTGACCAGCACCACGACGACAGGCAACCCCTCTAGGATGGAGCTAGGGGCAACCGCATCGAACATCACCAGCAACCCCTTTGAGTGCACCTCAATAATCTTCGAGATGCACGACGACGTATCGACGAATGCTGCTTCGGTCACCATGAAGAAGAAGTATGCCGTCGCCAGGAGTACGAGCATGAATATGGTAACCCAGACTTAGCTCTCAAGCCGCTCAATGCCAGCAACACTGTAGACAACGGCGCCGCCAACCCTGAAGGGCCCCTAGCATTCACGAGGGCGCTCCGAACACTTTAGTGGCCCCATGGTTTTAAAATCACCGGGGTCAAGCCCTACGAAGGAAGGATGAACCTAACATAGTGGCTACATGCTTACACCACTGCTGTCCGTGTCGCTGGAGGAGACACTAGTGTAATGGTGAACTATCTTCCCATCATGCTCACACCAACCACCATGAACTGGTTCACAAGCCTTGCCCCGGACTCCATCGGATCTTGGGAAGAGCTAAAAAAAGTCTTCACCGACAATTATATGGCTACGTGTACTCGGCCGGGCACCAAGCATGATCTCAACCGCATCAACTAGAAGCCATCTGAGCTCCTCCATAGCTACATCAGATGCTTTTCCAAGATGAGGAATTATATTCCCAACATCACGGAAGCGGAGGTCAACACCACCTTCATCAGAGGACTCCATCACCACGAGCTTCGCTCCAAGTTCAACCGCAAGCTGCCCACAGGGATTGGCGAGATGATCACGACCGCCAACCAGTACGCCAACACCGAGGAAGCTGAGGTGCGCTTCAACGAGGATGTGGGCACTCAGCGCCCAACACGCCGCTATGATGACTGCCCCGACGACCGATGCCGCAACAACCGCCGCTACGACGACCGCAGTTACCATCATGACAGCGGCCGTGATCGGCCAGAAGGACCCAAGTCTAGTCAAAATCGCTGCTGCTGGCCAGACCACATTGTCATCACCATCAATGAACCCCACACCAAGCACAACTACGACAAGCAATACAAAAAAGATCCTCGACGGCCCATGCCCTCTCCACAAGAACGCCAGACATAAGATAAAGGATTGCCTTGGCTTGGCTAAGGAGTTCTAGGACAAAAAGCTAGACAACGACACCAACAATGGAGCCAAAGGCCGCCGACCACCTAGGGGTAATGACAATGCCTTCCAGGACCACGACAAGGTGGTTGCCACCATCTTCGAGGGCCTTGCCTCCACCGAGAGTATAAGAGAATGGAAGCTCGCCGCCCGGCGGGTGCTCATTGTCACTATGGAAGACACCACCGCCAACCCTAGCTATCGCCCATGGTCCAAGGTCCCCATCACCTTCAGCAGGGCGGACCAGTGGGCAAACATCCCCTACATAGGGCATTTCCCCCTCATCCTCGATGCAACCATCCAGGAAGTGCTTTTAAGAAAAGTGCTCGTCGATGGTGGGAGCGCTCTAAATCTCCTCTTCGCTGGAGCCCTAAAGGAGTTGGGCCTCGGTATAATAGATCTCACACCCTTAGACTCCTCCTTCTAGGGTGTGGTACCTGGCAAGGCATCGAAATTGCTTGGAGAGATCACCCTACCAGTACAGTTCGACACGGCAAGCAACTACCGCATCGAGCACATCAACTTCTACATCGCCGACTTCAACACCGCCTACCACGCCATACTTGGTCGGCCAGCTCTGGCCAAGTTCATGGCCATACCTCACTACGCTTATCTGGTGTTGAAGATGCCTTCGCCTACAAGAGTCCTAGCCTTGCGGGCCAACCTCTCTATCGCCTACGCCTGTGAGACAGAGAGTCTCGCTCTCACCGAAGACACAGACCTCTCCATCCAGATGGCTAGTGTGGTCACCGATGCCAAGATGGTGCCCACCGATGACCTGGAGATCCCATCACTGGAGCCTCCTCGTGCCTCCGCCATGTCCAAGGAAACCAAGGAGGTCGGCCTCGGCCTTGATGATCCCTCCAAGACAGTGAAGATTGGGGCTCATCTCGACCCCAAATAGGAAAGCACGCTCGTCTCCTTCCTATGTGCCAACACCGACGTGTTTGCTTGGAAACCTGCAGACATGCCAGGGGTACCGCGGAAGAAGATCGAGCACTCCTTGAATGTCTCGCCGACCGCTAAACCGATCAAGCAAAAACTCTGCCGATTCACGCCAGACAAGAAGGAGGCTATTAGGGTAGAAATAAAATGGCTCCTAGGTGCTAGATTCATAAAAGAAGTGTATCATCCTAAGTGGTTAGCAAACCCTATTCTTGTTCAAAAAAATAATAAAGAATGGAGAATGTGTGTTGATTACACTAATCTTAACAAACACTGCCCTAAACACCGTTTCAGTCTGCCTCGGATAGATGAGGTTGTAGACTCCACCGCCAGCTGTGAACTGCTCTCCTTCCTCGATTGTTACTCTGGCTATCACTAGATCTCCCTCAAGGAAGAAGACCAGATCAAGATGTCATTCATCACGCCCTTCGGTGCCTACTGTTACACCACCATGTCCTTTAGACTCAAGAACGCCGAGGCAACCTATCAAAGGGCCATCCAGATGTGCCTTGATCAACAGATCGGCCGCAACATCAAAGCTTACATCGATGATGTGGTCGTCAAGTCTAAGACCACCGACAATCTTATCGCCAAACTCGAGGAAACATTTGCCAACCTAAAAAGGTACCAATGGAAGCTGAACCCTTCAAAGTGCATCTTTGGAGTTCCATCCAGTATACTCCGGGGCTACATCGTCAGTGCACGTGGCATCGAACCCAACCCTGACAAGGTCTCCGCCATCACCAACATGAAATGGACAACATGCATCAAGGATATACAGAAGCTTACAGGCTGCATGACTGCTTTAAGCCGCTTCATATCACGCCTCAACGAAAAAGCGCTACCGTTCTTCAAACTCCTCAAGGCTTCTGAGCGCTTTTCCTAGTTGGAGGAGGCAGACACAGCTTTTGAGCAGCTCAAGTTGTTCCTAACAAAGCCTTCGATCATGATGGCGCCATGGCTAGACAAAACTCTCCTGATCTACATCACCGCTACTTCTTGCATCATCAGCACAGCCATTGTGGTCGAACGTGAGGAGGCCAAGCATGCCTATAAGGTGCAATGTCCAGTATACTTCATCAGCGAGGTTCTTAACGAGTCCAAGACTCGTTATCCTCAGGTCGCGCAAGCTCCACCACTACTTCGAGTATTACAAGATCGCCGTGGTCACCGAGTTCCCTCTGGGGCACATTCTCTACAACAAAGAGGCCAACAACCACATCATCAAGTGGGCTATCGAGCTCGGCACTTATTTCATCGAATTCAGAAGTAGGCCTACCATCAAGTCTCAGGCACTTACCGATTTCGTCGCTGAGTGGACCGAGATTCAAGAGCCCATCGCCGCTACTTGCCCTGAGCATTGGGTGATGTACTTTGACGGCGCTGTCAACATCAATGGTGCTGGTGCGAGCATTATGTTCATCACGCCGACTAAGGATAAGCTCTGATACGTTCTCCGGATACATTTTCTGGCCTTCAACAACGCCACCAAATACGAAGCATGTCTCCACAGCCTCTGTATAGCTGTTGAGCTCAGCATTAAACGCATCATGGTATACGGGGACTCCACGCTGGTCATCAACCAGCTCAATAAAGACTGGTCCTGCTCTAGTGAGAAGATGGATGCATACCGCACCAAAATCAGGAAGCTTGAAGGGAAATTCTATGATATCGAGTACCACCACGTGGTACGCGATCAAAATTAGCACGCTAAACACCTATCCAAGTTAGGCTCCTCTCATGCCGTGATTCCACCGGGGGTTGTCGTTCAAGATCTTCTGGCGCCATCCATTAAAGAAGATAAGGAAATTCAGGAAATTCCCCCCGCCGAGTAGCTGGTACTTACGGTACCTTCACCGGCCACTGATTGGAGGGAATAGTTCATCAAGTACCTAACCAGCACCAAAGTACCCGCCAACAAGACTAAAACTGAATGCCTAATCCGTCAAAGCAAGCATTACGTGCTGGTGGATGGCAACTTGATGAGGAAAAGTGCCAAGGAAGGGATACTGCAGAAATGCATCACCCAAGAAGAGGGAGTGAAGCTACTTCTCGAAATTTACTCTGGTTCCTATGGCAACCATGTGTTCTCGAGAAACCTGGTCGGCAAAGCTTTCCGAGCTAGTTTTTACTAGCCCACGGCCATCTCCGATGCAGAAGACCTCGTTCGACGTTGTGAAGGATGCCAATTTTTTGCCAAGCAAATACACGTGCTGGCACAAGAGCTGCAGACCATCTCAGCTTCCTAGCCCTTTGCATGCTGGGGACTGGATATGATCTGGCCTTTCAAGCCAGCGCTAGGTGGTTTCTGATACATATACGTCACCATCAACAAGTTCTCCAAGTGGGTCGAGTATAAACCGCTCGTCACGGCTACTGCAAAGAAAGCAGTCGAGCTCTTCGAAGATATCATCCACAGATTTGGTCTCCCGAACAGCATTATCACCGACCTCGAAACTACGTTTACTGGCCATCATTTTTGGGACTTCTACAAAGACCGATGCATCTCCGTCAAATGCGTCTCTGTTGCCCATCCTAGAGCCAATGGCCAGGTCGAACGGGCGAATGGCATGATCCTTGATGCCCTAAAAAAGAGGCCATATCAGAAAGAAGAAAAGCATCTGTGCAGATGGCTCAAAGAGTTACAAGCCATGGTTTGGGGACTATGCACTCAAGCTAGTTGCAGCATCGGTGTGTCCCCATATTTCTTGGTTTACGGCTCAGAAGCCATACTACCAGAGGACATTACCTTCTAAGCACCTAGGATGGAAAATTATGATGAAGAGCAAGCCGCAGCTGTTCGAATAGAGGACGTCAATAGGGCCAAGGAGGAACGCCTGATCACCTACGTCTACACTACCAAATATCTAGAAGGCTTGTGGAGGTACTACAACCGTAACATCAAAGGTTGTTCATTTGCTATTGACGACCTCGTTCTCCGCAGAAAACAAAAAACCGAAGGGATGCACAAGCTCTCCTCCCCATGGGAAGGGCCTTACGCCGTGAAAGAGGTTACCCGACCAGGGTCTTATCACCTACATGACTTAGACAGAATCAATGTCCCCAACTCATGGCACATCGAGCACCTTATATGTTTCTATCCTTGAAACGCTCCAGATATGTACTCTCCACTTTATGATGAATAAAGTTTTGGTCTCCATAATTTGTCTCTATTTTTTCTCCATTACAATTTAATCTTCACTTACGATTGCCGAGCTCTAAGCTACTCCTTAACGAACTCCAATACGAGATCGCCATAACTGCTCCGCCATGTTTCTCCAAATCTCCAACGTATTTCGCTAGATCGCCGACCACGTTTCTCCAAATGTCCAACGTTTTTGCCGAACAAGTTTCTCCAAATCGCCGATCATGTTTCTCCAAATCTCCAACATTTTTGCCGAACAAGTTTCTCCAAATCGCCGATCACGTTTCTCCAAATCTCCAACGTATTTCGCCGAACAGGTTTCTCCAAATCGCCAAACACTTTTCTCCGAATCTCCATGATATTTCGCCGATCAACGAGCAGCATACGTTCTATTTTGTTCTCTATGGAGAAGACCTAGTCTCCGATCTGTCCCTACACGTGCTACGGGCTCCATGCTCTGCGTTATGGGTGGTCGGCTATGGTTCCTTGGTGATGCCTATTCCTCCTACACGTGCACGGGCTCCGCGCTCGATGTTATGGACTATGGGCTAGCCAAGGCTAAGAGCTCAGTAAAGAACTAACTGCTCGAACACCACTTATACAACGTTTATCTCCAAGTTATTTTGCCAACCGCCGAGCAGCACACGTTCCGCTCTGTGCTCTATGGAGAAGACCCAGTCTCTGATCTCTCCCTATAGGTGCTACGGGCTCCACGCTCTATGTTATGGGTGGTCAGCTGCGGTTCCTTGGTGATGCATGTTCCTCCTACACATGTACGGGCTCTGCGCTCGACGTTATGGACTATGGGCTAGCTAAGGCCAAAGAGTTCAGTAACGAACTAACTGCTCGAACACTACTTATACTACGTATAATTGCGTTAGGGTTATTACTACAACAATTTTTCACCACAAATACCAGCATGCTGCATAAACATGCACTTTATAACATTTATACAAATACATAAATGTTTTCTACGCTCTCACATGCTCTAACTACCCTCTCTAGATGTTACAGATAATACTCTCCGAGTAGATCACCAAGCTCCGCCATCGCCGTCTATCTCGCCAAATAGGTCTATGTCGCCGGCCAGCTTCTTCATCGCATCCTCCACCTCATCCACCAGCTGCTGGGTCTCCGCCTCGCCCATCCCTTTGGTGAATCCAGCCCCTATCGCCTGAAGGTCCATGGATGGATAGTGGGACTGAACCACTGCAAGGGCGTGAGTAATGGCGGTAACAATGGCGTCGTGGTTGAAGCACTTGAAATTCTCCCACGCCACTTTGCACCTCTGGATGATAGTGTCTGAAAGTGGTGGCCTGCCGTCGGGCTTGGGAGCTGCCTCTAGGTTGACGCAATAGAGCACTAGTTTGACTCTGGTGACTATGGCGTCGAACTTCTCCCTTTGGGTCCTGGCTTCCTGCACTAGCACATCAAATTGTGACTTGACCCTCCGAAGGTAGTCTGCAAGCATTACAAGGTTCCATCAAGCAAGGAAACTACTTCAGCTGTAACTTTGACTAGGAAGTACTCACCGTTCAGCTCCTCGACCAGTTTGTCTGCTCGACCTGCTTCCTTCGCCTTCTCCTCTTGGAGTTGTTCGATGGCTTGGCGCAGCTGGCCGAGCTCCGCATCTTGCTCTACAAGCACAACAATCATCCCCAAAAATATAGCTAGTCAACTATACAAAGCACATTCACCAATACACCATACCTGCTTTCTGCTCGGATATGTTCCTGAGCTGCTCGGACTTCCGCTCTAGCTGCTCAGAAGCACTTGACAGTTGCTAAGACTTGCCGCATAGCTGCTCGGACACGGTCGCCAGCTGATCGGACAGGACGCCCTTCTAGTATTCCAGGTCCCGCGCATTGGACTCCGCAAGGTCTCGCTCACGCTGGGCCCTCTAGATGTTTCTCTCCATAAGGTTCATTGCCTCTTTGAGTTTTTCATTCTCCTCAGCGAGGGGCTCCATCCTCTTTATCAGCTGGCGCCGCTGCTCGGCTGTCCGAGTTATCCCCTACATAAACACCAAGATCATGAAGAAGAACAATCTCCAACGTCAAAGATGAACATTACAGATGTAGTACAGACCTTGATTTGTCTCATCACTCCAAAGAGGGTAGACTGCAGTCTCTTCAGCTCCCTGGTGGTGTCCTCCTCCTCAACGACCACCACCTCGTCGCTGCGTCTGCGGAGGATTCATATAGCCTAGGGTCGAGATTCCTCGTGTTCGATCTCTTCCACCTTGTCCTCCTCCGCCACGGCTGGAGGCACCACCGGGGGGCTCCATGGTCGGACAGCCGGTCTGACCACGCCCTACGTCGCATCGGGAGGTGCTGGCTGCTCCTCCGGTGCCACCGGCTTCACCACCCCAGACAAAGGCATGGCACCGGCATCTCCTGCATTCACCGCTGAAGACCCGGCGGTTTCCGCTATTGCCCCGGGCATCATCGCCAAACTATTCACCCACCGGTGCTAACTGTTCACTGCCGCCAAGTCTGCTGGCAGCGGTGGTTGACTCCTCCATAGGCTGCTGAGCACTAGGGGACTCTAGGATGGGGTCCACCGGCATCTCCTCCGCCCTAGGGCTAGCCTTTGGCTGCTCGTCAGTCTGGATGGGCGGGGCTAGATCCTCCATATGCCTCGCTCTGCATTAGATCAGCTCGTCAATTACTAAAAAAGGATAAGGAAATGACAACCAAATAACTCCAAGACAACGGTACTTACGCAGCGGTTTTTCGGTAGATTTTTTTGAACCGGCGCTGCCTACCCGAGCCCCTAGCCACGGCCTTGGGGTCGATGCCTGTGTCTTGGGCTGGAGGTCCCACGGTCTCTACCATTGGCCTTTCCTCCACCCACCGCTCTAGGGCTCCCCTCGCCTGCTGCTCGGGGACTTCCTCCACCTGCCGCTCCAGGGCTCCCCTTGCCTGCTGCTCGGGGACTCCCATCGCCTATTGTTGGGGAACTTCCTCCCCTCCCATCGACTATTCCTCTACGTGCATGCTGCATGGAGGCACCTTCACGCTCGGTGGAGGAGCAACTGGAACTTCATCGTCATCCGACCACTCGAACACCATGGTCCTTCTCGTCCGAGTGGTCTAGTCACCACCAAGCGAGATGCCGCCCGGCTTAAGGGGAGCGGCGCCCACCGTCTTTCTCTTATTCCGGGCCGGCTTGTCTGTCGCTGCCCTCTTCCCCTAGATTTTCTCCAACACTGGGGATGGATTCTCTGACGAGATGCTGATGGCTTCCTCCTCAGGCTACGTCAGTGGCCGGGCATCTACCGCCTGTGGCCAATCACCCCTTGGCAATCCCGAGAAGTACACTGCTCTTTCCTGTGAATGGATCTTTGCATAAGTGAATCAGTCCACTGCTCGGCAACAATAGAAGATAAAAAGCATCAGGAACACACAATTGATATATTTACCTGAGGAGGCAGATTTTTGCAGTGAAAGGGTTTCATCAGCCCTGGCAAGTTGAAAGAGGCAAATGGAGCGAACAGCTCGGCAGCCCGCTCTTGCACTACGTCCCTCGACAGCATCTCCGTCCTCTCCCGGGTACCATCGGTCTCCCCCTTGAAATTAAAGGCTGCGTGAGCCCTCTCCTTGCAGGGCTGAACATGGCATACTATAAAGCTTGCCACCACCAATCCGCCATTGGTCCTCACGCCCTTTATTAAGCCAAGGAGCTCCCTCACTTGCTCCATATCAGCGCTACTTGGCATCTCCAACCAGCTCTTCTGGCTCTCTAGGATGTGGTCGGCGTCGCAGCGGATGGTAGGGTGGCTCTGCTTCATGTAGAACCACCTGGCGTTCCACCCCTTCAGCGACGTGTTCAGCAGCATAGTAAGGTACTCGCCCGCCATTCCATCACGCAGCTGAAGGTACACTCCGCCGACCACCTTGGAACCACCACCGCCTTTCTTCTTCAGCCAGAACAGGTGATAGAAGAGGTTGAAGTAGGGAAGGATTCCGAGATACGCCTCATAGAAATGGATGAAGATCAAGATGTGCAAAATGGTATTTAGGTGGAGATTGCATAGACTAACCATCCAGAACTCCAACAAATCCCTCGGGACTGGATGAACAGGAAATCCCAACCCACGCCAGAAATAATCCTCAAATACCACCACTTCATCAGTATGGGGCATTGGGAAGGGCTCACCGAGGGCCGGCCGCCATTCGGCGGTAGCACGGTCAGGAAGAATGCCCGCCTCCACCAATCTGTTGAGCTCCGCCTCTCCCGTTCACGATGGCACCCACTCTTCATCAAGCCGAGCTTCGGCGCTTGCCTTCTTGGGGCTCGTCTTCTTCAGTTTCGCAGCTCCCTTCTTTGGCGCCATCTCTCAGATCTGGTTAGGGTTTGGCGGTAGAAGCAAGTGTGGATGCAAATCTGGAAATGCGAGGGCTAAGGAGGAAGATGGAGTGGCAAAAGTGGGAGCATGGGGTGTGGCGGTGCAGTTATAAAGCACTCCCCCAACCTTTTTGCATTCGAGGGTTTTTAGGAAACTGTTCCCACGATTTGCGCTTCTCCAAATTCTCCACAACAGCAAGGTGGGCCATTACCTGGGCTTTCGTGCAAATGTGGCCTGTATTGCTGATTTATCTCCGCAATTTGTTACGGCTCACTAAATATTCGCCGACATCTACGCCAACCATTACGGCTCAGTAATTACGACTGTACATCCATTACTCTGGTGTTTTCTCCATGTTTCTGTTTTCTCCAAGGTTTCCTCTTGTGGCTCAGGGACTACGTCAGCATTATGTCTCGGTTCCTCACCACATTTGGGATTTTTCTTCAGTTGACTACTATTTCTGACCCTGGCACCATGTGACCACGTCTCCTACTGTCAGGCTCGGGGACTAAGTGGGCACACTTCACCTTACGGTGAATGTGCTTTTTCTCCTTTGGGGGCTACGCTCGGGGACTGGCTGCCTGCTCGGCTGGTCTTCTACTATTTTTCTACTTTGGACCCTGGCACCACATGACTACGTCATCTACTATCAGGCTCGAGGACTAAGTGGGCACACTTCACCTTGCGGTGAATGTGTTTGCTTTAATATGGAAGACTCCGCACCTCTTGAAGCTGAAGAAGACTATCTCCCTTTCTCATGGTCAGACACTAAGTGGGCACACTTGGTCCACTGCGAAGAAATTTTTTGATTCTGAGCTTGAGCTCCTTACACCCTTATGGTAAGCCATACTTGGGTTACACTGCTCGGCAATGGTTCACGCTGCTCGGCAATAGTTCGCTCTGCTCGGCGATGGTTCACGCTGCTCGGCAACTCATCATGGTGGTTGGACCATGAGTTTGGCTGCTTGGCTTTGTTCGCACCTGCTCGGATAAGCTCAAGACAGCGTTGCACAACAGGTACACAGTGCTCGGGGACTAGCTGTGGGGGGTATGACCCCAGATACCCATGGTAGACCAAATGGGCTGTGCCCCTAGGGGTGGCCCAGCCCACAAGACAAAGCCTTGCGGGGCACGACTCTGCTCGGCGCCTCCCATAAGGCACCGGGAAGATATCCTGAAGATACTACGAGATCTGTTAGGATACATATGATCCCAAGATTCCAGTACTCTGTTATTATTTTCTGGTTATCTCTCAGATCTAACCGACTTGTAACCCTGCCCCTGGTCTATATAAGGCGGGCAGGGACCCCCTCCAAACTCATGCAATATCATATGATAGCCAATACAAACCAACAGACCACAGGAGTAGGGTATTACGTTATACTGACGGCATGAACCTATCTAACTCGTATGTCTCTGTTGCCTTCTTGTTCTTGATCACACGCTTCTCTACCGATCAATCTACCTTCATGGGATACCCCTTGGAGGACTGCCGATGATATTCTGTTGACATACACCTTCTTCTTCGGCTTAGTTTGATCAGGAATAGAATTGGTAGCCTTCTCATTTTTGCAGGGCGTGGCACTGCCGCCCTTCACTGCGGCACTACCGCTCTAGGACGCTGCACTGCCGCGGTCTATGCAGGCTGATCTGTACCAATTTTGCCCTTCTTCTCAAACTACACACACTCATAGCCATTTACTATCCTTCTTCCATTTGTCTTGACTCCTTTTGTGTGACCGAGCCCATGCTTGATCGAGGGATGCCTTCCTTGCTTGAATTATGGCCCTTTTGATTCATCAACTTTCTTGTCATTGGATTGGGTCACACTTATCCACCCTTTTCCAATGACTTCATTGAGCCTAGTAATCTCCTTTCTCATAGCTTCCATGTTTGCAAGGTTTGTGGAATAAGCATTCAAATCAAGATTAAAACATTTTTCACAACCTTGACTAGTAGAGGGAGTAGAGGTTTCCTTTGCCTTAGTGAGATGTGAGTTGCTATCCCAAAGAATGCTATATTGCATCTCAAGTTCTCTGTGCTTTTCATCTAAGTCACAATACTTTTTCTTGAGAAATTTATTTGCTTTCTTTGTGATAGCATGGTCCTCTTGCTCTTTGGCCAAAGCCTTGCGCAAGGATTCCACCTCACTTCTCTCTAATGCAAGAGCTTCTTTGCTAGCAATGTTGAGATCCTCTTGTTGGATAAGAGACTCTTCTATAGATTCTAGCTCTGCTTGGACACTCTCTAAATCCTCCATTAGCTTAGTGATGAATAATTTGGTCTTTCCATCTAAATTTTTAGTTATCATGTTCATTTCTTCATCACTAGATTCATCATCACTAGAGCTATCACTAATATCACTACTAGAGATATCACTAGGAGGTGGAGGAGATTTGGCCTTCGATTTGGATTTTACCTTCTCACCCTTTGCCATGAGACAAATATGAGGGGAGTAGTAGTCATCGTCGGACATGTTGTTGAAGAGCCTTGGTGTAGGGGATGACTTGTGAATAGCAATAGTTGCAACCTTCTCATCCTCTACACTTGTGCTCTCTTTAGTTGAGTCTCATTCATGCCCAATGTGAGCCTCTCCCATGTACTTCTTGCTTTTTCTACGGTCGGCCTTCTCCTCTTTCTTGTCCTTCTTGTATTTGTTGTCCTTGATCTCATATGGACACTTGACAATGAAGTGATCGGTGCTTCCACAATTGTAGCATGTTCTCTTTTTCTTGTTTGGAAAGCTTCTCTTCACTACCTTATAGCCTTGCTTCTTTAGCCCCTTGTGATACCTCTTCATAAAGAGAGCAACATCATTAACTTTCTCATATTGATCATCATCATTTTCACTTACACTTGAAGATGATGGGGTCTCTAATCTTTCTTGAACTTGCTTGGTTGCTTTGGGCTTGCTAGTTGAAACTTGTTGGTTGATTTTGGACTTGCTTGTAGAGCCTTGCTTGCTTGATTTATTGGCCTTGAGAGCTACATCTTTGATCTTGATGCCTTCTAGCTTTGCTTGCAATTCTCCAAGTTTCTTCCTCTCATTTGCTTCTTCTCTTTGCATGTCAAAGGTCAAGATCCTCCCAAGTACATCATTTGGTGTGAAGTACTCAAACTTCTTGTCTCTAATTAGAGTGACTACGGTCTCATTTCTAGGTGAATAAGCTTCCAACATAATCTTGACAACTTTGTGATCATCTAGCTCATCACAACCATAGCCTCTAATCTTGCCCACCATTGTCATCAACCTATCAAATATCTCTTGTGGCCCCTCTCCATCCAAGATTACAAACCGGTTGAGCTTTGACATCAACAAGTCAATTCTTGCTTTTCTCACTTTGTCAACCCCTTCATGTGCTAGGTGCAAAGTGCCCCATATTTGCTTGGCAACATCAACTCCAATCACTCTATTGTACTCATCACCATCCAAGGCACTAAGCAACACACTTCTGGCTTGACCATTGAGGTGAATGATTCTCATGTCTTCCAGTGTTGGGTTCTTGGGATCAACCAGTGGCTCAAATCCATTGCAAACAATCTCCCAAATGCTGGGGTGAAGACCTATAAGATATATTTTCATTAAGTGCTTCCACTTGGCAAAGTTAGTCCCATTAAAATGAGGTAACTTGCCCGCGGGCACATTGATGAAAGACCTCCGATCATGGTTAGTCACATGAATATAAGAATAGTTAAAGGATACGGTGGCATATTTGTTGTTGTTGGCCTTGCCCTTTCCTTTCTTCTCCTTCCTATTCCCCTTCGACAGTTGGTATGACTCATCATCATCTTCATCTTTGGAACTACTTGATATGCTTGATGATGCACTTGTTCCCTTCTCTTCTTCTTCCTTCTTCTTCCTAGCTTCTCTTCTTTTTCTTCTTGCTTCTCTCTTGAGCCTTCTTTCTTCTTTCCTTTGCTTCTTCTCCTCTAACTGCTGCTCCTCCTTCTTCTTCTCTCTTGCTTCTCTTTTTAGTTTTCTTTCTTCCTTCCTTCTTCTTCTCTCATTCTCATTGAGAGCTCCTTCGGCATCGGTAGCCTCAAGATGTGGTGTTGCTTGCTGTCGACATGTTAGCTCGCTGCTGTCCGTGTTGACATCCACCCGCTTCGCACCACTAGTTCCTCCTTCGGGCTCCATACCTCACACGGTGAAGAGTAAATGAGGTAACCCATTCTGATACCACTTGTAGGATCTCTGGTTGGCCTAGAGGGGGGTGAATAGGCCTATCAAAATAAACACTCAAACTTTTATCAAATTCATCCAACAGCACTACCGGACTGCGGCACTACTAGGCCAAAACAGCAGCACTGCCGCACCTGCAGACAACTTCGAATCACAGTTCAAAATCCATGAACGAAAACTTAGATCGGAGAAATTTCCTAGCCTACTATAGAAATGACAATCACAGATCAAGAGCTAGAAGTGGTAGGAACACCACACACAAGTAGATCGACTAGAAACCCTTGAAATCACCTCAACCACAATATGTCATGCAAGTAATGTAAATCAAGCACAAGTCACACAATGATTTATCCCGTGGTTTGGCTCACCACCAAGGCTTGCCTACCACCATATTGTTGAGGTTAGCCACTAAGGCTTAGAGCTTTCCAACCCTTCCTCGTTCTCAAGTCAAGAGACTTAACTCTTGAGATGAGGGGTGAGTTTACTAGCTTCAAGCGATGGTTATAAACCTTCTAAGGCTCCTACACAAGTTGGCAAGCTCCACGGGCGATGCTCTAGCCGGCTAGGAGCCAAGCTCCAAGAGTAACAAACACAACCGCCGGCTAAAACATGAACCAAGTGCTCTTTAGAGTTGGGGAATCAATGGAGCTGCTCTCTAATCGAGTTTTGGACCCTTTTCCCTCAAGGATTGGTGGGGAAATCAATAGATTTGCTTGGAGGCTTGAGGTCAACAATGGAGGGAGAGAGAGAGAGCTCCTGCTCTGTTTTGGGTGTGCTCAAGTGAGGAAGAAGAGGCAGAGAACCATTGGGGAGGAAGGGGAAAGGTATATATACCCCTAGCCCCCAATGGTCACCGCACCCAAGGGGTCTGGCGAGACGGAGCCCGCGGCCTTGAGGTCAGGCGAGACGAAGCCCGCGGCCTAGAGGTCGAGTGAGGCGGAGCCCACGACTTTTGGCAAGACAGAACCCGTGTTCAAGGGGTCGGGCGAGACGGAGCCCGTGGCCTCGGGGTCGGGCGTGATGGAGCCCGCGACCTTGGGGTCGGGCGAGACCTTTTAATACATCCTGAGCCATCCCGGGAAGTCAGTGTGGATGCTAACTTCCTTGTGCCGTGACTCAAGTGCGGCAGTGCCTCTCTTCAAGTGCGGTAGTGCCGCACCACACAAGACAACAAGGGTAATAGTGAAGTGTAGACTATCTAGGTTGTGAATCTGAGGATGCATGAGGTTGTTTGAGCACTTAGTAGCACATATTAGCTTAAGCATTGTGTCCCCCTTTATAGTACGTCTTTTCCTATCTCAAATTCAAAATATAAAAGAATTTAAACATCCTTTGAGTTTGAAGCCATCTACATTTGTAATTGGGGGCTCCTCCATTTCATGTAGCATCATCGAATATAAATTCCCTGCTTGTCATCTCGATAAATCTCATCAGTTCTCTAATTGCAAGGTCATTATCACCAAAACCCACAATTAGGGCTTGATTGCACTTTCACATCTACACCCTTTGCCTTGGTCCCATCCGGCACGTTGGAGACATACACAGCATGATCCTGTCCACAAGTTTTCAAGAAGATGTTTCAACATCAACAAGATTTGACATTACAAGGACTGCCAACGGTACACTCTTACCAGTGGTGGTGGATTCATGATGCTATATGCCACTTGTTGCCCCGTGTTGCTCAGTTTGGTGTTACTTGAAAAGGGCTCCAAGAGGCGAATATAGGTGTCGCCCTTATTTATCTTCTCGGGGGCTTCGCGAGCGGTATCTTCATCACATGTATATTCATACGTGAGGTGGAACCTCTCCTTGCTCGGCTAGATCCGGCGTACAACAAAGTTGATAGCTACACCAACTCCTTCAAGATTGTTATGCATCTGACCCAAAATTTGCAGAAGCTCATCGACCTGGGTCATCTTCGAACTGATCGGTCTTGCCGACCAGTTTGTGCTTGGCACAGCTAAATGGTCTATGTCGGCCGACAGGCTCGGTTCAGCATTTTGGATATAGAACCACTTAGCATTCCATCCCTTCAACGATGTGTTGAGAGGCACTTGTATGTATTCCTTCACCATGCCATCCCTCAGCTGTAGATAAACTCTGCCGACCACTTTGGGGGACCCAGATCCAAGGAAGGGTTTGAGGCAGAAGAAATAGCAAAAGAGGTTGAAGTGCGGAGCGATTCCGATGAATGCTTCACACAGATTGATGAAGAGGGAGATATGAAGAATGCTATTAGGATGGAGATGGCAAAGGTTAATGTTGTAATAGCCAAGAAGCTTCCACATGAAAGGATGCGCAGGAATCCCAAATCCATGAACGAAATAAGGCTCGATTACAACAAGTTCGTTGGTATCGGGGGTTTGAAAGGTCCTAAAGGCTAGAGGGGGGGGGGGGGTGAATAGCCTAATAAAATTTCTATAACAACACTTAACAAAATGGTTAGATAATTATGAGGCGAAGTAAGTGTTGCGCTAGCCTACTCAAAATGCAAGCCACCTACCACAATTCTAGTTTAGATAGTGTCAATTCACACAAGAGCTATGACACTATCCTATGTTAGTGTGCTCTCAAAGGCTAACTAAAGAGCCACACCAACCAAGCAAGCAAGCTCTCACAACTAGCTACACTAAAGAGCTTGACAACTAGTTTGCGGTAATGTAAAGAGAGTGATCAAGATAGTTATACCGCCATGACGAGGAGTGAACCAATCAATCACAAGGATGAATAACAAGGAAGACCAATCACCTTGGAATCAAAGGATGAACACAATGATTTTTACTGAGGTTCACTTGCTTGCCGGCAAGCTACTCCTCGTTGTGGCGATTCACTCACTTGGAGGTTCACGCGCTAATTGCCTTCACACGCCAAACCCTCAATAGGGTGCCGCACAACCAACACAATATGAGGATCACACAAGCCACGAGCAATCCACTAGAGTACCTTTTGGCGCTCCGCCGGGGAAAGGTCAAGAACCCCTCACAATCACCACAATCGGAGCCGGAGACAATCACCACATCCGCTCAACGATCCTTGCTGCTCCAAGTCGTCTAGGTGGCGGCAACCACCAAGAGTAACAAGCGAAATCCACAGTGAAACACGAACACCAAGTGCCTCTAGATGCAATCACTCAAGCAATGCACTTGGATTCACTCCCAATCTCACTATGATGATGAATCAATGATGGAGATGAGTGGGAGGACTTTGGCTAAGCTCACAAGGTTGCTATGTTAATGTAAATGGCCAAAGATCATAAGCTACAGCCGGCCATGGGGCTTAAATAGAAGCCCCCATGAAATAGAGCCGTTATACCCCTTCACTAGGCATAACACGGGCCGACCGGACGCTCCGGTCCAACTGACCGGACGCTGCTCCTCAGCGTCAGATCACCCGATGGCGTCCACGTGTCACCAGCTTCAAATGCTATTCATCAGATTTCAACGGCTATAAAGCTGACCGGACGATCCGGCAAAACTGACCGGACACTGAAGCCCCAGCGTCCTGTCGTTTCTAGTAAGCTCCCTGAGGCGTATTTCTTTGACCGGACACAGACCAGCGTCTGGTGCAATACCCTAGGTACTATGCCGACCGACAACATGACCGGACGCAGCCTTTCAGCGTCCGGTCGCAGAGCGACCCAACGTCCGGTCAGTTGACCAACGCCAGCATCATTTCAACCAACTCCATTTCACTTCTTACTTCTCCACCCTTGCTCCAATGTGCCAACCACCAAGTGTATCACCGTGTGCACATGTGTTAGCATATTTTCACAAACATTTTCAAGGGTGTTAGCACTCCACTAGATCCTAAATGCATATGCAATGAGTTAGAGCATCTAGTGGCACTTTGATAACCGCATTCCGATATGAGTTTCACCCCTCTTAATAGTACGGCTATCAAACCTAAATGTGATCACACTCTCTAAGTGTTTTGATCACCAAAACAAAATAGCTCCTATGGTTTATACCTTTGCCTTGAGCTTTTTGTTTTTCTCTTTCTTCTTTTCAAGTTTAAGCCCTTGATCATCGCCATGCCATCACCATTGTCATGCTATGATCTTCATTTGCTTCTCCACTTGAAGTGTGCTACCTATCTCATGATCACTTGATAAACTAGGTTAGCACTTAGGGTTTCATCAATTTACCAAAACCAAACTAGAGCTTTCAATCTCTCCCTTTTTGGTAATTGATGACAACCCTTATACAAAGATATGAATTAAAATTCAATTGAATCCATGTTGCTTGCCCAAGCATATTTACCATGTGTAAAAGGATATGGACAAGTTTCATGAACCCTAAATGGTAGCAATTGCTCCCCCTACATATGTGCTAAGAGTTTGGATTATAGCTTGCACATATGCTTAGATAGGAAATATAGGAGTCAATGTCTACCAAATGATGCTAAGGTATAAAAGATGGACCTTTGAAGCGTGATACCAATCAGAGTGCACCAATATACCATCCTTAGCACCATGGTTAGTTCTATATCACTTGGAAACATACTTTGAAAAGATACCACTTGTAAAAACTTATTTGGAAATGAAAGTTATCTAGTGATTTCATTTCATCATTCAATCTTACAACTAACATTCATCACACAAGCATGGATGTTTAAATTTAATACTTATGCTATGCAAGCAAACATATGAAATGCACATTCAAATGCACCATACAAGTTCATGAGCTTGCTCCCCCTACTTGTGTGCTCAAAATTTTAGTTGATCCCTTTCCTTTTTCATATCTCTCCTTTTATGATATTTCTCCCCCTTTTTCACTATTTCTACTACTATCTTTGTTTCTCTCCCCCTTTGCCATCAATGACCACAAAGGTTCTAAATATAGATAGAATTATTTGTAGGGTCGAGATTATCAATGTCAATCAATGGGGTGGGGATCATTTTCCTAAATTTGGTCTAATCTAGATCATTTGTGAAAGATATTTAACTCGGTTTGATCCAAGAACAAGCTTCTTCACACCTCCAAATAAGGGTTATCTTGTACCATGTTGAGTTAAACACTTAGAGCTCATTTTCTAGATCAAACACTAGGTTTACAAGCCCATAAACATATCATATGCTATCACTAGATCAAATCAAGCATAGAAGCAATAGTGATATCATATAGACATCAAATTCATTTGATTTTCATGAATGAGCCTAATAGAATAGAACCACTTGAAAGGTCCTAATAGAATTGAAAATGTGACTAGATGCACTAATCATGTCCTAAGCATAGATGTATGTCATGCCAATCAACTTTTACCTTGGATTGCTCGAAGGAGAGGCATGTCATGTAAGTGGGGGTGCATCAACACATATTTGAGAAATCCAATATGTTCAACTCATTCCTTAGCTTGCAAAACCTTTTCTTATCCAATGGCTTAGTGAATATATCGACAAGTTGATCTTCGGTGCCTACACTTTCAATGCAAATGTCCCCTTTTTGTTGGTGATCTCTTATGAAATGGTGGCGGACATCAATGTGCTTTGTTCTTGCATGTTGAACTGGATTGTTTGTCAACTTGATTGCACTCTCATTGTCACATAGCAATGGCACTTTCTTGAACTTGATTCCAAAGTCACTCAAGGTGGCCTTCATCCAAAATATTTGTGCACAACAACTACCAGCGGATATGTATTCGGCTTCGGCGGTTGATAATGCAATACTATTTTGCTTCTTTGATGACCATGAAACAAGTGATCTTCCCAACAATTGACATGTGCCCGAGGTGCTCTTCCTTTCAACCTTGCATCCCGCATAATCCGAGTTGGAGTAACCAACTAGCTCAAACTTTGCTCCTTTGGGATACCACAAACCAACATTTGGTTTATGCTTCAAGTACCTCAATATTCTCTTTGTAGTCTTCAAATGACTTTCTCTTGGTGAGGCTTGAAATCTTGCACACATGCATATACTAAACATGACATCCGGCCTTGATGCGGTCACATAGAGTAGGCTTCCAATCATAGACCGATACAACTTTTGATCTACCATATTTCCACTTGCATCACTATCCAAGTTGCCATTGGTTCCCATTGGTGTGCTAATGACTTTGCTATCAATCATGCCAAACTTCTTGATCATGTCCTTGATGTACTTGCCTTGACTCACAAATGTACCATTCTTTAATTGCTTGATTTGAAGACCAAGGAAATAGCTTAACTCTCCAATCATGGACATTTCAAACTCATTAGCCATCATCTTTCCAAACTCATCACAAAATTCTTGATTGGTTGATCCAAATATGATGTCATCAACATAGATTTGCAATACAAATAGATCTTTTCCAATCTTCTTGATGAATAGAGTGGTGTCAACCTTGCCCATTGTGAACCCTTTAGAGAGTAGGAAATCTCTCAATCTCTCATACCATGCTCTAGGTGCTTGCTTCAAGCCATACAATGCCTTCTTCAACTTGTACACATGGTTGGGCTTCTTGTCATCTTCAAAACCGGGAGGTTGCTCTACATATACTTCTTCATTGATGTAGCCATTTAGAAATGCACTCTTAACATCCATTTGATAGAGCTTGATATTGTGAGCATATGCATATGCTAGCAAGATTCTTATTGCTTCCAATCTAGCAATCGGGGCATATGTTTCTCCAAAGTCAAGACCTTCAACTTGAGTATAGCCTTGTGCTACCAATCTTGCTTTGTTCCTTACTACTATCCCATCTTGATCTTGCTTATTTCTAAAGACCCATTTAGTTCCAATCACATTGTGTCCCTTTGGTCTCTCTACTAATTCTCATACTTGATTTCTTGTGAAGTTGTTCAATTCTTCATGCATAGCATTCACCCAATCAACATCCTTCAAAGCTTCATCTATATTCTTTGGTTCAATGGATGACACAAAAGAGAAGTGTTCACAAAATGATGCCAATCTTGATCTTGTTTGTACACCTCTTGAAATATCTCCAATTATAGTGTCCAAAGGATGATCTCTTGCAACATTGGTTGGTTGGAGGATTGGAACTTGATTGCTTGCACTTGCTTGATCATTGGGTTGAGATGATGTACTAGCCACTTGATCTTGTTCATTGTCATGAGATCCACTTGCACTAACTTGATTTGTATCATCTTGCACATTTGAGTTAGAGAGCACTTGCACTTGATCATCTTCATCATCATTCACTTGCCTAGGCCTCAATTCACCTACATCCATGTTCTTCATGGCATTTGAAAGTTGAACGCCTCTAACATCTTCTAAGTTTTCATCCTCTACTTGTGAACCCTTGGTTTCATCAAATTCAACATCATGAACTTCCTCAAGAGTACCACTATCCAAATTCCATACTCTATATGCTTTGCTTGTAGTGGAATATCCAAGTAAGAATCCTTCATCACATTTCTTATCAAACTTTCCCAATCTTGTGCCTTTCTTCAAGATATAGCATTTGCAACCAAAGACCCGAAAATATGCAATGTTGGGCTTTCTACCATTCAAGAGCTCATATGGTGTCTTTTCTTTGAATCGGTGACAATAGAGGCGGTTGCTACAATAGCAAGCCGTGTTGATAGCTTCGGCCCAAAAAGATTGACTCATATTGTACTCACTAAGCATAGACCTTGCCATATCAATGAGTGTTCTATTCTTCCTCTCAACAAGGCCATTTGATTGAGGAGTGTACTTGGCCAAGAATTGATGTCTAATTCTAAATTCATCACATAACTCATCAATTCTAGTGTTCTTGAACTCACTGCCATTGTCACTTCTAACTCTCTTGATGGTTGTTTCAAATTCATTGTGAATGCCTTTGACAAATGATTTGAATGTTGCAAATACATCACTTTTATCCACTAAAAAGAATACCCATGTGTATCTAGTGTAGTCATCCACTATCACAAAGCCATATTTGTTACCACCGATACTAGTGTATTGTGTTGGCCCAAACAAATCCATGTGCAATAACTCAAATGCTTTACTAGTGCTCATCATGCTTTTCTTAGGATGGGTGTTTCCAACTTGTTTGCTGGCTTGACAAGAGCTACAAAGCTTATCCTTTTCAAACACAACATCTTTCAAGCCTTTAACTAAGTCATGTTTAATCAATCTATTCAATTGTTTCATTCCAACATAACCAAGCCTTCTATGCCATAACCAACCCATGGCTAGACTTAGTGAACAAGCATGTAGACAATCTAGCTTCACTAGCATTGAAATCAACCAAGTATAGATTCTCATATCTAAAGCCTTTGAAGATCAAGTTAGAGCCATCTACACTTATGATCTCTACATCATCTACCCCAAATATGCATTTGAATCCAAGATCACACAATTGAGCCACGGATAGCAAATTGAAGTTCAAGCTCTCTACTAGCAACACATTGGATATGCTCATGTCATTGGATATTGCAATCTTACCAAGCCCTTTGACCTTGCCTTTGCCATTATCACTAAATGTGATACTATCATAACCATCATTGCCATTGGTGTTGATTGAGTTGAACATTCTTGCATCACCGGTCATGTGTTGAGTGCACCCACTATCAAGAACCCAATGCCTTCCTCCGGCTTTGTAATTGACCTACAAAAGAAGATCAATTCTTTTTAGGTACCCAAACTTGCTTGGGTCCTTGAAGGTTAGTCACTAGGCTCTTTGGTATCCAAATGCTTTCTTCTTTGAGCCCATCCATGGTTTACCAATGAACTTAGCATTTACACCATTTGTACCCTTAGTAAGCATATAGCATGAATCAAGCTTAATGGAGGATACATTAGCATTTTTGCTCTTGTTTTTGCATTCTTGCTCTTTGTGACCCACTTGCTTGCAACTAGTGCAAAACCGACCATTGTTCTTCACAAAACTAGTCTTGTGAGGAGCAAAGGCCGCCTTGCCTTTCTTGGGGGTATAGCCCAATCCCTCTTTATAGAGAGAAGCTCTTTAGCTACCCAAGCACATAAGCAAGCGGTCCTCACCACCATAAGCCTTAGCTAAGGTGTGAGTGAGCTTAGTGACCTCCTTCTTGAGGTTCTCATTCTCAACCACTAGTGAGGCATCATAAGTGAGACCATCACTACTAGATGAGGTAGAAGTGGAAGTACTACAAGAAGGGTTAGTAGGAGCAACAATGATAGGCATAGATAGTGATTCATCAATCATATCACAAGTTAAACCTACATTGCAAGTTTCAACATGCTTTTTATTTTTGCTCATCAAGCAAAGAGGAATGAGCGTTTTCAAGCTTTTTGTGAGCTTTGCCAAGCTTCTCATTGGCTTCCTCTAGCCTCTCATGAGATGCATTGAGCTCATCAAACGCTTGCTTAAGGGCTTGTAGTTCCTTACGCAAGCTTTTGCATTCCCTTCTCTTGATATCAAAGTGTTCTCTAGCATCTTCTAGCATGTCAAATAATTCATCCTTAGTAGGTTCATCATCATCACTATCACTATCATTTTCATTTTCATTTTCATGTTCATTATCATCAACATGTTCTTCATCACTTTCATCATCGCAAGATTGTACCTTAGTGGCCTTAGCCATGAAGCATGATGAAGATTCGAAGAGAGAAGGCTTCTCATTAATGGCAATGCTTGCAAGAGCCTTCTTCTTGGTGGTCTTGTGATCATCACTATCATCATCATCATCACTTGAGGAAGCATCACTATCCCAAGTGACTACATATGAACCACCCTTCTTCTTCTTGAAGGCCATCTTGTCCTTCTTCTCTTTCTTTTCCTTCTTATCCTTCTTCTTGTTCTTCTTGTTGTCATCATCATTATCACTATTGTATGGGCATTGAGCAACAAGATAATATTTGCTTCCACACTTGAAGCACCTTCTTGACTCTTCTTTGTTCTTGGATGAAGACTTCTTTCTTCTTGCATGGTAGCCCTTCTTCACCATGAACTTGCCAAATCTTTTGACAAAGAGAGTCATCTTCTCATCATCATCATCATCCCAAGATTCATCTTCTTCACTTGATGTCTCTTGCTTAGCTTTGCCCTTTGATGATGTGGCTTTGAATGCCATGCTCTTCTTTTTCTCATCTTTCTTCTCTTCTTTCTTCTCTCTATTTTCTTCCTTCTCATCATCATCTCTATAAGCATCATCGGTCATGATATCTCCCAAGATTTGATTTGGTGTCATTGTATCCAAACCGGACCTCACTAGAATAGTGACCCAATGTACCAATCTTGAGGGTAAGCATCTCAAGAACTTATTTGAGAACTCCTTGTCCTCTATCTTCTCACCAAGTGCCTTGAGATCATTTACAATCACTTCCATCCGATGGAACATGTCTGGCACACTTTCATCTTCCTTCATCTTGAAACTAGCAAATTTATCCTTGAGAATGTATGCCTTTGCCACCCTTGATTGCCTTGGTGCCCTCAAATGATTCTTCCAATTTCTTCCATGCCTCATGAGCTCTCTTAATGTTTCTTGATTTGCTCAAATGTTCTCTCATCCAAAGCATCATGGATGGCACTAAGAGCAATGTCATTGTTTTGGAGTATCAATTCTTCGGCGGCGGTGGGAGTCTCTTCATCTTCAATCTCAATTTTTGTTTCTACCACCTTCCAAATCTTCCTATTGATTGACTTGATATATGTTGTCATCTTAGCCTTCCAATAGGGATAATTTGTGCCATCAAATTGGGGTGGCTTCTTGGTGTTGTTGATTTGAGCCATTTTTACACCGAAGGTTGTTAAGCCTCAAATAACGGTGACCTCAGCTCCGATACCACTTGAAAGGTCCTAATGGCTAGAGGGGGGTGAATAGCCTAATAAAATTTCTACAACAAACACTTAACAAAATGGTTAGATAATTATGAGGCGAAGCAAGTGTTGCGCTAGCCTACTCAAAATGCAAGCCAACCTACCACAATTCTAGTTTAGATAGTGTCGATTCACACAAGAGCTATGACACTATCCTATGTTGGTGTGCTCTCAAAGGCTAACTAAAGAGCCACACCAACCAAGCAAGCAAGCTCTCACAACTAGCTACACTAAAGAGCTTGACAACTAGTTTGCGGTAATGTAAAGAGAGTGATCAAGATAGTTATACCACCGTGATGAGGAGTGAACCAATCAATCACAAGGATGAATAACAATGAAGACCAATCACCTCGGAATCAAAGGATGAACATAATGATTTTTACCGAGGTTCACTTGCTGCCGGCAAGCTACTCCTCGTTGTGGCGATTCACTCACTTGGAGGTTCACGCGCTAATTGCCTTCACACGCCAAACCCTCATTAGGGTGCCGCACAACCAATACAAGATGAGGATCACACAAGCCACGAGCAATCCACTAGAGTACCTTTTGGCGCTTCACCGGGGAAAGGTCAAGAACCCCTCACAATCACCACGATCGGAGCCGGAGACAATCACCACCTCCGCTCAATGATCCTTGCTGCTCCAAGCTATCTAGGTGGCGGGCAACCACCAAGAGTAACAGCGAAATCCATAGTGAAACACGAACACCAAGTGCCTCTAGATGCAATCACTCAAGCAATGCACTTGGATTCACTCCCAATCTCACTATGATGATGAATCAATGATGGAGATGAGTGGGAGGACTTTGGCTAAGCTCACAAGGTTGCTATGTTAATGAAAATGGCCAAAGATCATAAGCTACAGCCGGCCATGGGGCTTAAATAGAAGCCCCCACGAAATAGAGCCATATACCCCTTCACTGGGCATAACACGGGCCGACCAGACGCTCCGGTCCAACTGACTGGACGCTGCTCCTTAGCGTCCAGTCGCCTGATGGCATCCACGCGGTCACCAGCTTCAAATGTTGTTCGTCAGATTTCAACGGCTATAAAGCTGACCGGACGATCCGGCAAAACTGACCGGACACTGAAGCCCCAGCGTCCGGTCGTTTCCAGTAAGCTCCCCGAGGCGTATTTCTTTGACCGGACGGTCCGGTCCACCTGACCGGACACAGACCAGTGTCCGGTGCAATTACCCTAGGCGACAACATGACCGGACGCAGCCTTTCAGCGTCCGGTCGCAGAGCGACCCAGCGTTCGGTCAGTTGACCGATGCTAGCATCATTTCAACCAACTCCATTTCACTTCTTACTTCTCCACCCTTGCTCCAATGTGCCAACCACCAAGTTTATCACCATGTGCACATGTGTAGCATATTTTCACAAACATTTTCAAGGGTGTTAGCACTCCACTAGATCCTAAATGCATATGCAATGAGTTAGAGCATCTAGTGGCACTTTGATAACCGCATTCCGATACGAGTTTCACCCCTCTTAATAGTACGGCTATCCAAACCTAAATGTGATCACACTCTCTAAGTGTCTTGATCACCAAAACAAATAGCTCCTATGGTTTATACCTTTGCCTTGAGCTTTTTGTTTTTCTCTTTCTTCTTTTCAAGTTTAAGCCCTGATCATCGCCATGCCATCACCATTGTCATGCTATGATCTTCATTTGCTTCTCCACTTGAAGTGTGCTACCTATCTCATGATCACTTGATAAACTAGGTTAGCACTTAGGGTTTCATCAATTCACCAAAACCAAACTAGAGCTTTCAGGGTTGGAACTGGTTCACCTGCAGCGGGATGCCATCCTGCGGTTACTTGATCTTGAAGGATGCCTTTGAACACCATTTCTTCCAGGGTCTCCCAGGGTGATGGTAGATCTGACCCACTCCTGGTCGCGGCGGACCTCACCGGCACTCTCCGCCGCCTCCCTCCCTGACTTCTTCGGGCTCGAGCAGCTGCGTTTCTTCCCACCCCTCGCCATGGATCGGATCTGATTTGATTTGGCTATGCTCAGATTCAATTGAGGAGGCGTTATGGTTGTAATGCTACTGTAATAGGGTGTGCGAAGGCGAAGCACCAAGTATTTTGCGGTTTGCAAGGAAGAAGACGCGCTAGGAGGAATGAGGGAAGTGTGCCACGGCGGGCGGATTCGTATGGTTCGACCCTGACCCTTCACCTTTAGGGTTTTTGGGAAACCGCGCTGACTCCGCCGCGTCGTTCGCACCCCTCCAACTTCTCCATCAATAGTTATTGGGCCGGTTTAATGGGCCTCCGGGCATACTGAATAGCTGAGCCTGCTTTGTCGGTTTACCTCTCAATTTCACCCTGATATAGTGCTAAGCACTCTCCAAATTTCACCATGGTCAAGTGCTAAGCACTCTCTAAATTTCGCCACGGTCAAGTGCTAAGCACTCTCTAAATTTTGCCATGGTCAAGTGCTAAGCACTCTCCAATGTTCTCTACGGCATAGTGCTAAGCACTCTCCAATTTTGCCCTGATATAGTGTTAGCACTCTCAAATTTTGCCACGGTCAAGTGCTAAGCACTCTCCAATTTTGCCTTGATATAGTGCTAAGCACTCTCCAAATTTTGCAACGGTCAAGTGCTAAGCACTCTCCAAATTTTGCCATGGTCAAGTGCTAAGCACTTCTCCTATGTTCTCCACGGCATAGTGCTAAGCACTCTCCAATTTTGCCCTGATATAGTGCTAAGCACTCTCCAAATTTCACCACGGTCAAGTGCTAAGCACTCGCCAATTTCGCCCCTGATATAGTGCTAAGCACTCTCCAAATTTCACCACGGTCAAGTGCTAAGCACTCTCCAATTTCGCCCTGATATAGTGCTAAGCACTCTCTAAATTTTGCCACAGTCAAGTGCTAAGCACTCTCCAATTTTGCCCTGATATAGTGCTAAGCACTCTCCAATTTCTCTATGGTATAGTGCTAAGTACTCTCCATTTTCTCCATGGTTTAAGTGCTAAGCACTCTCCATTTTCTACACGGTTTAAGTGCTAAGCACTCTCCAATTTTCTCCAACGGTAAAGTGCTAAGCACTCTCTAAATTTTACTCCAATGTCTAGTGCTAAGCACGGGGATTTCGTCCTTTTCACTTGTTTCTTTGATCCTACTACAAGATGCTGCTCTATCTTACAGCAGGCTTGAGGACTAAGTGTGTACACTTCACCTAGCAGTGAGTGTACTGTTTTTTCCTCTTACTGGTCTTCAGCTAAGCTGGGGGCTGGCTGTGTGCTCGGCTAAGCTGGGACTCAGTTATTCTGATTAACTGATCGTTGTACTTCTTTGATCCTGACACCAGGTGCATTATTCACCTACTGTCAGGCTCGGGGACTACAATGTATACATTGCACCTTGCAGTGCTTGTATCAAATTTAAACGGTTGGCCTAAGTTCCCGTTTTCTTTCTCAGTCGTTGATATTCTTTGATCCTGACACCAGGTGTCTTCTTCACCTACAGTCAGGCTCAGGGACTACAATGTATACATTGCACCTTGTGGCACATATATCAATACTAACATCATCTTTGACTAAGTCATGGACAATGATCATCTGACTTCGCCAACGAAGCCTAAGTGTATACACTTCACCTAAGGTGGAGAATTTTTAAAATTTTAAACTTGAGCTCCTTACATCCTTCTGGCAAGCCTTACTTGAGTATGTTCAAGGCTTGTTGACCAGTTAAACTGGTCGGCACTTTATTTGTTGATCGGATTACCAGTTAAATTGGTCGGATTACCAGTCAAACTAGTCAACACTTCATTTTGTTGATTGGATTACCAGTTAAACTGGTCGGATTGCTAGATTAATTGTCTGACTCCAAGTTAAACTGCTCGGACCTGCTTAAGACGACGTTGCCTCAGCGGATATAAGGCGCTCGGGGACTAGCTGTGGGGGTATAAACCCTAGGTACCCCACGGCAATGGACATGGGCCGCACCACCAGGGGAGGTCCAGCCCCTAAGATCAAGGCCTATGGTGCTCGGCTCTAGTCAGCGTGCACCGCAAGACAATCAGAAGACATCTTGGCGATGAAGGAAGATCTGTTCGGATATGATAGATATTGTATTACTTGTGAATACCTACCATATAGCCGAATAGATCTAGACCTAAACCGACCTGTAACCCTACCCTCTAGACTATATAAGGCGGGTAGGGCTCCCCTCAAATGCATCTCATATCCAATACAGTCCACCAAAGACACAGGACATAGGATATTATGTCGATCAGACGACCTGACCTATCTAAATCGTTGTCTCTGCGCCGGTGTCGCCATCGGTTTCTATTACGCGCACCTCCACCAATCATCTACTACCGTGGGTATACCCCTCGGTAGACTACTCGTAATCACTTCGATTGATTCGTCTCCCTCATCTCTCTGACATACCTTCCCTTTCGCCTCCCTGTTGCCTTATGCGCCATACCACTCCTTCCTCCTGTCTACTCCCCGTCCTATGCGCGCACGTCTACTTCCCGGTGGACGTTCGGCGGACGGCACTGCGTACATCTTCTTGCACCGATTGTGGTCCGCGACTTCGAGCAACTCACCATGAGTGGGTCTGGAGCCACCGGTGTCTTGAGCATGGGTCCCTCCGTAGGGTACATCACCGACTATGGTCCGCGACTTCGAGCAAGTCACCATGAGTGGGTCTGGAGCCATCGGTGCCTTGAGCATAGGGTCCCTCGCAGGGTACATCTCTATTCTCAAATTGGTTAAGTTCAATCTCTTTTCCGTCATGATCAGTATGATGTTCAACAACATATTTGCTGCTAATTTGAGTAAGTAGTAAAATCACACCCATACACATATTGTCATCACAAATTTGTTATTGTTTTTCTAGATTAATTTTAACATGAAATTGCCTAAATTCCTCACAGCTTTGTCCAGATATCTAGGAGTTCTTCGTATCTCGGCTTGAGGAGGTGGTGTGCCCACTTAGGACTAAGGCCTGAACCATCAACTTATGGCTTGCATGGATGGCCAACCATCTGGAATGCGTATTGCGTAGAGCCATCAAGCGAGGATCCCTTCGCTACAGACTTGGATGTTCTTTTTGGCCCTTATTCCATAGTTTGGCACTCTTCAACTCCACCATTCTGACTACTTGCTTGCCTAGCCCAGGATTCTATAGTAGGCGATGAGAAGTCGATGACTGTAGTGGATCCAGACAGTTGAGTTCTTCTCTTCACCAATGCTTTGGACGTGTTTCATTTTCTCTGTTTTTTTGGTCGTTTGATCTTTACCCAATATACTCTAATTAGTGGTAGTATTTGAGACTTGGAGTGACCAGATGATTCAGATCACACTACTGTTTTGTTTCCTGATTTGTGTTATTTGTTTTTGAAAGAAGATTTGTGTTATTTGTCCATATTCATTACTCGAGTCACCTTTGACTATAAATCACTCTGATTTGCTGCCAACTAAAATTTGTGTGGTGGTTGTCAAATCACTCGGGTATCTGAAGGGCTCAGACTCAGATCACTCAAGTTATGTATAAACAGATCTTTTTCATCAAGATAACTAATTTGCAGGTCCTTCTCTTGTAGCGAGTTGCGTTATCTCTGCGGCCGTTATGTGCATGGAAGCTCAGTACAGACGACTAAATGAGAACTATCATGGAGCAACCTCATGCGTTTTGAAGGTGACAGCCGAGGCTGTACAATCTCTCAAGAACAAGTGCAAGAAGGGAAGAGCCTGGGAACCTAATGTTGGGGCACCAACTGTAGCGGGTGTCCTGGAGGTGATCGGTTCGTGGGAGCAGGGGCTGTCAACTGTCCTCGATCAATACATCTCTGAGGCTCAAACACTATGTGACCTTTAAGGCCGGCGAGCTGAGCCCCTCGGAAGTCACCTCTTTGCTCCACAAAATGGGACCGGTGGTTGGTGTCCTGTACAGCAGGATGGCGAATACTTCAGGAGCGCGGTATTCCGAGGGTACAAGGCCTTTCCCGCCAACCATGCTGTCACCTGCACTGGTTATCGTTATGTGGATGGCGAACTCTTCATAATAATAATGGATAACGTTGAATGTGGAAGGCCCGTTTCGATTTGTTCTGTACGAGGCATTCGAAGAGTTCCACGTCCTCACAGTCAACGCTAGCAGCTATCAAGTAGGAGGTATGCTTGGACAATCTGAAGAAGTTGAGCAAAGGGTCCAAGGATGGTCTGGTTCGGGCAACAATCACCCTCTAATATATCGACTAACACGTCATCCCGTACAAACTAATAATCAGTACAGGCACTTATAGGAACAAAATCATTCCATTGAATTTCATAAGATTTTTTAATAAAAAATTTAGAAAACAGACCTCTGATTAACAAAGGTGAGCATTTTTAGGTGCCACCTCTGTATATGCTCAAGCAAGAGACAATTCGTTGTGTATCCCTAAAAAAGTTGGTCACCCCGTATATACCATGAAAAAAGTTTATCGCAATTCCCTTGTGGGGTGTTTGACTTTGAGAAATTATTAGGTGATTCATCTTCTCATTTCTCACCTTTTTTTATTTGATTTGTGAAGTAGAATGGTTAATCTACTACCACCTCATCTCACACGAACTAATAATTAGTAGAAGCATATTAGGAACCAAATCATTCCATCAAATTTCATAAGATTCACTACTAAAAAGATAAGGAAACATGCCCCTGGTTAGCAGAAGGCAGACATCTCTGCCGTGTTCCTCCGTCAGGTATCTCAGAATTCCTATTGCACGTGCAGTCAGGGTCCTTCACGGCCCTGCCTGAGCGCTTGTGACCGGCATGGCGGCGCAGCCCGAGCAGCCGGTCAGGAACCCATGGGTTATGGGCTAATCTAGCTATTGGATTGGAGGAGGAAATGGGCTCCAGCGCTAGCCTCACCTTCACATGAAAGAAGCCATGCGAGTTGCAGGCAAGCCGAGCAGAAGAACTGTCGAAGGACCAGAACCTGAACCACGAACCGGCGGGGCTGCGGCTAGATTTCCTATCCCCTTCCTCCTGCCCTCATCCTTATATCCAGAACCTTCTAGCATATTCCAGAACACGAATTGGTTGCACCAGCATCTGGGACGGTGACACAGCCTCCGCGAGGAGTTCCTATACCTGCGCAGCCCAAGGCCGGTAAGTTTGTGAGTTCTGTACTGAAGGGGAATTGGAGTGAAGGATCGGCCTGCTTTCAATTAAACGTTTGTTAATAGTTTCATTCAGCACGTGACTTGGGCCTGATGCTTCTGAGGTGTTCGATTAAAATATCTGGCTATATTGTGGGATGGTACGATGTAGCTAAAGAGATCTAATGGTAACGTTAGTGGTTAGTCATTGTTCATTCCAGTCCTTGTGGACTGCTGGAGAGAAATAAATCACGGTACCATGTCGCCTTATCTTATTACTCACTTCTCAGTTCCTGAATAAATAGATTTCTAGAATTGTATTGAGTCAAACTTTTTAAACTTTGACCGAATTTTTAGAAAAAACCTTCGAGATTTATGACATCAAATTAGTAACATTATATATCATAGAATCTATTTTCATAATGTGCTCATTTTATATTATAGATATTGTTATTCGTTCTTATAAAGTTAGTTAAACTTAAAGATAGTTTGACTGACAAAGATTTTAGGAATTGATTTATTTTGAGACGGAGGGAGTATTACTTACAGGAGCTTGGTGATGTGTGCACTAAGGCCAAGCCAGCAATTGAATCATCCCTATGAGATTGGAGAGATAGCTATCTTTTATAGTTTACTTTTTTCTTATTCAGGCATGAATGCCTTGTAATTTCAGTTTTGTAATTATCATTCTTTTATTTAATTACTTACTCTATTTCAAACTGTAGACCATATTATGATTAAAAAATTCATATTGTAAACTTTCAATGTCAAATAGTCAAAATTATAGGGGGAATTCCTTATGTGTCATTAAAAAAGATCGCAATGCCTTGTGTGCTCAAAGAAAAGTTCAGCGGTCTTCAGCGCCACTGTTCCAACTTTTTTTTGTACCCTCCATGCCACTGCCGTCAGCTTAGGCTCTAACGCCGTCAAACTGCAGGTGTGAAAAGTAAAAAATACCCTTATGTCTAAATATATCATTAAATTTTTAAGCATCTTAACGACTTCAAATGAAAAAACTCAAAACTAGAAACTTGTGGATCTCGTCGAGATCTATAATTTTCATATAAAAATTATTTTTATTTAATTCCGCAAAAAAGATATGATTTTTCTAAGATATATTAATCATATCAAATCATTTTTTTTGCGGAATTAAATGAAGATAATTTTTATATGAAAATTATAGATCTCGACAAGATCTGCAACTTTCTAGTTTTGAGTTTTTTTCATTTGAAGTCGTTAGAGCCCAAACTGACGGCAGTGGCATGTAGGGCACAAAAAAGTTGGAGCAGTGGCGCTGAAGACCGCCGAACTTTTCTAGGGGCACACAGGGCATTGCGATCTTTTTAATGGCACACAAGGAATTCCCCCAAAATTATATGGATGTTAAGTGAACAAAAGCTACATATTCATATTTGACATGCCTTTTAGTAAGAGGCACTGCTTTCTGTAGTACTAGCTGATAATATGTTGTAATATAAGAGAACTTATTAAAAGCGAAATCGCACTTTCAAAGTGTCATGGTTATAATCTCGGGGCATCTCAAGGCACCGATTAGTTAGTAGGTCACGATGCCTGCAATGCGCTAGCTGGCGAAGGCCCGAACGACCGAGGCCCAGTCAAGCCGAGCAAGCCAGGCCGGACGCAAGGGCCAAGGTTAGGGCGAACCCCGAGCCAGAGTTGAGCCGGCGCATGTTTTACGTGCTGGCCAACACTTTTGCCCAACTCTCCGAAGGCGGGCCCCTACCACTAGAGGCCAAATTCTGGAACCCCAGCACTCCACTGCCCTCCAAAATGAGGGACGCGATCGCGTTCTTCGAGCAAGAGCTGGCCAGGCGCAACGGTCGGACAATGATGCCAGATTCCCCTAGGCTCGTTGGGATGATGGAGCGGGAGCCAGAGTCCCTCTACGACCTCTTGCTAGCGACCCCTGACAGCACGGACTCTGAGTCCGATTCCAAGGGGAGCTACCCTCCGCTGAGGGAGTGTAACATGTTGCACCCTTTGGAGAATGGGGCAGCGTCGGCAGAGGGCGCAGAGGACCACGCCTATTGATTCCCCATACCCCTGGGGAACAGGCCAAGTACGACCAGGAGCGCCTGGAATGAGCCAGGGCACGGGAAGCTGATCAGGCCAACGCACGCCACGACGACGGATGCCCCAGCTCGCAACACCTCGATGTTGAGGGCGCGCGGGCACGGGCACGTCGTGTGTACGATCAAATCCAACAAGATCAGAGGAAAACACCAGTCTTCCCTCGAGCCAGCCAGAACGTCGCGACAGCCACCATGATAATGCGGACGACCCCTGAGCCCTCGACCAATGAGGGAAAGCGCGTACATCAGGAACTGTGAGACTTGCTGGAAACCGTAGCGATTCAGCAGGCTCAAAGTTTCGTAGGGAGGTGACATCCTGAGGCCAGCCTAGTACACATCTCCTCGACACATGGCGCCCCCGAAGGACACCACGCACCAAGCATGCTCTGACCAGACGACGATGATGCAGCATGTAGGCAGGAACCCTCCCCAGCGCGCAGCCGCTACATTGGAAACCACAATGCCCATCCAACTCTAGGTGTCAGGCGCCCTGGGCCAGACTGGGCGGTCAAAGATCAATTACATTATGGTGATAGTGACCTGGATAACCACGGCCAGCATCCTAGGGTGTGGGACGCTTGACGTAGTCCGAGCCCAGACGCCTGCTGCCACAGGCGTTCGCAAAAAGGATCCGACAGACGCCATTCCCGCGCGCTTCCACGCGCCACCAAACATCATCAAGTACTTCGGGGACTCCAACCCCGCCGTGTGGTTGGAAGACTTCCGCCTTGCCTGTCGAGCAGGCGGGGCAGAAGATGACCTCTTCATCATCAAATACTTGCTGCTCTACCTTGCGAAAAGTGCCCGAGCATGGCTCGAGCATCTCCCCACGAACATCATCTAATCATGGGTAGACTTAAAGTGCATCTTCGTAGGGAACTTTCAGGGCATATACGTGCGCCCTAGAAATGCCTAGGACCTCAAAGCCTGCAAACAAAAAGCGGGAGAGACTCTACGTGAGTACATCCGTCGCTTTTGCAAGCAGTGCCACAAGCTTCCCGATATTGTGGATGCGGATGTGATCAGAGCATTCATGTCCAGCATGCCCAACGAAGCACTTGTTCACGAGCTCTCGGATGCTATAAACCACGAACGACACGGGAGTTGCTCGACCTCGCAACAAGCCACGCCTCCAGCGAGGAGGCCATCCGTGCAATCTTCTACAAACATAAGGGTAAGGCTCAAGCCAAACCCACGGACGAGGCTAGGTACCGTAATCGATGAATAAAGGGCAAGAAGGACAGCTGGAGGCACCGCAACAGTGAGTTCGTCGTGGCCACCAACAGGGTCCACAAGCAGAAAACTAGCAAGCTCAACCATGTCAGTTTTGATAAGATAGTCAAGATGCCATGCCACAACCACGGCTATCCGGTTAAGCACACCCTCGAGGACTATGACCTTTTCAAGCGCTACTTTAGCGGCGACTACAAGATGACCAGCACAGACACGCCATCCTGGCCCGCTAACAATGAAGAGAAGGGGATGCGTATCCTAACCCAAGAGGGTGCCTCATGATCTTCGCCGGACCGATGGTGTACGAGTCCAAACACCGGCAGAAGCTCATGGCTAGGGAGGTCAACGCGTCCGTCCTGGGAGAAGCCGTCTCGGCCTTCCTGAAATGGTCAAAAACCATGGTCACTTTTGACCGAAAGGATCACCCCGACCACATCCCGTAATTGGGATGCTTCCACCTCGTCGTGGACCCGATCATCGGCAAGACCCACCTGTCTCAAGTGCTCATGGACGGCGGAAGCAGCCTCAACCTTCTGTACGCCAAGACCTATAATGCCATGGGGCTTTCATGGCAGCCATATGACCATCCGGTGCTCTGTTTCACGGAGTCATACCTGGGCTCCAAGCTATCCCCTCGGGCAAGTTGACTTACCCGTGACATTCAGGGGTCGAGCCAACTTCCACAAGGAGATGCTCACCTTCGAAATAGCGGACTTCCCTGGCGCCTATCATGCCATACTAGGCCGGCCATGCTACGCCAAGTTCATGGCCATCCCCAACTACACCTACCTGAAACTCAAGATGCCTGGTCCACACGGGGTCATCTATGGTAGAACCGCCCGAAATAGCACACTTATGGAGGTGCTCATCTTCCACCAGACACTAAGCACCCCGAAGCAAGCTACAGCAGGTGGTATCCGTCGGGCACACCCAAGGGAGAACCCAAAAGATCCACATTTTTCCCAAGGATTCAATAATGAGAACGAGTTACAATACAAGTCCATTTCATACATCAGAGATTCTTAAAAAGTATATTATTACATTACCAAATGTTAGAGTGCGAAATGATAAACAATGGAATTTAAATAAACATCTAGCGATAGGAGCGAGGATTCTGTCTGAGCCCACCAGAAGAATCCTCCACACAAGGGGTACTTCTCTTGCATCACCTGCAAAAGGGGTAAATAAACCCTAAGTACACAATGTACTCGCAAGATGTAACACCCTCGGTGTTACATTGCACTGTTTTGCTAAACATTTCATGAGCATCGTAATTATGTGCATATGTGTATAACATGAATTATAAATCGATGTTTGGCACTTGAAACATTCATACGAAACATGAGACAAAGGTAACGTTTCACATAATACTGTTTAGTATTCTAATCGAATTGTTGTCAAAATAAAAATGCTATAGAACGTTTGGCTAACGGCGATGAAATA